>NW_027493003.1:0-419275 GCF_021521415.1 Bidens hawaiensis | reverse complement strand
GCGCGAAGGTATGTTTTGCGCCATTGTCTTCTGAATTTTTTGTTTTGATCAAATCATAAACCCTTTTTTGTTGTTGATTTGTTCATAGGAGTTGTAGCTGGCGTACAAGCTGCTGGTGACACTCCTGGCGCCGTTGCCGGCGCCGCTGGTTCTGGTCCTGCTCCTGCTAGTGCTGAGTCTCCCTTATTGGGATTACAAAGGAGCAGGAAGCCGTATTGCGCGCCGAACTGGCGGCGTCGAGACCTCCCTCGCCTCCTCCTACGCGCAGCCCTCTCCGCGAGGCTGGTTTGGAGCCCTCCAGGTCGCAGGAGAAGAGGCCTATTGAAGAAGATGAGGAGGATGAGGGGGCTCAAGCTGAAGACTCCTTGGGAGACCGCGCCAGCCCTGCGATGCCACAAGACTTCGCAGCGCAGACTTCTGGTGGGGCTGGCGCTGACTTTTCTGCTTCATCCCCGCAGGTATGTTTTAATTTGTTGCTCCGCTGCGCGTACCTCCATATAAGTATGTTTTATGACTTAGAACATTTCTTGTGTTTTGCAGGAAGGTGACCAGTTTACCGCCCGAGATGGAATATTAATGAAGACAGTTCCTTCCAATCCATGGGCGTATGCGAGGACTTCTGGGCTCATGCCGTGCCTCCTACTGAAAGGAGGTATCAGGAGGAGCGCACCCGCGCTGACTTGCTCAACGATCACATTTTCGCTGGGTCAGCTTTCTTTGCTGCCTCCCAAGAGCTTCATCGTGATTATATTAAAGTACGCGATGCTCTTGTGGCAGCCCAGCAAGAGGCTAAGGTGGCTGCCTGGAACCTTTCTGATGCTCGCGCACGAGCTGAGAAACTCCAGGCGGAGCTCAGCGAAAACCGAGCAAGTGCCAACACCGCCTTTATTAAGCGCGGGCATGAGCTCCAAGCTGCGCGGGAGAAGCAGCAGGTGGCGGAGGCCGAAGTTGCCAAGTACGCGCGGAGAGTGCGTGTCTTGGAACAGCAGGCGGAGGCGCGTGACCAAGCTATCGTCCAGAGTATCACTGAGAAATCATCACTGGAGAGCGAGGTTGCGCGCCTGAAGAAGGAGTTGGCGGCCGCGCAGGCCGATAGGGATGAGGCCTTGGCGACGGCAGCGTCTAGCCAGGAAGCACTTGATGCTGCGCAGGCGGAGAAAGAAAAAATTTTGGCTGGCAGCAGCGTCTGATAAAGAGGAGCTAAAAAAGACCAAGGAAACTGTTGAGTTATTAAACTCCCAGGTTCCTGCCCTCGAGACGTCTGTTGCTGGCCTCGCGCAGGATCGCCAATGGCTGGTGTCACAGGGCATGACTCGTTGCGCTTTGGCGATGAAATATTCTGCCGAGTTTCAGGCCCTTGTGATGGACTGCAATGCTGCCGCGCGCCTTGTGGGTCGAGCTGAAGGGTTTACGGATGGGTATGAATATGGGATGTTGAAGAAGAACCCATCCGAGTACCCTTACAAGAGCGACGCGGCCTGCGCGGACATGGCCGCGGTGGGGGAGAAGTATATGAATACTCCCATCCCCATCCTTGTGGAGGTACCTTGACCTTAATGAATTTTTCTTGATTAATTTTCCAAGTTTTTTGTACTCAATCCTTTTCTAATGATTTGCAGATAGCTGCGCTTGCTGACCAGCCCGACCTCGGCGCGCTAAAGAAGTTGCTCGATGAATGCGAGGGGGCTGGGTGGCGATGATGGTGGCGCGGGGGATGTTGCCCCTGCCAGCGGCTCTGGCGCGGCGAAAGAATCTGCTCCTGACACCGTCGTGATAGAAGACTCCATTGAGGAGGAAGAACTTGACTATGGTCAGTTCGGAGATGAGGAGCGGGCCGCGCCAGATGCTGCGGGAGATGATGAGGGTGATGAAGTGGCTGACGTCGACGTGGAGACTTGAGAAGCCCTTCATCTTTCTAATTTTTTTTTTGTTTTTTGTTATACGTGTAATTTGTAACTCATCACACTTGTAAATTTCAATGCTATGGAATGAAATTTGTTTTCCCTTTTTCACATCTTGTGCATTTCCATTCATCTCTTCATGTTTGCTTGTATAGATATAAGATATGCTTGCACGTTAAAATAAGAACAAGGTTGTAAGGAAATTATTTACTTAACCATAGTCCTATTTTGTAAGTGGTTTCGCAGTATCTTGTTTATGCTGACATGCGCAATGACTTTTCACTACTCCTTTTTTGCGCGTCGTTGTCGCGCGTTTTTTATATGAGTTTTAGCCATTACATGTCAGCATGTGTTACTCAGATATCCACTTTTATTCCACGCGCGACCTCGACCTGAGACCTTAACAACTATGATTTGGCATGTACTTTGCCTTAGTTGTGTTTAGGGATTTTTATGATCAGGCTGCGCGGGATGTAAGATGGATGTTTGTGAGTGTTTTGAGCTAAGGCTCTTTGTTTTGGGCTAAGGCCCTGACGTTTTTAGAGTTAAGACTCGTTAACGTGTTTGAGCTAAGGCTCGTAGGTTTGGGCTAAGGCCCTGACTTTTTAGAGTTAAGACTCGTTAACGCATTTGAGCTAAGGCTCGCGCATGTATGTTTTACTTCGTTTTATTTTGTTTTGAAGTCAATATAGTGTTGTCATATTGCTCCAAATTAATAAAGGAAGTGTGAAACATGTATGCAAAGGTAATAGAACAAATATTGAAAGATAGCGCGAATCATCATTCATGATGGCTTAAAAGCCTTGATTACATATTTGAATTTTTACATGAAGCATTTTCTAAGCTGTGCTGCGTTCCACACGCGCAGTATCTTTTTTCCATTCAAATCTTTTAAAGTGTACGCGCCTTTCCCCAATTCTTCTGAGATTTGATAAGGTCCTTCCCAATTGAGGGACATTTTTCCTGGGGGTATTGCGCGGCTAGCTTCATTGTTTCGAAGGACAAAATCATTTTTCTTGAAGTGGCACTCTTTAACGCGCTGATTATAATATTTTTCCAGCTTTTTCTTGTATTTGGCTTCATTGATGATAGCCGCTTCTCTGCGCCCTTCAAGCAAGTTAAGGTCCAATCTTCTTTCGCGCTCGTTATCAGTCTTGCTCATCATGAGTACCCTATGGGATGGGCATCCAATTTCTGCTGGGATCATAGCCTCTGTCCCATAGGTTAGGCTGAACGGGGATTCGCCATTGCTAGTTTTGCTTAATGTCCTATGCGCCCACAGGACATTAGGTAACTCTTCGACCCAAGAATGAGATTCTCCCTCCAACCTTTTCTTCAGCCCATTTAACAAACTTTGATTCGCGCGCTCCACTTGGCCATTCCCCTGAGGGTGGTAGACCGAAGTGAAGATTTGGTTGATGTGCAATTCTTTGAGCCAGCTGGATATCTTCCTGTCAGTGAATTGTTTGCCATTGTCGCTCACAATTTCCATAGGAAGGCCAAAACGGCAAATGATGTGGCTCCAGATAAATTGCTTCATCGCCTCAGCTGTGATTTTTGCTAGTGGCTTGGCCTCAACCCATTTAGTGAAATAGTCTACCGCCACTACCAAAAATTTCACTCGCCCTTGCGCTTGCGGCAGGGGCCCCACAATATCAATGGCCCATTTGTGGAAAGGCCATGCGGAGGTCACTGGAATCAAGTTGTTCTTTGGCCGCATGGTGTTTGGCGCGTAGCTCTGACATGCCTTGCATTTTTGTATTTCTTTTAGCGCATCCAAGTACATGCCTGGCCAATAGTAGCCTGAGCTCATTGCCTTGGCAACCACCATGCGCGGGCCAGCGTGTATTCCGCAGATTCCTTCGTGAATCTCCCTAATCACGTAGCTTGCTTCTTCAGCATCCAGGCATTTCATGAGCGGTCCAAGATAAGAGCGTCGATATAATGTACCATCAAGTAGTTCATAGTTCTGCGCCTTGTGTCTTATCTTTCTCGCCTGTGCGCGATCGTCCGGTAACTTCCCCTCCTTCAGGAATTCCATTATTGGAGTTATCCAGGATGAAGGGGTTGTATGAATTACAAGGACAGATTGCGTTTGCACTGACGGGTTGCTCATCACTTCCACCCTGACATCTTTGCCAAAGTGATCAAAATTAGTTGATGCCATCTTACTCAACGCGTCAGCGGACTTGTTTTCGCTGCGCGAGATGTGTATGATTTTGATGAAGTCAAACTGCTCAACGAGCTTTTTTGCCTGCTCTAGATATAGAGGCATGGTGTTCTCCTTGGCATCATAAAGGCCATTGACCTGTGCAGCTACCAAGTAAGAATCAACATGGCCTCTAGCCTTTTAACTCCAAACTTGCGCGCAATGCGCAGACCAGCCAGCAGGGCTTCATACTCAGCCTCATTGTTGGTACTCTTGAAGTCCAACCTAATAGCATAAGTATATTCATGATTATCAGGGTCCACCAGTTTGAGGCCTGCGCCTGACCCTTCGCTGTTGGAGGCTCCATCAGTGAATAGCCTCCAAACATCTTCTTCATCATTTGCTCGCGGAGGGTCTACCTCGCGCTGAGCTTCTTCAATCTTTCCCTCTGGGATTTCCGTGATGAAATCCGCTAAAACTTGACCCTTTATTGCTGGACGGGGCTTATAGGTGATCGTGTGTTCACCTAATTCCAGCGCCCACTTTGTCAGCCTTCCGGAGAGCGCGGGGCGTCACAAGACTTGCTGGATGTTGTAACCTGTCAGAACTTCAATAGGATGACCATTGAAGTATCTATGAAGCTTGCGCGACGCGTGTGTTAGTGACAAAACTAACTTTTCCATGATGGAATAGCGCGTCTCAGGGTCTGTCAGCACCCGACTCACATAGTATATTGGCGTTTGGATCCCCTTGCGATCCACCAATAATACTACGCCGATGGCGCGGTCTCCAGCTGACAAGTACAATGTAAGGGTTTCGCCAGGAAGTGGAGCTGTGAGCGCGGGCAGCTTTATGAGACATTCTTTTATCTCACTGAAAGCTTGCTCAGCCTCAGGCGTCCACTTGAATTGGCTCTTCTTCAAGCAGTTCCTCAAAGTGTTAACGAATGGTGTAGATTTGCTGGCGTGGTTCGCTAGGAACCTGTTGATTGACACCAACCTACCATTCAGCTTCTGAACCTCTTTCATGGTGGATGGTGAAGGCATGTCAAGGATGGCTTCCACCTTTTCAGGGTTCACCTTGAAACCATCCTTAGTGACCATTACACCAAGAAATTTCCCCTCTTCCGCGCCGAAAGTACATTTGCTCGGGTTGAGCTTCATGTTAACTTCCGTTAAGCGCTGAAGAGTTTCCTCGATGTCTTTGAGCATTTGTCTCTCCTCCCTGCTCTTGATAACCAAATCATCAACGTAGACTTCTAGATTTCTTCCGATTTGTTCACTGAAAACCGAATCCATAAGTCTCTGATAAGTGGCGCCCGCATTCTTTAAACCAAAGGGCATTTTTGTGTAACAAAAAACACCCTTGTCGGTTCTGAAGGCCGTCTTGTCTTCGTCTTGTGGTGCCATTTGAATCTGGTGATAGCCTTTGTAGGCATCCAGGAAACATTTGAGCTTGAATGGCGCCACGGAGTCCACCTTTGCGTCGATGTTTGGGAGGGGGTAACAGTCTTTCGGACATGCTTTGTTGAGGTCCTTGAAGTCAATACACATCCTCCATGACCCGTTGCTTTTCTTTACCATCACAGGATTGGCTACCCACGTCTGGTATCGGATCGGGCGGATGATGTTTGCGCGCAATAGGTCCTCAACTTGCTCATTCATGGCCTTCGCCATTTCATCCCCCATGATTCTCTTTTTCTGAGCAATTGGCTCCACCGACTTGAACGTGTTAAGAGAATGTTGCGCCAAGTCTCGCGGGACCCCAGTCATATCGGAGTGTTGCCACGCGAAGACCGACGTGTATTTTGCGAGCAACCTTTTCATTCTCAATCTCGTTTCGTCTGAAATGGTAGCGCCAATTGTGACCGTTTGCTCTGGGAATTTTGGGTTTAAAATCCACTTCTCTGGCGCATTATCCGCCATTGGAAGTTTCATTCTCCCTTCCCGCGGCGTACTTGTCACTGCGCACAAATGATCGCGATAAACAAATGTTACACCTGTTGGTGTAGGGAACCCCAATGCGCCGTGCGCTGGCGACGGTACAGCATTAAATTGGGCAATCGTTCCCCTACCCAGGATCATATTGTGGCATGACGTGGTGGGCAAGACCAAGAAGTTGACAACTTCGGCTCGCTTGTGCTCATCATCCCCCATAGTTAGTTCAAACTGAATTTGACCTAGGGGATGGATGATTTCATTTGAAACACCACAAATTGGTGCGTTCACCATCTCGAGCCGCGCTTGGTCTGCCGGGTCTAACTTTCTGAAACATTGCTCATACATAATGTCAGATTCGCTTCCAGTGTCCACCAGGACCTTTGACACTTCGTAATGAGCAATGTGTGTGGTGATGACGAGAGGGCTGCTGATTGAAGGGCCTCCCCTGATTCTTGGGAAGATAACTTGCTGCTCGCGCCAATCTCCGTGGATTTGCGCGCTTCTCTTTTTTGACGTCTGCCCTTGTCGTCCCCCCTCAGCCACACAGATTCTTTTGTATTTCTTGCTGGCAGAGGCTCCTTCCGGTTGCTCATCCTCTATTCTTGGGTTTTTCACCAAGTGAGCCAGCCTGCCTGATTTTACATCCTTCTCGATCGCATCCTTTAAATGATGGCATGCGTCGGTGTTGTGGCCCGGGGACCTGTGAAATTCACAATATTTGCCACTGTTTTGCGGTCCCTTGTAGTGTAGTTGCTTGGGGGGCTTGAATTGGACATTCTCAGTACTTAACACCTGTGAAGGTGTTTTAGTGATGGAAGTCCATATTCTTGGCAGAGGTCTGCTAGGATCTCTGCCGCCCTCCCTCTTGTCACCCTCCCCGCGATTGCGAACATCTTTTTGGGGCTGGGGTGAGCTTGGTTGCGTTTGCTTTTCTGCGGAAGAAAAACTTGTTGGTTGCAACCTGGACCATACAGAGTTCTGTTTGGCCTTCTTCTCTTTGCTGCGCGGTGATTCAGCCTGATGCGCTCTTTCTCTTGCCCTATCTTGGGCAATCTGCTTTTCATTTCTCGCGAAGACTCGCGATGCTTCCATTAGTTTTGCCCAAGTGGTGGGCATACCATCTCTGCTTACGAGAGCTCGGCGGAGTTGATCACTGCGCGCGCCTTGTATAAAAGCCACGCGCAGGAGTTGCTCAGTTATACCCCCGATTGCCAGAGACTCCTGATTGAAACGAGTGATGTAGTCCTCAATCGTTTCATCATTCCTGCGCACGCAGTGCATGATGTCATCAGGATCGCGCGTGTGTCTGCGCTGCTGTACGAAGTGGGCTTGGAACTTTTCCAATAGTTCCTCGAACCCATCAATTTGCCCAGTCGGCAAGCTCTCGAACCAGACCCGCGCCGCGCCCGTAAGGCAGCGGGCAAACATGTGACACCATGTTGGCATCGTCCAGCTCTCTAGGTTTCCCGTGTTATAGAAACCTTGCAAAAAGTCATCTGGATCTGTTGTACCATCATATTTGCCCAGACCACTTGGCATCTTGGTCTTGTGCTGGATTGGGGCCTTAGCGATGCGCTCAGTAAATTTTGAGTGCTTCACTAAGATGGCCGGCCTGTACGGCGTGGTTACGTCCACTTGCCCCCTCACTGGCGGGCTGTACGGCATGTGCAGATCCAGATCTGCTCTGGCTCCAGGCGCCATGTTCACAGGCGCGCGGAGTTGTGAGCCTCCTACATGAGTATCTCGCGTCTTCCTCATGCTATGCACTTCTTCATCACTGAACTCAGTGTGTGCAGTGTGAACAGAATGTCCTTCTTCCGGCGCGCGCGGCCTTTTTGTAGTCTGCTTATCAAACGCTTGCCTTTGTGTTTGGTCGGCCAGCTTTTTCTGTTTGACCATTTCATTGTACTTTTCCATTAAACGCCGCTGCTCGTTTATGAGCCATTCATTCGGATCATTTGTTTCTTCTTCTGGACCCATTGGTCCTTTCAGTTTCGCGCCGGCAAGATTTTGTAACGTGAGATCGTCTGGGGGAGTTTCAGTCTGGCCGTGAGGGGTTGTGATGAAGGGACGGTTACTGGTGGTGCGCGTAGAATCACGCAGCACCCTCAGAAACTGTTGTCCCTCATTGACACCCTCACGTTCAATATCCTCCAGAGCTTGATCAGCGTTACGAAAGCCAGAAACCATGGTGATTGATTTTTTTTTTTATGTAGATCTGATGAGATCTGATTGCCGTTTGTAACAGTGGATGGCGCCAATGAAGAAACGTGGATCTACTCGCTGGTAGCAGATCTACTTTCCTCGGGTTTTGATTGTACTATTTCACCGATGGTTCTTCTGGATCTGTGTTCTTCCACCTACAAAATGAACAACGCCGTTAACTTACCCCTCAGAAAGGGACAGAGGGGTCCTCTTTGGGGTAACCCTCCGGCGTGAGAATAAGTATGTGTAGGAGAAGACAATAATGTGTGAGTAAGGGAATTTGGAGAGTATTGCTTAATAGCTGAATACTGTATGTTTGTGCGACTGTGTGTTTGTATGTAACTGACTGTGAGTGAATGTAATTCAATATGATTGAATGTGATATCACTGCCTGTAACTGTCAATGATTGAGTATGAATGTGTCCATCAAAGTGGAGTTGATGCTGTATTTATAGTGCTAGGGTTTCCACTGGTTGGGCTCAACCTCGTTGGCCTCCTCCAATCGCACTGCGCCACGTGTCCTCTGGGACACCTGGCGCTTTCTCGTTGGTTGTAATCACGTGGTAGCACATGTGTCATGCTGAGTTGTCGACCTTTCATTTGGCAGCAGTCAACATCAGCATATTCTTACTCCTTAAAAAGATGCCTTCTGGAAGGTTGTCTGACGTGCACAATCAAGGTTGCCCTAATCCTGATTTGGATAAGGACGAGGTCGATTATGTGCATGTGTGATATGCGCCAATCCTGAGGATGCGCGAGGTCTTCTCTTTATTCTCACGCGCAGATGTGATATGCACGAGCATGTGATATGCGCCGCGCGCTGGTGCGCCGCGCGCATATGTGATGCGCGAGCATATGTGTGCCTGGGCAGATGTGATATGCACGAGCATGTGATATGCGCCGCGCGCATATGTGATGCGCGAGCATATGTGTGCCTGGGCATATGATGCCTGAGCATGTTTTGTATGCGCCATGCGCATAGGTTTTGGCTTTGTGCCTTCATAATGTGTTTATCTTGTGGGTTGACCCGCCTTGCTCGGTGTTGAGGCGGGTACATACCTCTTCACATATCAGCACAGAATAATGAAAACAATTAGGATTAAAGTTAATCATATACTGCTATTCATTAATTTTTGGTAGAAGTACTACTAGGATAAGAATTACAAGAGAAATATAATATTATGTCGTTGGTGAAGTACAACTAGGATAATTTTTGGTATGTATCTATATCTATATATTCTATTAAAAAAATTTCATTTGGGCTAATTCCTATTGGTTCATTACTATAGTTTACATACATACTAAGGCTTCTCAAGTTTTTTTGGTAATTAAATAATTCAAAAATAATTAATATTATTCAAAAGTAACAATTCAATTCATATATTAATGCTAATGATTATGATATTAAATAAAATAATAACTCCTAATTTACATATGTAAAGTTGAATGCTATTTAACTCTACACATTTTGGTCGTATATATTCAACACATAATGTTGGTGGGTTGACACTTTTACATTAATAATTTTATAATACTTTATGCTGTTTGAAGTTAACCGTTATTCTTCATGTCAAGTAGACTAAGGTATGCTATTTATGTTTTCCGGGTATGTTTATAACTTCCATGTTTTTACAATTATATTATGAACATCCAATAAAAAAACCACAATTGTGACTTAATTTAATACTCACTGTTGTCCCGTTTTTCTAATTGTTACGTTTTGTGTATTAAAATCCTTCATAATTAAAAGTTTTTTTTATCATATCGAAGCAAAAGGCAAGCGGACAACAAACTGCGCCGCTACCCCTTTTCAAATTGCAAAACCCAATCTTTTAAACATCAAAACTAAATAGCACGCTATATACGTTTTTTTCTGTCAACATTTATGGTGTTGATTACGACCAATAAAAGGAGTAATTCAAACGGTTAGTCATTTTAATATTCTTTATTTACCCTTCAAATGTTATATAATAATGTTTTTTTTATATAAAAGTGTAGTGTCAACACCAAGAGAACCACCGAGTAGCATTGAACGGTAACAAATTATTTATAACGCTTTAATACAGTAACATATATTTAAATTCATTTTTTAAGTTATTAGCTTCAAGTTAAAGCTTACATCAAAGGATACAATATATTATAAACGTGAACAAGTATTTCTACACCGCGCGCTGCGACAGTGTGGGTTAAATGCATTACATGTTCGAAGGCTATCACGTTTTACGACGGGCACACGACGAGAAGTCAGTTGATATTGGTTTGATTATTATGGTAAAAGTTTTGTGGCAAAAGTTTCATCAACAACGTTGATGGGCCAAAAAGTAAATATATGAAACTAAGTTGAGGGGTCAAGAAAATATAAGTGTAAAAACCTTTATGCCAAACGTCTAATAAACCAAAGTTTGTAATAAAACTGGTTATAAAATTATAAGAAAAAAAAACTTTAGTCTTTACCTTTTAAATGCATATATAATACTCGTGCAATTGTTAGTTGTACATTATGTAGGAAGATTTGAAAATTGATATAAATAGTAAATTTGTGAGTGTAGAAAACAATGGTTTTTAATATATATATATATATATATATATATATATATATATATGTATGTATGTATTGTCAAATAACAATTGATTTTTATGTACTATCAACTATACAAAATGTAACAAACATAATTTGTCAAAAATAAGTAAACTAACATAATGAGATATGTTGTAACCATCCTTTTCAGTGCTAAATGACAACGTATTTTAAACGCATTTTAAAATTTAATGCCGAAATTCAACTTTGGTTGTTTTTGTTAGCTTGTACTAAATAATAAAGGGAATATCTCATAGAATAGTAACCAATGTTTCAAAAGTGTTCCAATTAAGTCACTCATATAATTTTTCCTTAAATTGGGTCACTAAATCTTCAAATCGAGTCTCACCGGTTTTTTTGTGCGTCAAGAAAGAAATGGAGGATAAGATGTGGGGGTCAGAATTCACAATATATGTATTTAAATTTAAAAAATATAAAAAGTGTTAATTATATTAAAATTTAAAAATAAAAAATAAAATACCGCATTAGTTTACTGACTATTAAAATTTTAAAGTATAATGTTTAGATATTCCTATTGAAGTTATGAATTTTTAAAAATATATTAATTTCTACAGATATTAACACATTTGTTTACTTTTCTCGGTACAATTGATAATATTTTTTGGGTTCATTTTAAATACTTAGCTAATTCGTCTAAATCCAATTACATTATAATTTTTATATATTGTTTACGTATTTTTTGGCATGATGCTTTGTAAGGACGACCAACATGATAAGTTTTAGTTATCTTTTTGACAATATAATTTCTTATGTTAAGTCCTCCTTAAGTTCTATATTATGTGTTTGTAGTATTTATTAAAACATTTATTTGTGAAATATATATGTTTTAATAGATTTTTTCATGTTTATATGATTTTACATTATATTTATTTGTGTATTTAAATTACGTACTTGATAAATATTATGTTGTCATCCTAAAAAATATATACTACAAATTATCTTGTCATTTAAAATTATATGTGTTTTTAGACGATTTCTATATTTCCACACGTGTCGTACACGGGTCAATAACCTAGTTTGACATTATTAGACTTTAGGCTTATAATTTATTAAGGATGTTGGCGGTTAACTAACAAAAGATATCTTAACAGTTGCAACAGTTTATTGCAATGGTTATGATCTTCAAGAACCCGTCAATTCCTACAAGTATGTATTGTACGTACATTGTAAAACAATTCACCAACTATCGTAATACCATTTGTGTTAGTTCTTATTTCGTTGTTTACACACACTACGAGATCACAAATCTTTGTCATTGTTCTTGTTTACCAATTTGAATTGCCATCAGATCTCACGCTGGTATTCATGCATCATTAGATGCAAGACGCAGTTACCTGAGTACCGGGTACTGAACACTCAATACAGTCGGGTATGGCTAAAACGGGTTTAGAGCGGGTGTATGTTCAAAACCTGGATATAGATCCTTACGTGCTTTTTTTCCCTTCTCTCAAGTCCCAGATCGATAATCAACACGAATTAAACGAATAACTCTCTCTATATTAATCAGAAAATCTAACTCAAAAAACTGATTACAAACTCTCAAACCCTAACTCGGTTTGACTCTTGATGAACCCTAACCCGGTTGCACCAACTTCACTTATTCTAATGTCTAACCATAACTCGGCTTATATAGACTAACCTAACTTGCTAGTCAGGACATTAACAAATATATAAAACCCTAATAACTCTTAGGCTGGGCTTTACACCTAAGACAAACAACAATTGAGCCAACAATCTCTAGTTAGGAGGGTGTGCGGTATCTCCCCCATATGTCACAATGCAAAAGCTCAAAACATTCCTTCGGTTAAATAAAACTAGTAATAACGGGTAATCTAGTAAATTTTGCCTTCGTACACGAATCACAAACATCATTAATTGTCTTTAAAGGAACGAACTCAAGATGTGAAAGGTTACTGTGTGAAGCATGCCTCAAACATTGATGCCAAACATTATTTGCAACTGCCATAGCCATCTTCTCGCTTCGCACCATCCTCATTTGGTATAGACCTTGACGCTGTCTACCCCCCCCCCCACCCCAAATCAATTTCTTCGAATTCAAGTCTTGCATAATAAAGAAATCTGGAAAAATAATGTTACGGCACAATGAAGGTCTTGGGTTAAACGACTGACGGATAAACATATTACATTGTAAATTCGGGGACATATAACACGGCCCGAATTTTAGTTCCATTTGGCAAGGCACATGAACCTTTTCCCTTAGCGGGTATAGAATCACCAAATGGTAACAGGCAATTCTCGTGACGTTTCGATGTCGCAATGAAATAGATCAAAATTGTGGCGCAACCCGAGTCAACAACCTATTTGTCACTTTCATCCAATCTACCCATTGTGTGTGTTTTGCATAATCGAGATCCTAACAACACACACTCTCAACTCTATAAATGAAACGCTAAACTGCATAAATTTGATTGACTTTACATTTCATGGAATATGCAGAACCAATAAATGCTCAATCTGGTTTTGATTTTAGTTAAAAGATCAAAGGTTCGCCATCCGTGGGACTCAAACCCACGACCACGTGGTTGAAAGCCACGCGCTCTACCAACTGAGCTAGAACGGCTCATATGAGTACTATTCATTGGGTATTACAGTTTAGTAGTCTGTTGATCCTGATCTTTTTCCGTACACACTTTCAACCTAAGTCAATATAACTACATCTCAATCTCTTCTATCCCATTTCTGTAATTCACAAGATGGTGTTTGTGGAACATCCTTAAACAATGTAAGACCAATAATGGTGATTGAGGTGTATGTAATGTGTCAAGACAAATATACACGTTTATTTGTAATTTGATATCTTAGACTGTTACACGTGGAAATTTTAAAGGGATATTAAAATATTCTATTATGATCCGACTATTAATACTCTTTATTTTCAAAAAAAAAAAAAAACAATCACAAACACCCCTTGAGTAAATAAAACACAATTCCTTTTATTTTACGTTTTTGCACCGATATTTGACTGCAAATATTGTGTTGTATCCGTTTTGTCACAAGATGCTGCTTTGGACCAAAAGTTTTGGTTAAAACACATAAATTATAGGTTCAGTGATGTTGAAGATTTATGTTTCGTTGAAGACAGTAATCACAGATAGTAAGTAGTCCTTTGATCTTTTGCCTCTTATATATACACCACTTACAAAATATTTTTTTTTGCATATGCGTGAAAATATAAAACTTTAATTGTTTTAGAATAAGCTAGGTGAGACTTGGTATTGAGTAAAAAGTGTATCAAGTATTGGGTAAAGATGATAATGAGCTTTTGTAGCACTAAATTCATATTATATGTTGTTTGATTAACTAGGAGTCTAGGAGTACCAAAATACACCGACTAAAGAATATAGGACTTCTGGATTTCTTGCTGTCATGATTCGATGATATTTGCAGTGCGTCAAACTGTTTCAAACTCTCATTTGATCATTACATTTACGCCAACCTTATTCGGGGACATAATGTTATTTACTTGTCACCCGGCCACCCACGCCTTTATTTTTTCAGCTTTAACCAAAGTCTCGCCCTCGAATAAGACTTTGCATAATATCTTTGTACCTTAGTTCAGAACATGCATAGCTAACTTCATCAAAGGAAACTAGAAACCTACACTTGGGTTTATTTTAAAGTAACACACACACACACACACACATATATATATAATAAAAAAATTGTCTAGTCGGTTCTAGTTCAGTATCCAAACAGAAACCATCTTTCTGAAATGAAATACTCAACTAGAACTGACATAACCTATGTGGTTCAGTTCTAGTTATGTTTTTCGGTTGTATCTACACATCCGTACGTGTCATAAAACATGCGCATACTCGTATAAATTTCAACTTAACACCTTATGTTATACCAAATTGCACCAACGCCCAACTAATCCATAAAACTCCTAAACTGGCAACAATACCTCTATTACACCCATGATTAACATGTCAACTCATCATGTATATAATATCTATATTAATCCCACTTAAGAAACTGTAAAGATTCACTGAATCACAATCTCAGATAAATACCCCTTCCTGTTAAATCCACCTCTCAAAGACTGGGCCCCACAACATCTGTAACTTATAAAACTTTTACAGCATGAACTTACATGCCTCTTCTTCAACCCATGATGATGGTGGTGGCAATGGCTATGGTTATGATGATGGTTATCATGTTTCTTCGTGTCCTCGATCAAGTGACAATGCGGCTTATTATCCTCGTTTGTTTCATTAACCGAATTCCCAGAACAATGTGACTCCGAGTCCTTAGTCACATTACAGCATTTAGTTTCTTGGCATTTGGTTTCTTGTTTTGGTTTACACTCGGTTTGACACGCATGTTGTGGTTGTACAGCGTGCTTCACCTCTTGTATCTCGTCCTCGTCGTCATCAGCACAACACCCGTGTTTCTGTTTTCCTTCGCTGGCATCATGAGTGACGTCAGTGCAACACTCGTCTTTCGTCTCTTGTGTGCAGTGATTATCATGACAACACTCGTCATTGTCTTCCGGTTCGGGTGCATTATTATCATAATCATCGTGATGCGTGCAGCAACCGTCGGTTTCTTCTTTTACTTGTACCAAATGCTTCAACTCGTGTGCATTATCTTCGTGACTGTGACCGCAACACCTACCGTGCTTTTGAACCTTGGTACCCGACACGCATTGCGCATGACTATGCGAACCCGAATGCGTTTTCACGCCTTTTGAGGTGACACCTTGTAACAAAAGCATGCTGTTGAAAATCACTAACAAACACGTCCCGACATCTGCGAGAACCGCGGCCCACACGAGAGGGTGGCCCGCAATAGCTAATGCGATTATGGCAGCTTTCGTGATGATTGCAATAAATATGTTTTCGAATATTTTTCTGCGGGCTTTTCTCGCTAGTTTCACAGCTACCGGGATTTTTCTGATATCATTTGACATTAAGATTACATGGCCAGTTTCGTTTGCTAGTGCGGATCCCGAAACACCCATTGAGATCCCGATGTCGGCTGTGGCTAAAGCGGGTGCATCGTTTAGCCCGTCACCGACCATCGCAGTTTTCGATTCTTTTTGAATTTCTTTTATTATTTTTGCTTTGTCTTGGGGTAAAAGTCCTGCATGAATCACATCTAATGCCCCTCCTAACTGCAAAATAAACGGGCGAATTAGATGGGTCGGGTCAGGTATGGTGGTTAACGGGTCGAAATATGTAAGGGTTAGTAAACATACAGTTTTGGTGACTTTTAACCTGTTTTCCTTTTAGCTACTTTTTTATTTACCCGTTCAGGCATAAACGGGCTGAAGCGCGTTGGTTCATGTTCGTTGACCAGCAACCGCTTGTTGGTGCATTTCCAGAAAAATGTTATATAAATACTTAAGTGATTACAAAAGTTATATTTTTAATAAGTTCATTCATTTGCATATAAACGGGTTGAAAATTTTGTCTTACAACTAACTGACTACTTTTTTTTTATCTCTAACGGGTTAAAAGATTTAACCCCATTAGAGATAATATTAAAAATCAAATAAACCTATTTATAAATAAACGCGTTGAGATTTTTGTCGAACAACCAACTAACTTTCCTTAATTTTTAACAGGTTAAATTTTATGATTCAACCCATAAGAGATAGTATTTAACTCAATGAACCCGTTTATTGAAAAAAACACATCTAGTATTGAAAACAAGAAGTTTCTATTCACCTGATTTTGTGCATAATCGGCTGCAGCTTCACAATCGCCCGTAAGCATGGCAGTTCGGATCCCCATTAATTTAAGCTCCTTGAGTGCTTCTTTTACGCCAATCCGACACGAATCAGAGAGACTAAAGGTTCCCGCTTGTGTGGGCCCCACGAATATGTAACCAGTCGATTTCCCTTCATTATTTTCACCCCGATTCATTGGAACTAATAATAGTTCAATAAACAAGTTAGAAAACATAATGGGAGTAAAAATATGTAATAAGCCGAGCCTAACCCGAGCTCACCTAAGCTCGAGCACAGCTCGTTTAACTTAACGAGTTTCGAGCTCTATTTTTAGTACCCGAGCTTGGCTCATGAGTAGATTTCAAGCTCGAGCACGGACCGGGCCCGTCTCGTTTATTATTTACTAATTATTTTATTTTGTGTTCATGTATAACTGTTTTAATATGCATTTATAATAATAATTTTCATATATTACATAATATATGCTACTTTGTCTTTTTAACATAATTATCTATATACAATATAATAGTTATTATGTATATACATATTTAATATATTAAATAAAAACTGTATTAATAACACGCTTGTTTTGACTCACGAGCCTAGTAAAGCTCAATTTGTGAAGCGAATACTCGATCTCGTCTATTAAATCGGCTCCAAAAAGGCTCGAGCTTGAGCTCGTTTAAGTCTAGTTCAGTTCTTGCTTTTGGTAAGCTAATCTCGAGTACTCAACGAGTGGCTCGGCTCATTTACACTCATGTAAAATGACATCTAATTATGGCGCTGTGAATATAATAGTAACTATTTTCTAAATATATATATGTAGTATCTTAAATAAAAATAACATAAATATCAGGCTCGTTTAGAACTGTGAGCCTAGTTAAACTCGATATGTGAAGCTCAGGATCAAGCTCATTTTGATAAATGGGCTCCAAACAAGCTCGAGATTGAGCTTCTTAAAGCTAGCTCGATTCAAGTTTTCAGTGAGCCGATCTCAAGTAGTTAAAATGAGATATAAAAGGTGTTCGAAAACTGTTTTATGTTTACCTTGTGAACACCCTGCTCTAACGGCAATCTTTTGGTTTCCAATATAAATATCTTTCCCATCAATCTTTCCATAAATTCCTTCCCCAGGAAAATCTTTGAACTCCTCCACGTTGTCGGGTTGCGGTTCGACTGAGTTAGCGCGTGCATAGTCTACAAGTGCTGCAGCCATTGGATGACTAGATTTGCTCTCTAGACTCGAAACCCTTCAAATAGCCCATAAACAAAATTAGATGTCGGTTTTGACCCGTTTACATACAAAATGGGTCGATTTGGGATTTCGTATTGCAGTGGGTGAAACATGTAAAATAAGGAAAAAAAACTAGTTTTAAAAGAAAGGGGCATTTACATATTTCCCCTAAAAGAAACAGTCTAATATTTAGTTTTATGCTCTTTTTAAGAAAAAATATTTTTCGGTGCAGCTTCTGGTTTTCTGTCAACCAAAAACCAAACCCAAAAACCGGTTTTAATTATTATGTACAAAATTAGTAAATGGTGTAACCCAAAATATTTCAGGCCCGAATTCATTATTTTGGGCAAATTTTTTTCAGCCCAAAGTTTTAAGGCCAAAAGGTAAAACCGGAAAAAAACAAAACCGAACCAAAACCATTGTGAAAACCAAAGGCTGAAAAAAACAAATCTGAACAATTTTAAAGCAACCCAAAAACAGAATTTTGTGTTTTTGGTACGGTTCGAGCCAAAACCCGTCCCACACACACCCCTAGAAATATAGAGTGAGTTTATGAATAATTTACCAGTATAGCAATTTGTGATTGTCAACAAGCGGATGGAAGCTAGAAACCGAGAACTCTCCTTTAATTATTATGTACAAAATTAGTAAATGGTGTAACCCAAAATATTTCAGGCCCGAATTCATTATTTTGGGCAAATTTTTTTCAGCCCAAAGTTTTAAGGCCAAAAGGTAAAACCGGAAAAAAACAAAACCGAACCAAAACCATTGTGAAAACCAAAGGCTGAAAAAAACAAATCTGAACAATTTTAAAGCAACCCAAAAACAGAATTTTGTGTTTTTGGTACGGTTCGAGCCAAAACCCGTCCCACACACACCCCTAGAAATATAGAGTGAGTTTATGAATAATTTACCAGTATAGCAATTTGTGATTGTCAACAAGCGGATGGAAGCTAGAAACCGAGAACTCTCCTTTAGTAATTGTGCCCGTTTTGTCAAAACAAATAAACTTCACTTTAGAAAGTGTCTCAAGGTATTCCGCCCCTTTAACTAACAGTCCGGATGTTGCAGCTTTTGACAATGCACAAAATGCTGCAACCGGTGTAGACAAAATAAGCGCGCATGGGCACGCGCTTACCAAAACCACCAACGCCAAGTGGAACCATTTTTGAACATCATGAACACGTAAAGCAGCCGGTACGCCAGCTAAGCATATGGCTACTATACACACAGCTGCAAAACTCAAGTGACATCAGCATTATTAGCTGTTTTAATATTAGAATCATATTTAAATAATATAATTATATTAGAATAATACTGAAATAATATTAGAATAATGTTGAAAGAATATTTAACTAATATAGCAATATTAGAATAATACTTAAATAGTATAATTTTATTAGAATAATACTGAAATAATATGATTTTTGTATTTTTATTTGAAACATGAAATTGAAAATTAAAACACTGAAAAAGAAAATATTAGTTTTTTTATCATAATTTTATACATATAACAATGATGATAATAATAATAATAATAACTATATAAAAATCTATTAAATATATTAACAAAAAATTATATAAAAATAGGCTCGTTTAGGCTAGCGAGCCAACTCTAGCCTGTGCTCGTTTATTAAACAAACTTAGTTTTAGGTTGTAGCTCATTTAAGCTCAGCTCAATTAGAGCATTTATTTAGTGATCCAATTTCAAGTAAGAGTTATTTCTTCCATGAAGAAGTTATATATATATATAAAGAAGTTTTAACTGTACCGGGGGTGTAATAGTTGGCGATTTTGTCAACATATCGCTGAGTTTTAGATTTACTGTTTTGAGCTTCTTCAACGAGCTTCGCCATCTTTGCCACCACACAAGCATCAGCTAGAGCAGTAGTTTTCACACTAATATAACCTGAAAAAAAAAACACATTCAAGTCAAACTTTGACTTATTATGTCAAATGACAATTGAAGATTAAAATGTACCATTTAAGTTGACCGTGCCGGCCCAAACAATGGAATCCACTTGTTTGGACACGGGAAACGATTCACCGGTTAACGCCTTCTCGTCAACTTCGCAGTTCCCTTCAACGACTACCCCGTCAATGGGGATCATGGTCCCAGCTTTGACTGCCAGTCTGGTGTTGACCATAACTTCCTTAGTGTTGACTTCTTCGCCAGTGTCAGCGAGCACAGCCTTTTGAGGGGCTATGCTCATTAACGATGACATCACCGCAGTGGCCTTGTGGCTGGCTCGCGTCTCTAGCCATTCGGAGATGGTTAGAAGAAACACAATCGTCCCCGCTTCCCAGTAGTCCTTAAGTATTATGGACCCAGCAACTGCAAAAGATTTGTAAACTTTTTTAAAACAGACCTGTTGACCAGAACTAGTTTCGACCAGTAACATGACCCGACCTGACATTTTGACCCCAACCAAGCTGATACTTTCTTTGAAAGGAACCATTTTGACCTGAAGTCTAAAAGAATGATATATTATTGTGTAAAATGTTGTCTTTCTCATTCATGGTAATACGTTTAAATACAAAGAGAAAGCATGAATATACGGTTACATATCAAAATTAAAGGAAAGATGCAATTATGAACATTCCATAAATATGATGAACTTGTTGGTGGGAAAGAATTATAATTCAAAATAATATGTATTGAATGTGAATTATTCTCTCTCTTTAATATGCTCACTCAAAATGGATGGTCGTTTGACAAGTCCGATTTTGGAAATAAGTTGATGAAATCTTGAACGTGGGTGTGGCTTGGTGAGTGCATCAGCCAATTGATCATCCCCGGCAGTATGTGTTACCCTTATGGAACGGTCATGTACTTTCTCGCGAACAAAATGAAAATCAAGTGCTAGATGTTTCATGCGAGAATGAAAAACTGGATTGGCGGAGTATTGTGTTGCACTCAAGTTATCACAAAAAATCGTTGGAGTAGTGGCTGATGTAAAGCCAAGTTCATGCATAAGTGACTTGAGCCATATAACCTCGGTTGTGGTGGAGGCTACGGCCCGAAATTCTGCTTCGGTAGATGAGCGGGCAAGAGTGCTTTGTCGTTTGGAGCTCCATGCTATGGGGTTTGAACCGAGATAGACGATGTAACCGGTAGTGCTCGATAATTGTCTTTATCACCTGCCCAATCAGCATCAGTAAAGGCGTGAAGTTGCATTGGAGATGCACTTTGTATCAAGAGGCCATTACCTATGGTGCCATGGAGATATCGAAGCAATCGTATGAGAGCACTCCAATGCACAGATGTTAGTGCATGCATAAATTGAGATAGTTTGTTGACGGTGAAAGCTATGTCAGGCCGTGTGAGAGATAAGTATTGTAGAGCTCCCACTATGGCTCTATAATCAGTGGGGTTGGAAAGAAGTGTTCCTCCATGCAAGGTGATGGGTTCAGAACAAGTTATTGGTGTGGCTATCGGATTACAATCACTCATTTTGGCACGTTGTAATGTATCTGAAGAGGTATGTACCCGCCTCAACATCGAGCGGGGCGGGTCAACCCACAAGATATATACAAGACATTAGAAATCAAAGATAATTGTCAAGGCACAAAGCCAAAACTTATGAGCACAGCGCATATCGCATATGCTCAAGCATCACATGTTTGCACATATCACATATGCTCAAGCATCACATATGCTCACGCATTACATATGCTCATGCATCACATATGCTCGCGCGTATCACATGCTCACGCATCATATATGCTTATGCATATCACATCGTGCGTGGCGCATCCGCGCGCGGCGCATATCACATGCTCGCGCATCATACATGCCCACCCAATTCACAGTTGCGCGTGGGGCATCCGCGCGTGACGCGTATTACATGCTTGTGCGTATCACATCTGCGCGTGAGAATAAAGAGAAGACCTCGCGCATCCTCAGGATGGGCGCATATCACACATGCACATAATCAACCTCGTCCTTATCCAAATCAGGATTAGGGCAACCTTGATTGTGCACGTCAGACAACCTTCCAGAAGGCATCTTTTTAAGGAATAAGGATATGCTGATGTTGACAGCTGCTAAATGAAAGATGGACAGCTCAGCATGACTCATGGGTTACCACGTGATTATAACCAATGAAAAAGCACCAGGTGTCTCCAAGGACACGTGGCGCAAATCGATTGGAGGAGGCCAACGAAACCCTAATTTGGTCTCAGCTCAATCAGTGGAAACCCTAGCACTATAAATACATCATAACTGACACAGTTACAGACACATTGATTCACATTGAAGCATATTCAATTACATTCACTGACAGGCAGCCCTAGTCAGTTACTTTCTCATACACAGAGAGACAATCACATAATCATACAGAGTAACATACAGTATTGAGCGGTTAAGCAACACTCTCCAAATTCCCTTACTCTGACATTATTATCTTCTCCTACACATACTTATTCTCACGCCGGAGGGTTACCCCAAAGAGGACCCCTCTGTCCCTTTCTGAAGGGTAAGTAACGGCGCTGTTCATTTTGTAGGTGGAAGAACATTGATCCAGAAGAACCATCGGTGAAATAGTATAATCACACCCGAGGAAAGTAGATCTGCTACCAGTGAGTAGATCCACGTTTCTTCAGTATCGTTGATGTATTTAGTTTGGGAAAGAAGTAGACCATGAGGATGAGGTAGAACCTCGACTCCTAGGAAGTTCGTTAAGTCGCCAAGGTCCTTGAGAGAGAATTTTGTGGCTAGATTTTTTATGAAAATATCGATGTTTTGAGGAGATGGTCCGGTGATTATAATATCATCGACATATACAAGGATAAATATAGGAGAGGAATTGGAGTTGTGGATGAACAATGATGGGCCAGAAACTGTAGGTTTGAAATTTTTGGAGTGGAGATATGCTTTAAGTTCTTGGTAATAGATAGCTTTATTTAGTTTACAAATATGAGACGGGGAGGATGGATCAACAAATCTGGGCGGTTGAGCCATATATACATCTTCGGTTAAGGTACCTTGAAGGAAAGCATTGTTCACATCGAGTTGGTGAAGTTTCCAATGATGTGACACGGCTAGGGAAAGAATGAGGCGAAGGGTGGCCGGTTTCACGACCGGACTAAATGTTTCACCATAATCAATGTCTGGTCTTTGATGAAAACCTTTTGCGACTAGACGAGCTTTAAGGCGTTCGACAGAGCCATCAGGTTTGTATTTTGTACGGAACACCCATTTGCTCCCGACAAGATTTGAAGCAGAAGTTGGTGGAACAAGCGTCCAAGTTTGGTTGTTTAAAAGAACTTGAAACTCTTCCGTCATAGCATTACGCCACAACGGGTGTTTTGAGTGTTTGGGTTATAGTAGATGGTTCGGTTATTGGGCCATTTGTTGCGGTGTATAGTTGAAAATTAGCACTATGATAACGTGGATTTGGTTTGCGTTGACGGGTAGGAGGAATAGGTTGAGCTTCGGAGTTTGGTTGGGAAGTATTGGATTGCGGTGAGGTTGGTTGAGTGGGGGATGGCGGTGCAGTGTCGGGGTTTGGTTGGGAAGTATTGGATTGTGGTGAGGTTGGCTGATTTGCGGATGGTGGTGCGGTGTCAGTTGTAGTATCCGGTTCTGATGTGGAGTTAAGAGTTTTGATTTGAGGTGTGTGGAAGGGTGTTTGTGTTATTATTTTGTGAGATGTCAGGGGAAAGCATGATGTGATTGGTTGAGTTGTTATTTGATGTAGTTGGTGACGAGGTTGATGTGGCGTGTGTGCCCGTCAAGATTGTTGTGGTGAAGTTGGAATTTGTAGTGGAAGTAATGGGTATAGTAATAGGCAACCAAGGAGTGGGGTCAATAGGTGATTCTGAAGTGTTAGTGAGAATTTCGTAAGGAAATTCATTTTCTAACAAATTTAATATGTCTAGATGTGTATATTTTGTTTGTGAGGGGATCAAGTGCATAATACGCACTTTTAGTAGAAGAATACCCGACAAAAATGCAAGGTGTAGATTTAGGATAAAGTTTATGTGGAGAATATGGACGAAGCCAAGGATAGCAAAGGCAACCAAAAATTCGTAGTTTGTCATAGTTTGGATATTTGTTGAAGAGACAATGATATGGTGAAGTGTTTTGAAGGGTTGGTGTGGGTAGTCGGTTTATGAGATAGGCAGCAGTGGTAAAGGCAAAAGGCCAATAATGAAGAGGTAGCTTAGTGTGACATTCGTCAATTTCGGGTCTTGTTTGTATTCGTTTTTGTATTTGTTTATTATGTAAACCGACCCGATTTGTAAACCGAAGCTTATGTTATAATCAAAATGATGGATTTATGTTACAATATTGTTTCACACTTGTTGGGTCTTGAAAACATCCTACCTTTATTTTTATTTTTATTTATTTATTTATTATTATTATTATTATTATTTTTTGTTGTTTTGTGTTTTTGTCTTGATCCATTTTGCATGAAAACTCTTGGGTCTCACACCCATATTTGACCACCAACATTACTCTATATATACACCACATTTCCTCTTCATTTTCCCTTGCTACAACTCCAAAAAAAAAACTCTCTCAAACATCAAAGGTTCAAGGTTATCTTCTTAAGTGTTCTTGAAGGTTTTTAGTCTTTCATCTTAATTAGTTTATGTAGCCTTATTAATACTTGTTTATGGTTGTGCAACATATATATAATATACACCCCTTGTTTATCTTTGGTAGTTACTTCTCCGATTCCGGTCGGTGAGGTTTCGGACCTCATAAGGCAAGGCTTCATGGAGGACTTTGTGTCCTTGATATATATACATCTATATAACTTTACATACATATTAATCTTGCTTATTTTAGTTTGTTAGTAATGTTTACAAGTTCCATGGTTATGGGTTTTTAAGAGTCTATGCTTCGGTTTAACCGTAAATAGCTCTAAACCGTAAACCGAACTTTGTTACTAGTTTTGTTAAATAATTGTTTAAACATACTTATTGTTAGATCTAAGTTTCTAAAATCATTTTTAAAAATTCTATGGTTATGGGTTTGTAGAATCTTACCTCGGTCTTAACCCGAAACACGATCCGAACCGAAAACCGAACTTTTGGTTGTAAAACTTAAAGTATTTTTTTTATTTGTACATTATTATACAAGTTCTTTAGTGTTTGAACATGTGGAAACCAAACCGATTCGTACTCGCTTAAGACACACAAGTGTGTTTTTTTTAGCCATCAAGACTTGTATATGTCTTTAAAAATAGTTACAAACTGATTTTTAAATATTTTCTTAAGTACTTGGAAATGTTGGATCCAACTTGATCTCATAACAAAGTTTGGACCGACAAGACCGAACACTCGCTTAACGTGCGTTGTTAGTTCTAAAACAATGGAACTACAATATTTTGGAAAGTTGACTTTGGGTTTGACTAATTATCAAGACCCGAACCGACAACCCGAACACTCGATAAAAAAAACCGTTTTAGTATCTTTATTCCAAAGGGATTTGCATTCTTGCATTTTACCCACCTTATTACTTAACATAGGTTAAGTAAATAATAAGATTAGATACTTTAACCCGGTTTCGAGCAAACTTATATTTTTAAAGGGTTATTATTATAAATTCTTAAATAGTTACATTTTAAACCTTGAACTATAATTATTTACATTTCTCAACATTTATTTTGTTTAAAGACCTTCAAGACAACCTTTCTAAATTTAAGACTTCTTTTCTTTTTAGGCATTGTGCGTTAAACTCGTCGTTCCGACAAATCTCCAAATTATCATCTTTCAAGTTTACTACTTGAAGGTGAGTACTTCATACCCCATTTTCCATCTTTTATTTTGGGGTGACATTTCATACTTATTCAACAAAATGCTTTATATTTGAATCTTAAACCACAAACGTAGTTGTATACTTTACCTAAATAATTGCTCGATTTGGTGTTCTATGCTTATATTCCTATGTGTTTATTGCTTTTGGTTGGTGGAACTATAAAATCCTAGACTATTTGGCATCCCCTTATAGCAAGGTGTCGTTAACGTAATGCAATTAACGATAACTATAAAATCCTAGACTATTTGGCATCCCCTTATAGCTAGGTGTCGCTAATGTGTTTAACGATATCTATTTATCCAAATTACCACCTTTATTTATCGTTTCGTATGCAAGTTTTGTGGCTATCTTTATTATATACTAATATGATTAAACTTATGAATTGCTCACCAACCTTTGTGTTGACAAACTTTATTTTATGAAATGTTGCAGGTTTGCATCTTGGTTGATTTATTATTGTGAAGAAAATGACATCAAAGACCTTAGGATATTAGTAAAAATGAACAATATCAAATTTGCCATATTTTGTGATATCTTGTTTATGGTTATTTTATGGATAATTGTTATGTGACATTTTTGATGTTGTGAAATGAAATGAGTTTATTAAATACTGTCACTTTAATTAGTGTCATGTGCTTATGGACAATCGTTACACCTCTGCATGTTCCGCCGCCTTTGGTCGGGGTGTGACACTTAGCATGTGACATGAGAGATAAGCCAGTTTCGACAATGTGTCGATGTTGACGTTCGGCAAAGCCATTGTGTTCGGGAGTGTGAGGGGGGAGGTGAGGTGTGACATACCGCATGATTGAAGATGAGAAGATAGCTTTATGTATTCTCCTCCATTATCGGAAAATAGTTGTTTGATTTTGTTTGAAAATAGTTTTCCACTAAGTTTTGAAAACGTATGAAAATTGAGAGCGAGTTGGATTTATTTTTTAATGGGTATATCTATGTGTATTTGGTGAAATGGTCTACAAATATGATGTAGTATTTGTATCCGTCAAAAGAAACAATTGGTGATGACCATACATCTGAAAAAATTAAATCAAGAGGGGCTTTAGAAGATAAGGTAGATTGATAAAAAGGTAGCTTATGGATTTTGTGTATATGACAAGAGTTGCAATTATTTTCGGAGTTGGAAGCGCAAGAAATGAAAGAGGATAAAAATTGCAAAATTTTACTATTTGGGTGGCCCAAACGATGATGCCAATGCTTGAATGTTGTCTTTTGTAGTGAGAATGTTGCGGGAGGAGGCAGTGAGAGTGAAGAGTGAATTTCATATATCCCGTTAGTTGTCGTCCCTTTAAGAAGAGGGGTTTTGGAACTTCAATCCTTTATGACAAAAATAGAATCATAAAATTTGATCGAAAAGTTATTGTCGTGACATAATCAGGGTATAGAAATAATATTCCGAGAAATCGAGGGAACACAAAGAACGTGTTTTAAGACTAGTGGTTTGTTTGGTGTGTGGATTATGATTGAACCAATATGAGTTATTGTAAGTGACGAGCCATCACCGATTATGAGTTTGTTGGTACCAACATAGGGTACATGAAGATACAATGCATTTAGGTCGTTTGTCACGTGATGTGACGCACCGCTATCAAGAAGCCAATTTGTTTGTGTTGAGTTGTTTTGAACACGCATCATATTCACATGTGGAGATGTTTTAGAGACATGCACGTTATGAGTAAATGGCGGTAAAGTGTGTTAGATAGCATCTTCTGAAAAAAATTTGCAACTTGCAATGCTGTGGCCTTTGGTGTGACACCATTGACATCGGCTAAGAAATGGGCAATTTCCATTAGATGTGGGTGTGTTGGTTGAGGTGTTTATATTGTTGACAGTTAAGTCACTGGAAGATGCCATGAAATTAGACAGGGGAAAGGCTGCTTGAAATTATAAGTGGGATGAGATTTGGAGGGGATGGAAAAGGAGGATGATTAGTGTGAGCTCGCAGAAAAAAAAATAGGGATATGGAAGGTTTCTTCAAAGGCTTTGATATCATATAAGAATGATATATTATTGTGTAAAATGTTGTCTTTCTCATCGATACGTTTAAATACAAAGAGAAAGCATGAATGAAGGAAATTACAATGTACGGTTACATATCAAAATTAAAGGAAAGATGCAATTATGGACATTCCATAAATATGATGAACTTGGTGGTGGGAAAGAATAATTCAAAATAATATGTATTGAATGTGAATTATCCTCTCTTTAATAAAGTCCATTTCTCAAAATTCATTGTCACCCGACCCAAACAAGTCGATTCACTAAACCGTTTATGATAATAATTTAGGGGCGGCTACCTCCGACACAACATGAGCCAAAGCGACACATAAATAATTAGGTTTTGGGTTGGCATACTTAACTGTTTAAAATCGGGTCGTGTTCAGGTTGACTTGTTTAACCCGTTTATTTATACAGCTCAGGTCGACCCACTTACCCGTTTTACACCATGTTTGACATGTTTACAACGTGGTTACACCCGCCAACCCGTTGGCCACGTTTAAATATGTGGGTTAAACAGGTCGTGTTTGGGTTTCGTGATTTTAAGTGTATGTGGTTAGGGTTGACGTCTTTGACACGGACAAAAAAATAAGGGTCTTGTTTGACCTGACACGATTAATACCTGCCCTAGATAACATTGTTATTTAGTATAAACATTAAAACTTTTGTATCTATTATTATATGAGTATTATAACTGTTATCATTTATTATTAGTCAGATTGTGTACCTGCTATGATCATGAGAACATTGATGTCGATTCGAAGGTTCCGTAGTGAAGCAATAGCTTTCAAAATCAGTGGTACAATCCCGACAGCGACGGCTCCAAGAGCCAACCATTTAAATGGCGAATAAACATATTGCAAAAATGACAGCAAAAGTAAGACACCACACACCACTGCATAAGGGCTCGGCCACTTGTTTCGGTAACTTTGATCGCCTTTCATCCTCACATTTGCTTCTAATCTCGCTTGGTTTAGCGCCTTAACTGATTGTTTAAAAAATAAAATTAAAAATTAAAAATACTAGTACTTGATACGTATAAGAATTAAGAAAAACATGTCACTAAAAGTTGTATCTTAATTGAAGAAAAAAACTCGGCATAAATAACTAAGCTTGTCATCGCTAATTTAAGATTCAGTTAGGAACAATATTAACACATTCTTTTTATATATTTATGAGGGCATTTTCATCTCTTCACAACTCGTTAACGAGAATAAGCTAGAGTATCAATACCAAAATTTAGGCCCACACCGATTTGATTCAGTCCCATATTTGTGTTTATCAACTCACGAATAAATAAATATATGCATACACACACATATTATTTTTGGGGATTAATTGATTTTATATGAGTTTAAACGGTTTTTATTTGCTGGTTAGAAGCCAAACACGACACGGACTCGAAAATCATATCAGACACGTGAATACACAACACGGTATTCATAGGTTGACACGAGGAGGGCATATTTAACTCGATTTAAAAAAAGAGTCATATTATAGCAAAAACTATAAATTGACACGAGCAGGGCATTTTTACTCTAAAACTACAAATTTATAGCAAAAAAATAAAAATAAAAATAAAATGCATATTAAAAAATTACGTGTAAATTATGAAAGTTAATACCAATTTCTCTTATAGCGTTAAAACTTTGGCGTAAAGTAACCAACCATTTTAAGTTATAACATGAAAAAAACAATGAAAAAGAACTAAAATAAAAAAAAGTTAAACGGGCCAACGCCAATTTGTGAACTCGTCAGTTCAATCCGAACCGAACCAGACAACCCGTTTAGACTAGACCTGTTCTTATGAGTTTTCTGTAGTGTTTTCGTTCATCACGAATTTGTGTAGGGAAATAAATTTAAATTTAAAATAAAACGCATGTTCTTTGATAGTGAAACTGGTTGATCCTCCGTATCAAGTAATCTAAATTGCCCGAGTACAACGGGTCATGCATAGTAATGTTATGACTCCAAGATCAAATGTGGTTTTTACAAGATTGAGTTTTGCAATTTGAAAAAGGAATAGCGCCGCAGCTTGTTGCCAGCTTGCCTTCTGTTTCGATGTAATTGTTACTATAAAGTATTAATAAAATTATTAGTTGGTTAGTTATAAAAACATAATAATAAATAAATAAATTTAAAATAAAAAACATGTTCTTTGATAGTGAAACTGGTTGATCCTCTGTATCAAGTAACCCAAGGTTGAAAAGTTATTTTTATCATCTTAGAATGTGTAAACTTCAATAATATAAAATAATCATCAATTTGTTTTTTAGTAATCGTCATCGTACTATTATTGTATTACAATTTTAGTAAACACACAAAAATCAGGTTAATTTTATAAACACAAAAAAAAATAAAGGTCAATTAAACATGACATGTACTAAAAGGGAAACAAAATTAAAAAAATAATTACTAGGTAAATCAGATATTACAGATGTTTATGTTTGGTTCAGCCGGTTTTGACGTATATTTTAGGCTAAATCAATATTCACAATTTTGAAAAGAAGGGAAAACTATACTGGCCTTGGATGGGTTTGGCAAGCCGTTGGTTTTCACGGTTTTCCTTTTTGGCGGTGCGGTTTTAGACAGAAAAAAAAAGTATAAATTGGTAATAATTTTAAAATTAAGAATTATTCATGTGTCATGTGTATACGTAGCTTTTTATTTTAAAACGTTTATATTAAATGCTAAATGGCCGGCTGCAAACCATCTTAACTGATTGACTTTCTTCGGTTTAGGCAGTTTAGTCGATTCATATGGCTTATGAAAATTCTTAATAATTAAAAAATATTAAAATAATTCTTTATTATTTAAACTAGTTTTATATAAGTAAAGATTTATATATATATATATATATATATATATATATATATATATATGAATAAATGTTTTTTTGTTGGGCACCACTTTTAAAAGTGTTGGGTTCATCCCTCATCTTCCACAAACGAAAAAGAACCAAGAAACGTTACGTTTCTTCCAACAACTTTATTTCCATGGGAAAAGAAAAACAACCACAAACATGAATATAGAATTTTATTTTGGTCAGAAACTTCATTTAAATTAAAAGGATTTTTACATATTTTTTCTTCCTAAACTTTTAAAATTACATATTTCTTTAAAATACAAGTTTTTAATGCAAAATGTACAATGCTCTTTAAGCATGATTTGAGAAAATATGTAATTTCAAAGTTTAGAAAGGAAAAATAAATATTATTTAGGCTAAAAATGTACCAACAAGAGTATTTATAGAAGGAAAGAAGGTTTTATCAATTACGAAAACTTTATAACCAAACTTTAAAATATTAAATCATTAATTATTGTTTAAAAAAGCAACAAAACATTGGCAGACCATGCCTCCAGGTTTCACTCTTCTTGAAAACTTGTACCTTTATCTTATTATTATAACAAAAATTATATAATTTAATTTTTATATAACTTTGTTACCTTTTTCCTTCTTTTTATTTACTTTATTGCTTCTTTATTTCAATTTACCCTTTTTGCTTATTTTCTTTTATTTCACTTTTAGAATACTTTTTACAATCTTTATCCTTATCTTTACAATTTTTTTACAGTGCGTTACAAAAGATATTTATATAATAGCGTCATAGCATATCGTTATGTAATAGCGTCATAACGATTTATGTATATCATATCAAACAAATATTATTTTATTAGATCTTATAAATTTAGCTCTGAAAGGAAAATGATATCATGCTTACATAGAATAAGTTAGCGATGTTAAAATATCATGGAACCAATAAGTGAAACCGAGGCAAGTCGGGCAGTTAAGAGTCAAACTGTTTGGTTCACAGTTCGGCTTTTACGGTTAAACAGTTTCAAGTTTCAACGACTTGGTTAGCGGTTCTATATATATTTTTAAGATAATTTCTAAGTTGATCAGTGAACACAATCAATCATAAATTTAAGTGGATTCCATTCATGTAACGGTTCATAACATAAAATAATAATAATAATAATAATAATAATAATAATAATAAAACCACTGTACAAGATACTTTATCTTTACGTGATATCCCTATTCACGCTTTTTTCATTTGGTCGGTCATAACTAGCATCTTCCCACCGAATAAAAGTAAAGATACATCATCAATTTATACAATTATTATTCATATATGATTTTTAAGTAATATATTAATTAGGGTGTGTTTTATAAAACCAGAAAATTCAAACCAAAACAAAACTGATTTAAACCGACAGTTTGGTTGTACGTAACAAAGTGAAAAAAAACAACAAATCGAATTTTTCAAGCTTAAATAACAAAACTGAAAAAAATCCAGACACTAAAGTTCCGTTTTTGGTTTGTTTTAACCTAAAACCGATCCAAACCGAACAGTGCACGTCCCCTTAATATTAATTCTCTATATTAATCCAGTTTCGAAACAGATTCAAACACAAAATAATATTAACAGAAAAAGTACAAGTAACTATACCAATTTGAGATTGTGATATGGCACCAACATCATGAACAACAATAACAGTTCTGGTGGGGACGACAACGGAGACATGATGAACACCTTCTAGAGGTTTAAGGATCTTTTCTATCAATGGCACCTCGGAGGAGCAACATAAACCGAGTACGTCGAAATAGGACTTCTCCAAGTCCTTTGAGGAATCTTGTTTCATGTTTTGTTTGGATTTAGAATCTTGAATTAAGAGTTTGATTTGAGGAAGAGATGAATGAGGGAGTAGTTATAACAAGTGCGGTGGGGGTAGATGGTGCGTATTTGTAGTGGTGAGATAGAAAGGAACACGTTACATCATCTTTTTTAATAACTCATATATGGAATTAACAACAACAATAATAATCTGTTTAATAAATAGTTAGGATGCGAGCATGAATGCATGAAATAAAAATATTCATTAACAAATATGTGGTGTTTAATAGGGATTGGATTGATATGTGGTTAAATAGTTTAATTAAATATATGGACAAGCTATTAGCATTGTTAAATAGATTGGCTTGTTCACAAACTGAGTCAGTTTAGTTTAGTTCGTTTACAAATCTAGCTAAGTCACCTTAGCTCAAATTATTTTATTTTTGATTTATTATATGTATATTTGATTGTTTTTGAGTGATGAATGCTTTTAGATACTTACTCGTTACTTCGTAAAAGAAAAAATTATATATTTTCTAATTTATTCCATAATTTAGCTCAATATCAAATGCTAACAAACGCTCATTTGTCAATATTAAGAGATTTTTAAATAGTTCATGACTCGAAAGTTGTTTGAGAAAACTCGCTAAAAATTGGTCTGTATATAATTTGAGGTAGGTCCCAGCAGAGCCCAGTTGGACCCGCAAGACTCACCTTAAACAGGGACGTCTGCGCAGAAACCAACTGGATCCGCAGGACCAACCATGCTCAGAGACGTGACGTCCTTACGCGCAGTACGCAAGCTGTTCCCGCAGGAAATGCCTCCCAATGGTGAAGGACTTCGCCTGTCCCCGCAGCCTCGGATACAAGCTATCAGGGAAGGCCACCCGCGCAGCAAGGCTACACGCACAAGGCACTTAGCTCTCATTCAGTGTCACCTGAAGGAATGAGCGAAGCCGGGAACAATCCCGCACAAGGGCGGGAGGGGGAATACTCCCGCCCAAATAAGCCAGTCCGTACGATACGGGAAGATCTTCTGTACTGTACCTGACGAGGTATGGGAAAAAGATCTGACTAAAGATACGACAGCTTATGGACAACAGTATGGCGAGCAGCATGCTCCTACACTGTATGACACTATTAGCCGCTGCCTACTCACCAACTCTTGTCATACCACGTGCGTAGCCGGCAGTTGGTGGAAAAGGAATAGTATACAGCAGGCCTGGTCACTATCAGCCGTTACCTACCCACCAACTACCAGCAGGGCACGTGCGTAGGCTACTGTTGGTGGAACAGGAACACTGTTGCAGCCAGCCACACCTCCTTGGAAACCTACATTCGGCTATAAATACCACAAATGGTATGACCATCTCATCTTATCACATTATCATCATATTATACCTGATATCTGCTCTAGCAATCTCTTAATATACATTTATATTTAAAGAGCAATCTAGTCTGATTCTCAAGCCGGAGGGTGGTCACAAGGAGGAACCCCCCCCCCCCCCCTTCTCAGTGACGAGCTCACGGTGTCTGTTTTGCAGGTTATCAGGAGAACCATCTTCTCAGGGTCTAACCCCTCGTGGGAAACATCTATCTAACCCCCAGGTTACCAGTAATCTGCCCGGGGTCCGGTTAGTGTTTCTTCATTGGCGCCATCCGTGCATAAAGCTAGAACTTTATTTTTCTCCAGTTTTTTCAAACTTCTACAAAAGATGGTTAGAGAAATTCCGGTAACCACAACCCCAGCTACTGGGGGGAATACCGATAACACAGTTTTTACAAACACTACCCCGGTTACCCAAGCCGGGGCAAGTGAAGTAAATTTTACGAACACTACCCCAGTTACTCATGCTGGGGCAAGTGCAGTAAATGATCGCCTACTGGGATCCACTGATACCCAGGTTGAGAAACGAAGACTCCCCCGCCAAACTCTCGATGAAGTTAAGGCATGGGCGGAGGCACGACAAAAGGAATTCCAGGCTGAGTTGGACGAACGCTTGCGTTCCGTACAACAGGCCGACGAATTCGAATACTGGGAGGATGACTCGGAGGAATCCGACTCCGACGCGAACCCTCGCCATAGGGCAAAAGGGAAGCGTAAGGAAATGGAATCCCAACCGAAAAGGCATTTTGGACAAGCCTTCAAACCAAAAAGCACAGGTGGAAGTCCACGAGACTTCTCCAAAACGTTCAGACCAAACGTTGCAAATACGGGAACGTCCAAATTTGCAAGGGACATTGCGGAAGCAATCGCCCCAAAGAGTGCCAAACAAATGCCTAACATAGGCACATATGACGGTATATCTGATCCAGACGATCATTTGAACAGATTCATAGCGGGGGCAACCGTCAGCAATTGGACGGAACCCACGTGGTGTTACATGTTCCAAATGACGCTTGTTGGGGCTGCTAGAGCTTGGTTTGATCGTCTACCGGTCAACCACATCTACGACTGGGCAGACTTCCAACAGAAGTTTAGCCAACACTTCAGCCAGCAACGGAAGTATACCGAGGAGCAATGGACAATCCTCAAATGCATACGAGAAGAAGATGAATCTCTGCCAAACTTCATCACTCGCTTCAACTCAAAGAAGCTAAGTTTGGGCAATATCAGCGAAGATCTTGTTCGCGCTGCCTTCATCCAGGGCGCGCATGACCCAGAGCTCATCCGCACCCTAACGGGTAAAGATGGCATGCCATCCACATGGGATGCCATCATGACAGCAGCAAAACGCTATGCGGAAACGGAGAAGTAACTGGGTAGAGATCTCCCACAGAGCACAAACCTCTACACTCAGAAGACGAGAGAAGACAACGTCCTCACCGCCCGACTAAATAAAAAGCGGAAGCAAGGCATTTGGCAGTCAAGGGTAAACTTTGACACCTCATCCGGCTTGCAACATCGAGTGGGCGGAAGGGATAATGCACAGCCGCACCGGAACTCCAGATGGACGCCACTCACCAAAAGCGTCACTGAGATATTCGCCACTGAAGAGCTCCCGTGGCCAAAGCCTCCAATAATCCGACATCGTCACGATGCTGATCGGAGCAAATACTGTGACTTTCACAAGACAAAAGGCCACAACACTGAAGAATGCATAGACGTAAAAGACATGGTCGAAGCATCTGTCAGAGATAGGACGCTCGCGCACCTCGTGGCGCAATAAAGGCTGAGCAGGCGGGTGCGTGTAGAACCCCAGCTGGGGAAAACACGAATAAAAATTCCAGCTTCAATGTGGAGACTACATGCTGCGTAAAGAACGAGATCCCGAACCAGGTGCGTATCGGCTCGATGGCACTCCCATCCCAACAACATGGAAGGGAGCTCATTTACACAGTTTGCATGTAAATCAATTCCAATTTGTAAAGAAAAGGCCAAGAGCCACTTCTAATGGAAATGATTCTCTTTAGAACATCGAAGCTGATGATTTTACATTTATACTTTTCTGAACACTAATATGCCGGCTTTCACCGCATAATTACGTGAAGTCGTTGCGTGGGAAGGCGGTCTTACCCGCACGAACCCAATAACGTGACAAACCTTCACGCAGGTCAGTTGAAGGGGAAAAGTTCAGCACCCAAAAATGAAAGTGCCGGTCTATCCGCACCAATCATAACGAGGAAACTGAATAATAACCTATCAACAACCGCGCGTCGAACGGTTAAACTATGCAACACTGGTGACGGCATTCACATTACGTGAAGTCGTTGCGTGGGAAGGCGGTCCTACCCGCACGAACCCAATAACGTGACAAACCTTCACGCAGGTCAGTTGAAGGGGAAGAGTTCAATTATCCCATTAAATGAAAGTGCCGGTCTATCCGCATGAATCATGAAAGGAAACTGAACACTAACCTATTGACAACCGCGCGTCGAACGGTTCAAAACAAAACTCAAAAGGATGAGGAAAACCTACACGCAGGTCAGATAAGGGTAAAGTTTTGCCATCCTACTAAGTGCAAGTGACGGTTCTACCCGCACAATCACAAAAGAGGAAGCAAAACTTCACACCTATTATCAACCACGTTCAAAGGTTAACTTATCCTCAAAAGGATGAGGAAAACCTACACGCAGGTCAGATAAGGGTAAAGTTTTGCCATCCTACTAAGTGCAAGTGACGGTTCTACCCGCACAATCACAAAAGATGAAGCAAAACTTCACACCTATTATCAACCACGTTCAAAGGTTAACTTATCCTCAAAAGGATGAGGAAAACATACACGCAGGTCAGATAAGGGTAAAGTTTTGCCATCCTACTAAGTGCAAGTGACGGTTCTACCCGCACAATCACAAAAGAGGAAGCAAAACTTCACACCTATTATCAACCACGTTCAAAGGTTAACTTATCCTCAAAAGGATGAGGAAAACCTACACGCAGGTCAGATAAGGGTAAAGTTTTGCCATCCTACTAAGTGCAAGTGGCGGTTCTACCCGCACAATCACGAAAGAGGAAGCAAAACTTTAACCCATTATCAACCACGTTCAACAGGTTAACTTATTCTAAACACTTGGAAAATTGCTAATTTAAACTAAGTATGCAAGTCATAAGTTTATAAAGCAAGGAACCCAAAGAAGGAAATAACAATCTTATACGCAAAAATATTTATATTTCACAAATGAATTATTACAAGAATGGCCGGGTAACTACCCGCCTACGAAAAGAAAAATAAATACATCCGTACAAGACTATCCTAGCAATGGGAAGGGATCTTCGGGATCAAGCTTCAGGGCCGCTTCCACTTGGACCCGCTCCATCAGAAGAACGGGGCGGTTCGAGGAAAGCTTTAAGGACAGCTAACCCATCATCAGCAGCAGCTACTTGGTTCACCTTCTCCACCACTGGATGCGGGAAGGCGGCGTATTGATTTACTGCTTGGTCATATATGGCTTCAGTATCAACATTGTACAAAGGGAAGTTGGAAGGCGGGAAGCCTTTCTCAACGAACCCTAGACCAAGCAGGAAGCCGGCCCGTTCCCCATCCTCGTGAGAAGCGTTGAGGGCTGCGCTCATAGCATCGTCGTAGGATGTCTCTGAGAAGACCCGATGCACAACCTACAAAGAAAATACAAGTCACACCTTTTCTATGTACAAAGGAAAGCGTGAAGACGTAAAGCTAAAATACCTGAGGCAACGCTTCTCGAAGAAGCCATTCCTTGGCAACCAGAGCTTGGGTGCAGGCGCGTTCGGCTTCGCTCTTACTAAGATTGGCAAGAAGCACTTCCTTTGCAGCAGCCTCTTCAACGCCCTTAAGCTTCCGCTCGGTATGGTCAAGCACGCCCCTCTGGTCCAAGATCTCTTGGAGCTTCTTGGCATCTTCCATCGCCAAGGCATCATGAGCACGTTGGAGAGCCTCTAATTTGGCCTTGAGCTCCTCGTTCTCCACGCGTAAAGGCTCAGCAACGGCTTCAGCCTTGGTGGCCCTCTCGGTTGCGTTCCTCGCGGTCTCCTTAGCCAGCCGAAGCTGTTCGTTAACAGCTTGGGCAGCCTTGGAGCGGGCCTCGAGTCGCGCTTGAACCTCAACCTCGAGGGCCTTGAAGGCCTTCTCCTTTTCCGCAGCAGCTGCGGCCAACTGTTGGTTCTCCTCCCGAAGAGCCCGCGCTTGAGATACGTCCTTGGCGCGAGCTGCTTTCAACTTGTCGTTTTCACGACAAAGCAGCTCGACGCGCGGCTGCATCCGGGCCTGGAGAACCCGAAGCTCATTGGGTAGCCTACCCTCCTGGTAGCTAGCCATGGCTTCCCCCAACGCACCATGGGTGATAATCTCCGGTTTACCGGTTTGCGGAGTCCGGGATGGTGATGTTGGAGATTGGACCCGGGATATCTTCGCGAACCATTCCGCCTCCTGGTAGCTGGAAGCGTGAAGGCTCGGAAGCGCTTGCCCCTTCTTAAACTTCATGGCAATGGGAATGGCGCGGGCAGAAATGTAGAAGAACTCCCGCTTCCACGATCGGAGACTGCGCTCGGTCACGCAAATCTTCAAACCCTTAATACGGGTTGTCAGGGTGTACCACCCCTGGACGCACCTCCAAGTATAGAAGGTCATCAGGCGGTCCACGTAGGGCTCAATACCCAGAATCCGGCACACCCACTCGAAGTGCCAGATCTTGGTAATCGCCATCGGATGCACCTCGGTCAGGTGCACACCGTGCCTCTCCAGGACACGGTACACAAACTTTGTCAATGGGAACCTAAGGTTCCCATAAACAAAGAATGCAGCATATACCCCGATCTTGCCACTGGGGGCATCGTACACAGTCTGGTGGGGTTCAGGAAACTCAGGCTCAAGAGACTCAAGCATGAATTTCCTGACGATGTACTGGTACTGATCGACAGGTAGAGCACACTGGCACTCGCCAGCAGTACTCCTATCGTCGGCTACAGCTTCAGCATCATGGGAAGACATTTTGCAGAAAGAAGAAAGTGATTTCGGGAAAATGCTTGCCTGAAAAGGGGAGTATTTGCCGGAAATCACTAAGAAGAAGAAGAGAAAGGTTAAAGTGTGGATTACAAAGAGGCCTCTCCCCCTTTATATACTAATCGCAATTAATGCGGTGAATTTAATGCGGAGGAGAGAGAAATCGAAGGTGCAATGAAACTATGACACGTGGCAAAAAGCAGGCTGGCAACAGCTGTTGACAGGACGTGTGCCAGTAATTTCGCGGCCACGCGCCCGAAAAATCGCCCCCACGCGCCGTAAAAAGCGTCTGGAATGACCATATAATGTCACGTCACCATAACTTCCTGCACGTCCTGACACAGTCAAAAGAAACCGTCGCACGACGTTTCAGAGGTTTGGACTGTTCCTACCTTTCCACCAACCTTTCGAATTTCAAAATTCAAAATTTGAAAATTATAAAAAGTAAGCGGGAAAATACCCCTTACCTTGGCAAACAAGTAACCATAAGACGGATGCGGGTACAGTGTAAAGGCAAAACCCTTCACATACCTAGCACCCGCAGGGAATTGAAGCCAAGTAAACCTTGGCGAACAAGTAACCGTAAGACGGATGCGGGTACAGTGTAAAGGCAAAACCCTTCACATACCTAGCACCCGCAGGTAATTGAAGCCAAATATTCCTCGGCAACCAAGTAACTATAAGACGGGTGCGGGTACAGTGTAAAGGCAAAACCCTTCACATACCTAGCACCCGCAAGGAATTGACGCCAGGAATACCTTGGAAGTAAAGTAACCGTAAGACGAGCGCTGGTACAGTGTTAAGGCAAAACCCTTCACATACCTAGCGCTCCGCTGGGAATTGAAACCAAGAAGGATCTTCTGAGCAATGCTTGCGGAAACGGAAATAACATCTCCGCCTAGCGGGAACGTCGAGAACTACGTTGTTTGAAGCTCCAGGATGGAATTGGTGGTTTTAACATAATTGATCACTATGTTCAAAACTACCAAAACCTCATGGAGAATCCACACAAGTGGGACTCAACGCTCCTGACTTGCGAGGAGGTTACAGACCTACCCGCATCATACCCAAAGACCAAGCAGGAAACTCGGGAATTTCTGCAAGTGACAAGGACTTCCGCGGGAAGAATCCCCATGGAAAACCTTAAAAAACCCTTTTCAAAACCCTTTGCTTAAGTCCAAAAGTTCACCTCACTTTATTAAACACGCATGAGAAGAACATTGGACTGGGGGGACTTGAAGAGGTAGGTCCCAGCAGAGCCCAGTTGGACCCGCAAGACTCACCTTAAACAGGGACGTCTGCGCAGAAACCAACTGGATCCGCAGGACCAACCATGCTCAGAGACGTGACGTCCTTACGCGCAGTACGCAAGCTGTTCCCGCAGGAAATGCCTCCCAATGGTGAAGGACTCCGCCTGTCCCCGCAGCCTCGGATACAAGCCATCAGGGAAGGCCACCCGCGCAGCAAGGCTACACGCACAAGGCACTTAGCTCTCATTCAGTGTCACCTGAAGGAATGAGCGAAGCCGGGAACAATCCCGCACAAGGGCGGGAGGGGGAATACTCCCGCCCAAATAAGCCAGTCCGTACGATACGGGAAGATCTTCTGTACTGTACCTGACGAGGTATGGGAAAAAGATCTGACTAAAGATACGACAGCTTATGGACAACAGTATGGCGAGCAGCATGCTCCTACACTGTATGACACTATTAGCCGCTGCCTACTCACCAACTCTTGTCATACCACGTGCGTAGCCGGCAGTTGGTGGAAAAGGAATAGTATACAGCAGGCCTGGTCACTATCAGCCGTTACCTACCCACCAACTACCAGCAGGGCACGTGCGTAGGCTACTGTTGGTGGAACAGGAACACTGTTGCAGCCGGCCACACCTCCTTGGAAACCTACCTTCGGCTATAAATACCACAAATGGTATGACCATCTCATCTTATCATATCTTATATCATCATATTATACCTGATATCTGCTCTAGCATTCTCTTAATATACTTTTATATTTAAAGAGCAATCTAGTCTGATTCTCACGCCGGAGGGTGGTCACAAGGAGGAACCCCCCCTTCTCAGTGACGAGCTCACGGTGTCTGTTTTGCAGGTTATCAGAAGAACCATCTTCTCAGGGTCTAACCCCTCGTGGGAAACATCTATCTAACCCCCCAGGTTACCAGTAATCTGCCCGGGGTCCGGTTAGTGTTTCTTCAGTTCATGACTCGAAAGTTGTTTGAGAAAACTCGCTAAAAATTGGTCTGTATATAATTTGAGCTGGCTCGTCTAGTTTGGCTTATTTACAAACCAATCTAAGCATGAGCTAACACTAGCTCAGCTCGTTAACAGCCCACCTACCCGTTTATAATTTGTTTATTATTTTTTTTACAAACCATCAGCGTGATTAACACGTTTATAACTTAATTACTACCCACCAACTTGTTTGATACATTTAATAAACATATTAACTTAATTACTACCCACCAACTTGTTTGATACATTTAATAAACATATTAAATAATATGTTTGAGTTACACTATTTTAAATTTATAGCCATATAGGGGTTAACGTGATGCTTCTTATAAAGAAAATATAGGTTATATTTGGGTTGAATAACATATTTGACACGGTTTACATCCTAAATAACTAATGTCTTATTACAGTACTACGTAAGATAGTAACACAAGCAAAGTTCTCGGTCATATTCTCGATTATGCCGGCTATATGAGGTAAGGTAATTTACAATATTCTATTCCAAAATTTAATAGTTACAAATATTAATATGTAACGAATATTTAGAACTTGCTAGGCGTATCAGATTTCAGAATCAAAGAAGCAACTGGTGATGCACGTGGAAGTTACTTATGAAATTCAATTACATTAGCATAAAGTGAGTTTTTAATATAATATAAATTATGTTTATGAATACCCATTATTTTTAGAAAAGATTAACTTCGTAGTAGTGAGATTGCGAAATTAGGGATGATAACCACTCGTTAGCTATTCACAATTGACTTGTTAGAAGTTGAACCAAGTTGAGTTTAACGAGCTCAAGTTGAGTATGATCCTAAAGATAAGCTTGCCTAATAAATGAGTGCGAGTTTAAACATCATTTTTCGAGTTTGAGTAGACTTGAGAGCATGTCATTGTATAATTCCCCCCTTTAAAACTTTTTAAATGCATATATACCCAATCCAAATATTTAATTGCATTTTCTCTCGTTCTTAATTACTAAATTGGCAAATTTACCCATTTGACTTATTTTAATTAAAAATAGTTTATTTAATGACTACTTTATCCTTACTTTGGAGTGCTTTAAACCAAAAAATATGCACAAAACCTAACCCCCACTCCCGACTAACACCCCCCCCCCCCCCGGCTAAAAAACCTAACCCTAAAAGCTAAACCCGAAGGCTATACCAAGGGTTTTTTTTTTGGAGGGGGGGGGGGGGTGGGGGACAGGGGATGTTAGATAAACATTTTGTGTTTTTTACTTTTTTTAATTTTGCATTTATTTTTCTAAGAAGAAGAGCAAAGAAAATGAAGCATGTCCAAAAATAAACCAACCTCTTGGACTGCTACGAAAAACACCATCAGATTTCAAAAGTTTTATGATTCTTTATGTTTAAAAAAAATTTGAAGGGGTTTTTGGAGTGGTTCAAAATTAGAAAAGTTAGGAAAGAGCAATTTTATCAATATAAAAGTTCATTGAAGGATAGGGAAATACGCAATTGAATGTTTTGGTTGGGTAAATATGTAATTAAACATGATTTTAAGGGAGAAATATGCAATTGATCATAAAAATTTACTCTAAGGCCTTTTGTGATAGTTGATAGCCTAACTGAGGTGTTGACTTGAGTTATTATGTAACTTGTTTTCGTTTTTGTACAAGCATATGTAGTAGTAGGACGCCCATTACACGGTCGATCAGTGTAATTGATTGTGCTACTTTTCTTTTAACTTTGGTCTTGTGTTTGAAACTTCACTTGTTGGCTTGTTGCAATTGATCAACACATCAAGCCGTCGAGCCATTGATCGACAATGGTTCTTGAGGAGTAAAACTTTAACCAAGTGCATTGACGGTCTATCCACAGTCGAACTATGACATCTAGTGTGGGCTCTCTTGCTAGGTCTTTGATGGGGTAGACATAAAGGAAATTAGATTATAAACATTAATAAAATGTTAAGCTTTGAATACTTTAAGAGACATTCTACCAGGATAAAAGATTTTGAAAGAAAACAATTCAAAATTTCGTGAGATAGCCTGATTTCTCAAGTTTTTCTAGTTCATTATGTTTCTATGGTTAAACTGCTTGTTGTCTCTATTCAAGAGATTACGTTGACCCGATTTAAAATATTTTCTTCTAAATTGATTACATAGTAAATGACTATCACCTATGGATGTTTCCAACTATGTAAGTTGTTATCGACGAGTGTGGGGCGATAGTCCATGTAAGCGTATGTTTTCGTATTCAACGGATAGCCTTTTAAATCGTGTAATCACATTCATATTCAAATACTTTGTTTGTACGAAATCTCTAATCTAATCGGTTAAATCGTGTAATCACATTCATATTCAAATATTTTGTTTTTACGAAATCTCTAATCAAATTTGATTAAACATAAAATATTTTCTTAATATATATGATTTATTAGCAACATGAAGTTTTAAATTCGATGTCGAAAATAGACGATATAAATTCCATTATGTAAGGATTGTTTCGTCACCATGAGCTATCGCAATGTTTCATGAAAAGGTATACACCATTCTCCTCATTCGTCACGTCTGAACCACGTCAACCTTTTCCCCATCATTCAACATCACCATTCAACCAAGGGGATACATCATTCGCCCTATTATCATTCTCCATTTTCTATTTTTCTTTTTTATTTAATACAACTTACATTTATAATTTTTATAAAAAAAATTAAACTACTAAAGGTATTGAGTGACCGATCTGGCATAACAACTCAAAAGATAAAGAAGTATCGTCAATTTCTTCATGCTCATTCCAAGTTCAAAGTGCCAATTGTACAAATAAGAATCCACTTCGTTACATGATTTCTTTTTCGGCTTTTTTTTGTGAAACTTAAATTTGATTTTATAGGCCAAAAATTGGTAAATAGATTGTTTGGTACAAGTTAACTACTTTTGGGTCAAAATTTGTTACGGGTCAAAAATAAAAAATTTGAGATTTTTAAAAGTTTGAGAATGCAAAATAGATTTATCGTTAAATTGTTATGGGTTCTAAGTATTGACTTTAAACTGTCAAAATGATGAAAGTTAGAATTTTAAAAATGATTCAAGTTTCAATTTTATTTTTATAGGCATTTTTTAAAATAATCAAAAGGTTCAGGATTTAGCAAACTGACTATTTTTTCCCCAACTATTAAAATTTAAGAAAAGATTGCCAACCCCATGCCTATCAAGCCGTCGAGCCATTGATCGACAATGTTTCATGAAAAGGTATACACCATTCTCCTCATTCGTCACGTCTGAACCACGTCAACTTTTTCCCCATCATTCAACATCACCATTCAACCAAGGGGATACATCATTCGCCCTATTATCATTCTCCATTTTCTATTTTTCTTTTTTATTTAATACAACTTACATTTATAATTTTTATAAAAAAAATTAAACTACTAAAGGTATTGAGTGACCGATCTAGCATAACAACTCAAAAGATAAAGAAGTATCGTCAATTTCTTCATGCTCATTCCAAGTTCGAAATGCCAATTGTACAAATAAGAATCCACTTCGTTACATGATTTCTTTTTCGGCTTTTTTTTTGTGAAACTTAAATTTGATTTTATGGGCCAAAAATTGGTAAATAGATTGTTTGGTACAAGTTAACTACTTTTGGGTCAAAATTTGTTACGGGTCAAAAATAAAAAATTTAAGATTTTTAAAAGTTTGAGAATGCAAAATAGATTTATCGTTAAATTGTTATGGGTTCTAAGTATTGACTTTAAACTGTCAAAATGATGAAAGTTAGAATTTTAAAAATGATTCAAGTTTCAATTTTATTTTTATAGGCATTTTTTAAAATAATCAAAAGGTTCAGGATTTAGCAAACTGACTATTTTTTCCCCAACTATTAAAATTTAAGAAAAGATTGCCAACCCCATGCCTATCAATGCTTAACTTTTATCAAATTTGAAATATTTATGCAACATTAATTTTTCCTTCAATAGTGATCAGAACATTGTATGGGAAGCATGCCATGTAAAACTATGCTCAAATAAAACAAAAATATTCACAAAAATTTAATGGGCTAACATGTTATTTTTTATGTTGTTATTATAATAAAGTCAAGAAGCCCTCTGAAACTTATCAAAATCTTTTTCATGGTGTAGCTCAAAAAAACATAGTTTTTGAAGAACATCCATTGTTACAATTTAATGTTATATTTTCCTTTGATGGGTGGTAAATTGATAAATATATCAATAAAGGTAACGTTTCTTTTGTATTTAGGTTGAGTGGTTAGATCTGCTATCGTATGAGAAGTCTTATTTCCGAAATTTGTTCATAACCAAAATTCTTTTAATTATAAATATATGACACCGAGAATGAATTTTTCAATAGAAAGAAGCATTCCCGGGTACGTTTTTCCACGAGCATTTTTTTTATTAAGTTAATTTAAAAAAATCATTTTGTGATATAAATAAAATCAATTTATGTACACATTGTATAGATACAAGCATAGATGTGATACATTTTTTTTCATATACGCTATGTAATTATTTGTTTTACTTATAATTTTATAATTTGAATTATTCCGTGTGTGATACGAGCTCTAAAACTAGTTTATAAAATAAAAAAAAACACATGAATTTAAAACTTATACTATTTATATTTCTATTTTTTACTTTTAATTACATATTTTCTAATATAAATTATATCTAATTAAAAAATACAAAACAAAACTAAAAACATAAATTATACGAACCCATCCCCCATCTTCTTCAACTTACCCTTTCAACATACACTCTAGTCCTTCTTCACCACCGGAAAACTCGTCGAAATAATCCACCACGCCCGCCTACTTCCTTCTTCCTCTTAAAATCAAACCCAGCCATCATCTGCCCATTTCTTCTAGCTAAAAAAAAAAGTGAAATTCGAAGAGAAGCTCGCGTGATGCACTTGAGCACCCTCACGTAAACCCCGTCACACATGACGTGAGGAAGGCCGGGACAGTGTTTGAAGAGTCTCGTGCACTGACGGGGCTTCCATGTCGGACCCCTCACTGGAGTGAGGGGTGGGCCTTAGTGGCTACAACCATCCATAATTTCTATAACTAGGGATGACAAAAAAAAGCCCCAAGCTTTTCGGGTATACAATCCAAGACGAGTATGCCATGTACCTGATGCATGGGTATGGGATTAGTTTTTAAAATTTGTGTGAGTATGATATGGGTATGGAAATTAGTTTTAAAGTTTCTCGCACGTATGGGATTGATTTGTGATTAGGTGATGCCTGAAGCACATACCCGTTTACTTGAACCATATATATATCTAAAAAATCTTTATTTTTCCTTAACTGCTGCATATAAAACGAATGCTAGGAGAGTCTCTTGATTCGTTTAACTTTTTTTTTATTTCTCATACTTTATTTTGTATTTGTTTATCGCTAAAATAACTTTAATTTTGTTTATTGTTAGCATGGTTATCAACAAATTTTCAAAAAAAAAAAAAAGTTTATATATAATGGTCTTTATTTTTATACTCGTCTGCCCACACACGAAATCTTAAAAACAACCCTGTCGTTGCAAGACTGTAAAGATAGGATAAAGATATAATACAAAGAAAATGTGTTTTTCCATGATGAAAAAAGGGAAAGAAGAGAGGCAAGCGGGCCAATAATAACCCTTTCATTTGGTGTGCTCCTTTCTCTCTCTCTCACACACACATTTGTTTTTTTATTATTATTTTTGTTGTTGTGTGAGAGAGGTTCAAAATCAACTTATTAAATCAGCCAAGATCAAACTGTTTTAGTTTGAAACCCCAATATGTTACGGAAGATGGGACACTTACGTCTGGAAGCACCTTTTCTTAAACTTAAGGGCCGTTTGGTTCACGGATTGTTCTGGAATTGGAATTTAAGAAATTCCTTTAAAATCCTTAAGATGTTTGGTTATAACTTTTGTTAATGGAATTGAATTACAAGAGCAACTAAAAGAAAAAACTGCCCTTAGGTTAAAAAATATATATCAAAGTTACAAAACTCATCATCTTCATCTCTGAAGTCACCACTCACCAGCCGCCGTCTCCGGTAACAACGGCCCCCGTCTCCACCACCGCCACCTACTTCTCTCTCACTTCAACCTATCTATTTCTCTTCTCTCAATTCTTATCTTCTCTTATTCTAAAATCGATTGTCGCCTGAATATTTGATATGAAAGACAAGACAGATCTAGAATGACGTGATAGATCTCATAGAAATTACGTTGGTGGTTGTGGTGGCCGGAATTTCGTTGATGGTTGTTAATGTTATTGCCGGAAAAACGTGATTCATACCTTGCCGGAGTTAAGTTGGTGATGGTGACCAGAATGACGTTGGGGATGGTGACAGGAGAAAATTGTTGGTGATGGTGGAGAAGCAAGGCTATTTTGGTAATGTTGTAAAGATTCCAAGGATTTCTAAACTTTCTATTGAAATATTGAAGGATTTTGAAATACATTAGTTGAAGGATTTGGTTGGAATTGATTTTCATTCCATATTCTTATTTTAGTGAACCAGGAAATATATCATAGGTTTTTAATAATTGTAAAACGTAATTTGTTTAGCATGGTTGCTAAAAAGTAAAACTAATAGGTAACCAAGACTGTTCCAAAAGTAATGAATAACCTAGATTTATTCACAACTTGTGTCAAAGTTTTTATTTTATATAGTTTATGCGAATATCAGTTTCTTATGGGATCTCCAGACTGATAGAAGCAAATACCATTAACAATGCTGACAAAAAATAATAGATAACATAGAATATTCGCACTAACATGGTGTATCTTGTATCACGTACTATGGATGCTAATAATCTCTTATGAAGAAACAAGAATATGTTTCATGCTTGTTGAGTAACAGTAATGTAATGTTTCAATATCATAAGTATAGCTATGGCTTTCAGAAGATTTCGTTCATTTGATGAGAAATTAGGTTAGAACCGTGTAATATACGGGTGGTTAAAAATATACAACAAAAATAATAAATTTAATATTATTTTAATAACATACTATATGGATTAAAGTTAGGTTAGATTGAGCACGCAACTTTTCGTTAGACTGAGCACGCAACTTTCGTACGGAATTGAATTAAAATTGAATTAAGTTAAGTTAGACTGAGCACACAACTATATCAACGGTAACCCCGACATCACCGGCCGGAGCAACCCTCCCCCATCACAGATAAGCTTCTTTCATAACCACCTCTCCATATCTATCTCATCTTCATTAGTCATCAAAATTTGTTAGATTGTTCTAATTTGATCATGTTTGTATCTATTAATTTGATGAATAACACGATGCTTAGAATTGGCTAGACTTTCGTTGTATCATCTTGGTTTGTAATAAATCTTAATTGAAGTTTAGCAATATTGGTTAAGCATGTTGTTGGTTTACAAAAAGTAAAGGTTATGTTATAATTAGCACTTGATAAGGAATACTAAAACACTCTTTAAATATACACCAAGTGCCGAGCTTGACGAGAAGCCGGGAAACTGCCACTCTTGTGAGGCCTTGGTTAATAAAGCTATGAACCTTTAAGAGACACCAAGTGTTGAGCTTAACGATAAGCCGAGGAATTACCACTCTTGTGAAGCCTTGGTTGATAAACTAAAAATCTTAAAAGAGAAACCAAGTACGGAGCTTGATGATAAGCCGAGGAATTACCATTTTTGTAAGGGCTTAGTTGATAAAAACATAAATCTTAATATGAACATGGAACAAATGAAGTATTAGTAGTAATTGATCATTTTAAAATGGGAATGTTGACAATGTTATGAAAACGGATTATTGTCGTTAATCCACTAAAATTGGTTAACTACTTGTCAAGTGAGTAAACGGCATAACCTATTTTAAACAACTCTTGTTTGGTTACTACATGAGTTCTATAATTGTCCAAGAGTTGTGCACGTTAATACTTGGTAATTCAAAGTTTATCCTATACGACTTAACTAATCTTAATTGATATTTTAAGTATAATGTCAGGACCGTGATTTCGTGACACAAACAAATTAATCGACAAGAACACGCACGAAACACAAATATGTAAAGACCCCTTGATAATAGCTGGCGGAATCAGTTAGAATCAGGATGTTGCTAAAAATAGTAAGTATACTAAAAGACAGACACACGATCAACTCAAAAGATTTCCATCACATTAATTAGTCATAAATGTACAATGGAAAACGTTTAGGGTTTTAGGTGAGAATATCAGGTGCGACGCCCTATGAGAGAATAATCAATATGTTCTTGAAAGGTGTGCTAAAGGGGCGTCCTTAGTAATGTAACCTGGTATTTCTTTTATAGGCACCCTAACATTCCTTCTATAAACCTTAATGATTACGAAACATTCAAAATAAACACAAGTGTTAAATCAGGTATTCGCGTAAGCTCAATCCTTGTCGAGCAGACATGGTAATCCTCGAGTGTGCTTCTAGCATTCCTTCAAGCAGAATTTAGTTAGAATATTTTCTTAAGAAAATATTCTTCTCAAGCAGACCTCAATCTTCATGATTGATCCAAACTTTGCCCGAACAAATCCCACGAGCAAACAAGTTCTTCAATGATCTCTTCAATCTTCAATAAGGATTATTCTGAGCAAACATGGTATACTCAGATACTGTTGCTTTGCTCGAGATTGAACTATGCTCAAAGTTTTACTTAGAACAAATTCATTAACTCCCTACAAGCATACTTGAGATCGTCCTTTATTATATCCTTGCTCGACCCACCAAAATAGTTGTAATCTTGGTTTAAGCTCATATGTATCAAGTGTTTGCTCATATGAAAATTGTGCTTAATAGAAAGAACACATTTGCTCGACGAAGTGTAACTTGCTCGAAGCTTGAACGCTTAGAATAATTGTTAAAGATAACCTTACTCACATAAGATATCATATTCGAGATAGTAAATACCTTGCTCGGAGATCCTGAGTTTGCTAGAATTCCATACTTAGCTATTTCTGAGGAGGTTGAGAAGATTCTAATCTTCTTAGTCAAACTTTTTGACCCAACAAATAATACAAATGTTATTTTTACTAAAATATAAAGGATAATTCAGTTAGTAAGTTAAGGGATTGTCTCATCTTTATTTAATATTCCACCAAAAAATTTATAATAATAAGTATTAATAATAATAAATATGATAATAATAATAATATTACTAATAATAATAATAACAATGATAATAATAGTATATTCATAATAATGATAACCTTAAGTATAATAACAATAAATAAGGCATTTAAACCCTAAACGTCTTCCATTTATCAAAACGATTAAATTGCAATAATGACTAATAATATCTCATAGAATCTCAAATCGTTATTATTTCTTTTCCTCATTTATTAATGCTATCGTTAAACAAATAGGGCATATTTGTTGACGTACCTCGAAGGCTTGAACGTGTTCATCCTCATTTTCTTTTATTATTATTATCTCGTCCTTTCTAATCCACTCATTAAAGGTAAGTAATTCACATCCCCCTTTTTACCGTTTTACATTTCGGGGGCGTTATGTGTTAACCATTTTCACTACAATTCCACTATTTGCGTATTATGATACTGCTCAATTAGTTATACGTGCAAATGTGACTACGTGTTTATTTTATGTTTTGGTGGTTGGTATCTTATCCTCATCCTCATTAGTATGATCATATGCCGTCGGAGTAGCTCGTTATCCATGGGATTCGAGTGAAAAGACAACTTTTATATTATTGTTATATTATTGTTATGCTAGTTGTAGTATTTCATACTATCGCAAGGAATTGTCATTTTTATATTATATGTATTCAAAAACCGTGATTACTTGCTCAACTTTATGTTGACAAACTATGTATTTTCCTGCATGGCACAGGTAGCTATATTGAATGAAGAAGCAAGGGATTAAAGAGTAGTTGGACCTTAGGATGCATGATGAATAATTAAAGACTATTTATTTCTTTTTTATTTAATTGTTATGTTTATTTTTATAAGACAATGTTGGTGCTTTTGTGTACTTGAATAATATGAATTTAATAATTTAGATATTGACACGTGGATTTAATTTAGTGTCTTTTGAGCTATGATACAATTATGTCGCGCCCCGGCATATTCTGCCGTAGGTTGGGGTGTGACAAGGGGGGCCACTGTCATTGGTGATACGCGATAAATACTATATATGTGTGTGTGTGTGTTTGTGTGTGTGTATACATACTATGTGGATACGCGTAGGAAATAATACTATGTGTAGAAAACACTAATTATTTGTGTATACACCGTGTAATGTTTAAGTTTACGTGGAACCATTGTGTGCGGAAGGGGGGCCATAGTGGTTGATTTTATGTGGAACCGTTGTGGGTGGAAGAGGAGCCACAGTGGTTGATTTTATGTGGAAAATGAAGGCACGTAGTACAAACGAACAGTCACTATTTTATCGTAATTTCAAACTTTATCATAAAGTTATACACATACATATGTGTATACAAAGACACAGATGTACATATATAAACATAAATACATTTTTTACATACGTGCGTACATACAAACTTATGAAACTCACCAACTATTCGTAGTTGACCTGTTTTAACGTGCTTTTCAGGTAATCAGAAAAGTGGAGTAGATTGCTTATGTGTTTCATGTTTGGATTGTGATCCATGCTGTGAGCATTCGAGTATGAAGTGAAGTAGTTAACGAACTAGTTTTGATTGTATCATCTAGTTTGTAAAAGATGTTAGAACGATGTAATATATAGTAAATTAGTTAGTAATGTTTTTTTATGAACAATATATTTGATACCAGTTGTATCTGTTACATTTCCGTTTTATGCTTCCGCAAATCGCTTGACTGGATGTGACAATAAGTCTCAACAAACCGTGCCGGATCTGTTTGGGTTTGTCAAACCAATAGTAATATTCACAAGCCACCGGCTCGAAGTTAATCACTGTGTTCGTGGGGATTTTTGTGTGTTAGCACTTAGATAATTCCCATCATCAAAAAATTCCGAGTATATAGATATGTATGAACATGTTTTTCACCCCCAAAGTTCATAAAAACAGTTTAAAAGTGAGGTCAAGAAACTCACTATTTAGCAGGTATTCACAACAAAGTATCAGATAGTGGTTCGTTATGCCTGCTAACACTCAGACCCTATAATCAATATTATAATAATATTAATATTTTAATATTATTATAATCTCCATACTAAACTGGGCTGTATAGCTAATCTGGGTGTGGCTGGCATGCCCAGAAAGTGTCAATATGCTTAAATTGTGATGTTGTTCAATGTCTATTATTTAAAACCGAACTTGGTTCAGTTTCTCTGTTTCACCAGCTAGGCCAAGTTGTTCATTAACGTGTTTAGAAAATAGGTATGAGTATGTAAACCTGGGTAAACGTGTTGGTTGATAATATGGTTAAGTTATACAAAAAGATCACAAACTAGAGGTCTAGATTCGCTACGGGGCTCATTTCCGTTTATTCAATCTGGTTTGAAGAAAAATGGGCACAATTCATCCGAATTGTCCTGATTTCTCACAAAAACTTCGATTTTACTTAATTAACCCAATAATATATGATTTTTGATAACTTTTGATGTCCTGATATTCCAACCGGTTCGTTAATCATAAACTCGTCGGTTTTTATCAGAATTGAATTCGTTTAATCTTCAATTTAGCACAATTAATTTTCCGGTTATCATTAAATTATAAAATTTATACACTTATCAAGTAAAATATGTAGAGTTTTATAAAAATATTTCTGAAATTATTTCCTGATTTATTAATTTATAAAAAATCATTTAATATACTATTTTCAACTCGTAAATCGTCCGTTCATAACAAACGACTTCCGAAAAATCCAACAAATTTTCTGAGTGATCCAAATACTTCCCAAAATAGCTTGTAAAATTTCCAGAACCTAAGAATCTTGCCAAATTAGCTTTTTGAGCCAAAAATGACTGTAAAAACTCGAATAAACACGAATCCAGAAAACATAGCTAGGATTCTTCAAATAACCCCAAATTTGACAACTGATCATATTATTCTATACCTGAGTTCTCCACAAAATTTTATAATTTTTCAAGTAGTTTAAGTATTTTTCACAATTAAACGTCCCCAAACGGTAATAAATTCGACAAATATTCTCGGATTGTCAAAAAATTATGAAATTTGGACAAGGTCTCATTCATATGTTCCCTGTGGCCCTTAATAAATTTCATAGGCTAAGATCAAGCATGTCACAGTCGAATCCTAAACAGTCCCTAAACGAGTGTTTCGGCATTACCTTTGTGGTTTTCGTTCGTTTCTGCTCTTTTACTCAACTTTCCATGTCCTTGGTCTTCTAAGTAATGTAACTATAAGTCCTATATCACAAAACCAAGCATGTATCATCACAAGACCAACCTTGAAACTTTCGGTTAGGGCTTTAAACCGAACTTTTGAACCATATAAACGCGATTTAAATCCCCTAGTCCGTGTTTATGGCCAAAAAAGTTTCCAATCAGATTTCTAACCATGTGTATTATCAAAATATATTTTTGACCATTTTTAGGGTTTTTGCATGGCTAGGGTTGGCTTTTGATAATCAAAATTCATTTTTATGTAACAAAACTATGTTTAAACTATGGTTTAATGCTCAAAATAATTGAATTACCTTAGGGTTTGAGCTTGTTATGAAAGACAAGAAGTAGAGCAGTTGATATGCATTGAAGAAAGTCCAGAAATATCTTGAGGTAATATATATAGATAAAACTTAAGGGGGCTAACCTTTTGTTAGCGGCCGGACTAAGATGGGCCCCCTAGGGCCTCATTTTGGTCCACTTATCTCATTTTACGTGCCCAAACGTGAAATCCTGAGTCTAAATTTATTTCGGGTTCGGTTTTTAGCAAGAAAAATACATCGAGTATGACAAATAGCGCGAAAATGAGTGCTTTTTGGCCAATTTCTTGTAAATTTAGAAAAACATACCATTTGTTTGTAAAAGTCGAAAATATTTTCATGGATCTCTTAAAGCATCCCAAATAAATGTTTTGTAAGTCTTTTTCGGCTTAACGGATTATAAAATGCTTGTTTCGTAACTATCTTTCATGTTTAAATTCATAGCGGGTAGTTAAACGAGCATGTTTTCGTTTAACTAGTTTGCTATCGTGCTAAGGCCATAATATCAATATGTTGGCTTATAATAAACATATATCACTTATAGATTGACCCCCGGGATATCCGGGTCATAACCAGACTCGTTTGGTTAATCGGTTGTTCGATATGCAATAAGCGGTTAATCGCTTATTCGGCATGTAAATACTGAGGTGTATCCGGTTTTGTCACGAATGTCACACCTAACCCACACACACGCATGCTCTTTGGTTGAGATAACCACATATATTCATTTGGTGAGAAAAATGAAGAAATAACACACATATAAAAGCATTTAGTAGAACCCTAATTTGATATGGATTTTGACAAAGGTTCCAAGTGTTCTTATGTGATTTATTTTCAATCATAAAACATCATATATAATTATGATAAGTTGTTCTTCAATTGCTTCATCTTGACAAGATTTGGTTTATAAGGTAGCTTGATTGAACTAACTGCTTGGTGGAGTTTCAACATCTCGTAAATGGTTGGTTTTTACAATTTTAAGTTTCTTCATATGGAACATTAGTAGAACTTTATGAAAAATTTATAAAGTGTTATACCTTCTTGCTTCGGCTTTATAAATATTTTCAAACAATATACAAAATCCTAACAAGACATATCTCGTATACTATGAGATTCTTAAAATATCATATATTCTAGTGGTGCACACATTTTATGAACAAACGTTGTATTAGGCTGTTCACGAGCTAGCCGAGCGAGCATTTGCTCAAACTCGGCTTGAATTGAAACCGAGTGGCTCAAATAGATTTGAATGTAAGGAAACAAGAAGATAAAAGTTGATCGGACTCACTTGGTTTACTACCGAGCGGCTTGGTTTTGCTCATCTTTCGCTCAGTTTTAATTTTCAAATTTAAATGTTACGATTGTCAATTATCATTCACTCAACATACATAAAAAGTTCAACGAATACGTAAAATTGTTTCGTTCACAAAAAAGATAAAAAAAACTTAAAGTTCAAGCGGTCTATCGGTGTCTTCATCAACAAAATCCCTAACTGATATGCCCCCAAGATAGAGCACCACCATGGCCTACTAAGCAATCCAACTAGGCAAAAAAAACATACCAAGCACCCTAATTCATTTATTTCCCCTATTTGCTCGCCATAGAAATAACGTCCTGAATGGCATAAATATTTGGGTTGCATCCTCATTTTAACCAATGAACCTTTTTATTATTATTATTTTTAATAAATTGGTTAATTAACCTCAGCATCCATAACACTTGTTCATTGAGTTGGTTGGTTAATGCTTATCCGCCTACATGGCAATGACATGATGCTACTTTTTGTTAATCAACATCCATCCATAACACTTTGTCTAAGATGTTATCCCAATTCACCAATTAAACAAAACTAATTATAATATGTTAAAACAAGTCAAATAATGAAAAATTAATAACTATATATTATAATAATGGCTTGTATCAGTGTAATCAATTAAAAAACATGGCAAATATACTTGACAAAACACGTAAAAAAACAAAATAAAACCTTTCTCTTTAGTTGGTTTTACCTCACTCGTCTCAAATAAACACATCAGTATCCAATTTTCTTTTTTCTTTACAGATTGGTACACATTAAAAGTAATTAATAATGTTAGTGCATAATGTTTAATCATAAAAATAGACAAATAATGTAATAAATGCTTAATTCCAATGTTTTTTAGTTGCTTTTGACTCGGCATTTTACCAAGCACTTCCACAACATAAGAAGTTCCACCATATTCCTTGAGAGAGAGCTCCGACAGTCATCCAATATAAGTCCCCCAGCACTAAAGGTTGATTTCGAAGCAACGGTTGTGATTGGAATGCAATAAATCTCTTTAGCCATATTTCTTAAAACATGAAACTTGCTACAATGTCGACTCTTCCATTTCAGCATATTGAACTGTGACTAGATACATTTTTAGTTTGGCTTTTCCAAATACACCTCAAGTTCAGTTTTTTATCCGGTTTCAACAGGTCTTAATTTGAGGAAAACATGAAAATCGGCTTCATCTAGAATCTGTTCGTTAGATATTGAGATTTTTGAGCAACCGGTGGCAGCCTTGGATGTCATAAATACATTAAAATACTTTTCAAGAGTAGAATTTAACTTGGGCATCACATCTTGAACCTGATTCTTACAATTATCTTCTAGATACAACCTTTTAAAAGTTCAATCGACTAACAACATCTTATAACGAGAATCTAAAATAGACGCACTTTTAAAAGTTCAGTCGACTTACAACATCTTATAACGATAATCTAAAATAGAAGCAATGGACACAAGCACCCCCAATTTCTCCCTAATACTTCTCAAACTTTTCATGCATGAGTATACTAATGTTCTCCAATAGAAGCATTTGGTAGAAAAGCATTACATGTCTCATTTTTTCACTTTTTAAGTTTATGTGAGAAACGGGTTTAAAGTTGGATATGTAGAACCTATAAAACAATTTAGTAGTTTTTATACAAATATCTAGTAACTTTAATTTTTTCTATAAGAGACAAGTTTAAAGCTTAATATAATGTACCGAAAACAAATTAATAGCTTTTAGAAAAACTGCTAATAGCTTGCAAACTTTTTCGACCCGAATCCAATCATCATTTGTGGGGCATCATATATCGTTGGAATATCTCAATGCATAACCTTCAATAGCTCGTTTGAAGTGAACATCCAAATCAAGCATCCAATGCGTTGAATGCCACCTAGTTTTTACATCAATACTAAGAAAACGCCGAGTGTTGATACCAAGAGATATAGCTATTTCACCAAACTTAATAAATGACTAGGAGATTTTTTCAAGTACTTCACACCTTCTCTAATATTTGAAATACGCTAGTCAATAATAGTCAAACAATGTGGTACTACTAAATTAAGAAGGTGTGCACAAAATCTAAAATACAAAATGTAATTTTCCTTTCACTTGAAAATTGTGCATCAAAATAATTGTTGCTCTATCATTGTTAGATGCACTCTCTAAAGTAATGTTATCTATCATGTCTTGAATACCCCACTTTAAAAGGCATTCTAAGATAGCACCGGATATTGCCTCACCATTATGGGGTGGTGCAAGTTTATTGAAACCAGTAATGCATTTTTTTAAACATTTTTTCCTTTGTATATACCATCAACCTCTACAAAATTTTGATGCACGACACTTGAATTCTTTCGCTTTTGCTTTGTACATACATTTATGGACGCTCTATCATCCATGTCCATAAAGTCATCATCTGACTCTGACTCGATGTTATTGCTTTCTCTATCACTTAAATCGACACGATTTGATTCTTTCTGGGAAGCCATTCTACAAAAATAATACATAAATTTAGGTTGAAAGTTAAAACAAATAGAAAATATAAAAAAAAATGGCAGCACAAGAAGATAACAACACGTATAGATAACAAAAATAATACTTTTTTTTTAATTTATTTAAATTTATTGCTAATTGGTTTAACATTCCTCCAATATATGCCTTCTCGATTAAGGATTTGTTGGAGTTGTATTAGTACTCCTTATTGCCTACCCGGAAAGCAAATATATTTCATGCGGTTTGTCGATCTCACAACGATATAGCGCTTATGAAAGGTGAGAAATGCATTGGTGTTCGAGAGAAAACCGGTTAACTTAAGTGGGATAATTGGATAAATAAAGACGCTAACTTTTCCTATGGGTGCGTAACAGGTTCAAGGATATGTGTGTGTCTAGCATGTAAAAATGGTGCGGGGATAACTTTAATATGTACGTAATTGGGTAGGATAGGGATAATCATGTGGGTTTGTATGTTATCTTGGTGTTGGGTGTATCATGTGTTGCTAGCAACTTGCTAGTAACACAATGTTTATTTGTTAATAAAGTTTGAATTTGTTGGTCATTCAAAAAAAAGATTATTGTCATTTGAAGTTCAATTTTCAATGTTTAAGATAATTATAAAAATAATTATATAATGAATTAAAAATATTTGAGCCAAACTGAACCGAATAGAATAACTCGTTTACAATCGAGCGAAAAATGAGCATATTCTGAACAATTTTTGAGCGAGTTGTGAGCAGCTTAGACAGCCGTATGCAAGATGACACACGAACTTTACAATATGAATGATCTGCTGGTAGCGAAATCAAACAATATATGTGCATGAGGAGAGTTGTCTGAGAATACTTGTCATGTCCAGTGTGTCCTTAGCCTCTTCTTTGGTAATCTGATAGGCCACCCGGGGTTGTGCAGCCCTATTATGTTCACCATCTTTTGGTCGGGAATTTAACCCTACCGTGATTGTTCCTCATCAGTCCCGAGCATTCATTCTTCATATGTGTGGGTTTGTAGGAGTGATAACATAAATTGGCAGAGCATGAACATTGACCAGACGAGTGACAACTTCATACATCCCGTAGTGATAACTTCATACACCTTGCCACGCTTGTAGCATGTCATTATGTTCATGTAATTATCCTCCGCTCCTTCCCACCAGATTCTCCATAAATTTGTATGTTTTATTAATAAAAGAATATGTTCATCTTTTTTTAATTGATGGAGTAATTAATAAGCGTTGTATTTTAACTGTTTTCTTATATATATTTTTTTTAAAAAACAAATGAGATTTATTTTTTTTTTTTAAGTTGTGTTTAACCTAGAACACATTCATAAGTGTGTCTCTGTATAGATAATCTTGTAGACCTAATCAGTAAGCTATTTTTAGCTTTTTATCAAAACGCGTTCGTAAATACTAAACATGATTCATAATTAATTATTAAATTTAGAATGGGTTTGAAGAAACACTAAGTGACCCGGTACAGATTATAGATAATCTGGGGGTTAAGTAATGTTTCCCACGAGAATGAGGTCCAACAGAGACAGTTGTTCTTCAGGGGACCTGCAAAACAAACACCGTAAGCTCGTCACTGAGAAGGGGGGGGGTTCCTCCTTGTGACCACCCTCCGGCGTGAGAATCAGACTAGATTGCTCTGAATATAAGTGTATATTAAGAGATTGCTAGATAACAGGATAGCAGATGATCTTACCATTCCAAGATGTTGGAGTATTTATAGCCGAAGGTAGGTTTCCTAGAAGGTACAGCCGGCTGAATAGTATTCCTGTTCTACCAACAGTGGACTATGCACAGGCCATACTGGTTGGTGGGTAGGTTACGGCCAACAGTAACAAAGTCGGCTGCACTATTCCACCAACTGTAGATTATGCGCGTCCCACCTACTGTGGATTGTACGCAGGCCATGCTGGTTGGTGAATAGGTTACGGCCAACAGTAACACTATTCCACCAACTGTAGGCTGCGCATGCCCCACAGTAAGGGTTGGTGAGTAGGCAGCGGCTAATAGTGACAAACAGTACTAGAGGGTGCTCCTCCTCGCACTGTTGTCGGTGAGCTGTCACCCTGTGATTGGCTCATGGGCTGTTCTGGTCAGATCGTCTGTCCTATCCATACCTTGGTAGGTATAGTACAAAAGATCTTTCAGAATCATACAGACTGGCTCATTTAGGCGGGATTGTTCCCGCCTTACTCATTCCTTCATGTGACTACTGAAGTATCTAGTGTCTTGTGCGTGTAGCCCTGCTGTCTGCGGGTAGCCTTCCCTGATGGCTTGTATCCGCAACTGCGGGAACAGGCGGGGTACTTCACCATTGGGAGGCTTTCCCTGCGTGTACAGCTTGCGTACTGCGCGTAAGGTTCTCTGAGCATGGTGGGTCCTGCGGGAGCAGATGGCCTTTGCGCAGACGTCCCTGTTCAAGGTGAGTCCTGCGGGACCAACTGGGCTCTGCTGGGACCTACCTCTTCAAGTCCCCCCAGTCCAATGTTCTTCTCATGAATGTTTAATAAAGTGAGGTGAACATTTGGACTTTAAGTAAGGGGTTTTGAAAAGGGGTTTTTAGTTTTAAGGTTCTCCGTGGGGATTCTTCCCGCGGGTTTCCTAATGTCACTTGCAAAAATTCCCGATTTTTTTGCTTGATCTTTGGGTATGATGCGGGTAGGTATGTAACCTTCTCGCAAGTCAGGAGCGTTGAGTTTCACTTGTATATATTCCCCATGGGGTTCTGGTGGTTTTCAACATAGTGATCAATTATGTTAAGACCACCAATTCCATCACGGAGTTTCAAACAATATAATTCTCAACGTTCCCGTTATGCGGGGATGTTATTCCTCTATCCGCAAACATTGCTCAGAAGATCCTTCTTGGTTTCAATTCTCTGCGGGGCGCAAGGTATGTGAAGGGTTTTGCCTTAACACTACCCGCGCTCGTCTTACGGTTACTTTACTTCCAAGGTACTGGGGTCCATTCCCTGCGGGTGCTAGGTATGTGAAGGCTTTTGCCTTAACACTGTACCCGCACCTGTCTTATAGTTACTTGGTTGCCCAGGTATTCTTGACTTCAATTCCCTGCGGGTGCTAGGTATGTGAAGGGTTTTACCTTAACACTGTACCCGCATCCGGCTTATGGTTACTTGTTTGCCAAGGTAAGGGGTATTTTCCCGCTTACTTTTTTGAATCTTTTTGAATTTTTTGAAATTCGAAAGGTTGGTGGAAAGATAAGAACAGTCCAAACCTCTGAAACGTCGTGCGACGGTTTCTTCTGACTGTGTCAGGACGTGCAGGAAGTTATGGTGACGTGACAGTACATGATCATTCCAGACGCTTTTTCAGGCGCGTGGGCGCGATTTTTCGAGCGTGTGGCCGCAAAATTACTGGCACGCGTCCTTTTGACAGCTGTTGCCAGCTTGCTTTTTGCCACGCGTCATAGTTTCATTGCACCTTCGATTTCTCTCTCCTCCGCATTAATTGCGATTAGTATATAAAGGGGGTGGAGGATCCTTTCTAATTCACACTTTCACATATTCTCTTCATCTTTACAGCGATTTCCGGTGAATACTCTATTTAGTCGAGCATTCCCTTGAAATCGTTTTCTTCTTCCTTCTGCAAGATGTCTTCACATGATTTCGAGTCTACGACCGATGATAGGAGTACTGCTGGCGAGTGCCAGTGTGCTCTGCCCGGCGATCAGTACCGGTATGTTGTTAGGAAGTTCATGCTCGATCCTCTCGAGCCTGAGTTTCCTGAACCCCATCAGACCGTGTACGATGCCCCCAGAGGCAAGATCGGGGTTTATGCAGCATTCTTTGTCTATGGGAATCTTAGGTTCCCATTGACAAAGTTTGTTTACCGTGTCATTGAGAGGCACGGTGTTCATTTGACCGAGCAGCACCCTATGGCGGTCGCCAAGATTCGCCACTTCGAGTGGGTGTGCCGGATTTTGGGCATCGAGCCCCATGTGGACCGCCTGATGACCTTCTATACTTGGAGGTGCATCCAGGGGTGGTACACCCTGACAACCCGTATTAAGGGTTTAAAGATTTGCACGACCGAGCGCAGTCTCCGATCGTGGAAGCGGGAGTTCTTCTACATATCCGCCCGCGCCGTCCCCCTTGCCATGAAGTTTAAAAATGGCCAAGCAATTCCGAGCCTTCACGCCCCCAACTACCAGGAGGCGGAATGGTTCTCGAAGATATCCCTGGTCCAATCTCCGGTTTACCGGTTTGCGGAGTCCGGGATGGTGATGTTGGGGATGAGCCGGGTGTGGAAGGAGGCGTCTCAGGTTCCCATCCTTCTCGAATACGGTTTGAACTCTATTCCTTATGGTATGTCTTGTCTTTTTTACTGATACGAGTTTGTCTTCTAACTGTTTCTTTTCTTTCAGAGGGGAACGATTTGGAGTCGCTCCTGTACCCGCGGGAAGCTGACGGTCCCGCGCGGATGGGTACTCGTGCTCTAGACGAGGGCGAGTTGCCCATCCTGGAACAAACGGCGGATCGGTTTGTGGAGGTCTATCCGCTGTGCCACGAGATCCTGAGCCACCGGCGGCCAGGTAAGGCGATATTCTACCCTCAATCCCTCAATGCTGTACCCGCTGCCGGAATTCATGACATCCCTTCTTCTGAGGAATCCGCAGATGGTCCTTCGCTGGTGCGGAAGAGGAAAGCTGCCGGCGGAAAGGGGAAGGAAAAGGTGGCCTCCACAGCCGATCCAGTGCTCCTATCTGACACTGAGTCAGATAGTGAAGAGGTGGCGGGGAACCCCGGTGGTGAGAAGACCACTGCTCCGGAGGCTACGACTGTTGTCTCCGGAGAACCAACGACGACGACGGCGACCGGCATCAAGAGACCGGCTCCATCGGGCTCGTCCCCGCCCGTCCGTACGTTCAGGCTCAAGAAAACCCGTAAGTACAAACGTCCTTTGTAGATTTATCACTATAAATTTATTGAAACTTATCTTCTTGTGCAGGCGTGGATGTTGACGCATTCCAGGGTGGAGCGCAGGGGGGTACCTCTCCGCCAATGACGGTAGGCTCGGTCAGCCTACCTGAGGCGTCGACCCAGGCGCCTGCACCTGCATCCGCTGGTCCAGTCGCTCACTCCTTTGAGTCGACTGTTCCAGCCGAGATGACGTCACCGCCGGCCGTGAGTGCGATTTTTACAGCATCCTTCACGGAGCCGGCGGTTACTGTTGCTGCTGCTTCCACGGCGGCGACCGCGGCGGATACCATGCCTCCGCCATCTACTGCGGCGGAAACCGTGCCGCCTCCGCCATCGGCCTCGACGGCCGAACCTTCAGGTACGCGCGAGGCTTCTCGCCAATCTTTGTTACCTTCCCATCTGCCTGACCTTTTGGATGGATTTCCCTTAGGTTCAGGTGATGGGTTCGGTGGCTATCGGCCTGTGATCGACCCTACAGGTGCGTAGGGTTCTTTTGGCCTTCATACATTTTTTTTTTTTTTTTATATCATCTTTTCCTAACTGCTTTGTTTCTTTTGCAGTGTCGGATTCCAATGAAGTGTATGTTCCAAGATGGAACATTCGCCGAGGAACAACCCTTCGCACACCTGTGGAGTGCGTGGACTGGGCTCGCCACGCTTCTCCCCATGGTGCGTTGGGGGAAGCCATGGTTAGCTACCAGGAGGGTAGGCTAACCAACGACCTTCGGGTTCTCCTGGCCCGGATGCAGCCACGCGTCGAGCTGCTTTGTCGTGAAAACGACAAGTTGAAAGCAGCTCGCGTTAAAGAAGTATCTCAGGCGCGTGCTCTCCGGGAGGAGAACCAAAAACTAACCGCAGTGGCTGCGGAGAAGGATAAGGCCTTTAAGGTCCTTGAGGTTGAGGTTCAAGCGCGACTCGAGGCCCGCTCCAAGGCTGCCCAAGCTGTTAACGAACAGCTTCGGCTAGCTAAAGAGACTGCGAGGAACGCGACCGAGAGGGCCACCAAGGCTGAAGCTGTTGCTGAGCCTCTCCGCCTGGAGAATGAAGAACTTAAAGCCAAATTAGAGGCTCTTCAACAGGCTCATGATGCCTTGGCTATGGAGGATGCAAAGAAGCTTCAAGAGATCTTGGACCAGAGGGGCGTGCTTGCGCACACCGAGTGGAAGCTTAAGGGCGTTGATGAGGCCGCTGCAAAGGATGTGCTTCTTGCCAATCTTAATAAGAGCGAAGCCGAACGCGCCTGCACCCAAGCTCAAGCCGCCCTTCAAGAAGCTCTGGTTGCCAAGGAATGGCTTCTTCGAGAAGCGTTGCCTTAGGTATTTTAGCTTTGTCTTCACGCTTTCCTTTGCGACAGAAGTTTCTTACACTTGTACATTTTCTTTGTAGGTTGTGCATCGGTCTTTTCAGAGACATCTTACGACGATGCTATGAGCGCAGCCCTCAACGCTTCTCATGAGGATGGGGAGCGGACCGGCTTCCTGCTTGGTCTAGGGTTTGCTGAGAAAGGCGTCCCGCCTTCCAACTTCCCTTTGTATAATGCGGATACTGAAACTATTTACGACCAAGCAGTGAACCAGTATGCTGCCTTCCCGCATCCGGTGGTGGAGAAGGTGAATGAAATTGCTGTTGCTGATGATGGGCTTGCTGTCCTTAGAGCTTTCCTTGAACCGTCACACTCTGCTGATGGTGCGGGTCCAAGTGGAAGTGGTCCTGAAGCATGATCCAGAAGATCCCTTTCCACCACTAGCGTAGATATTTGCTTCTGTATTTCTTTTGTATGCGGGTATACACCCAGCAATGTTTGTAATATTCGAGTCTTGATGAAATAAAGAATGTGTTTGTCCTTTTCTTTGTTTATTTTACGCATGTTTACACTTAGCAATTTCTTAGATAAGTTAACTTTTTGACGTGGTAAATTATAAGTTTATTTTGCTTCCTCTTTCATGATTGTGCGGGTAGGACCGTCACTTGCACTTAGTAGGATGGCTAAACTTACATTTAACCTGCGTGGAAGTTTTCCTCATCTTTTCCTTTGAAATTTTCTAAGTGTTCAGAATAAGTTAACCTTTGAACGTGGTAGATGATAGGTTGAAGTTTTGCTTCCTTGTTCGTGATTGTGCGGGTAAGACCGTCATTTGCACTTACAAGGATGGCTAAACTTTACTTACATCTGACCTGCGTGTAGGTTTTCCTTAACTTTTTAAACATTTTTAGCGTTAGTGTTTATGCGGGTTTTGCCGCCTTCCACACGCAACTACTTACTTCTTCACACATTGATGCGGTGAATACCGGCACATGGGAAGTTCATAAGTTAAAGGTAAGGCTATCAACACATTGTGAAAGGAGAATCATTTCCATTAGAAGTGGCTCTTAGGCCTTTTCTTTACAAGTTTGGAATTGATCTACATATAACATTTGCGTAATTGAGCTCCATTCCATGTTCTTTGGATGGGAGTGCCATCGAGCCTTTCGAGCCGGTATGCGCCCTTTCCCAGAACTTGTTTGATAACGTATGGCCCTTCCCAGACCGGGGCCAGCTTTCCTGGGCGTTCTTGGTTCGAAGCCTCGTTGTTACGCAGTATGTAGTCTCCTTCCTTGAAGTTGCAGAGTTTTACCCGCGTGTTGTAGTACTTTTGCATTTGTCGTTTGTAATTCTCTTCACGCACTGCGGCTAAGTCTCTGCGTTCCTCGGTTAGCATAAGGTCTAACCGTCTTTCCGCATCATTGTCTTCTGGCTGGATCAAGACCCTTGGTGAGGGTAAACCAATTTCGACTGGGACCATGGCTTCAGTGCCATAAGTGAGACTGAACGGGGTTTCTCCCGTACTGGCCTTCTTCAGCGTTCTGTTTGCCCAAAGGACGTGCGGAAGCTCATCCACCCAGCCGGATCTGTGTTTCAAGAGTCTTTTCTTTATGCCTTCGACGATGCTTTTATTTGCTCTTTCCACCTCACCATTACCTTGCGGGTGTGCCACTGAGGTAAAGGTGTGGGTGATTTGAAGTTCTTTCAGCCACTGCTGTAGCTTCTTGTCAGCAAAGTTGGTGCCATTATCGCTCACCAAATTCTGTGGAAGTCCAAAACGACAAATAATAAATTCCCAAATAAATTTTTTGATATGTTTTGCGGTTGTTTGGGCTAAAGGTTTTGCTTCTATCCACTTGGTGAAGTAGTCGATGGCTACCACTAGGAACTGAACATTTCCTGCTGCTGTGGGAAATGGGCCTGTCACATCGATGGCCCACTTCTTAAATGGCCACGAAGAAGTGACTGGAACCAGTTCGTTCTTCGGGCGATGCGTGTTGGGTGCGTAGAGCTGGCAAGACCTGCATTTTCTGATGTATGCCAGCGCATCCGTATGCATCCCCGGCCAAAAGTATCCCGCGTTGTTTAGCTTAGCTACAACAGCGCGTGGACCTGCGTGTACTCCACAGATGCCTTCGTGTACCTCCCTTAGGAGGTAGTCAGCATCCTGGTTGTCTACGCATCTTAAGAGTGGGCCAAGAAAGTTACGTCTGTAAAGGGTGTCATCGATGAGTTGATAATTCAGTGCTTTACAGCGTAGTTTTCTTGCCTGTGTTTTTGACTCTGGGAGTGTTCCTGCTGCAAGGTAATTTATTATTGGTGTCATCCACGTTTCTGTACCGGTTTGGATGACACAAATTTCCTTGTGCGGGACTGATGGTGCTTCGAGGAGTTCAATGCGGATGTCCTTTCCCAAGTGGGTGAAGGCTAGTGATGCAAGTTTGCTTAACGCATCCGCAGATTTGTTTTCGCTGCGCTTGACGTGTATGACTTTACAATCATTAAAATCACGCATAAGGGTTTTTGCCTGGGCGAGGTACAGGGCCATTGTGTCGTTTACAGCCGTGTACAGGGCCACTAGTCGTCCATTCAGTGTCTGAGCCTGTTTGATGGTGGTAGGTGATTCCATTTTAACAATGGCTTCGACCTTTTCAGGGTTCGCTCTGAAGCCATCTTTAGTAACAATGACTCCCAAGAACTTCCCTTCTTCCATCCCAAATGAACACTTTCTCGGGTTGAGCTTCATGTTTATCTTTCGGAGCGTGTTGAAAGTTTCTTCAATGTCTTTCAACATCGCTTCTGGCTCGAGGCTTTTGATGACCAAATCATCCATATAGACTTCCAAGTTTCTCCCGATTTGGGCATGAAACTCTTTGTCCATCAGTCGTTGGTACGTGGACCCTGCATTCTGAAGTCTGAATGGCATCATTTTATAACAAAATGTACCATCGGGCGTCCGAAATGCGGTTTTGTCCTGGTCATCTATGGCCATGTGGATTTGGTGGTACCCCTTATACGCATCCAAGAAGCATTTAAGGCGAAATGGTGCCAACGAATCCACCTTAAGATCAATTTCTGGTAACGGATAACAATCTTTGGGGCATGCTTTGTTCAAATCTTTGAAATCTATGCACATGCGCCATTGTTTGTCATTCTTCGGTACCATTACGGGATTTGCAACCCATGTTTGATATCTACTAACGCGTACGATGCCTGCGTCAAGGAGTTCCTTGACTTGGGTTCTACACGCGTTAGTTTGTTCAGGCCCCATTACTCTGCGCTTTTGTACGACTGGCGTAACAGCCGGATCGCACTTGAGCTTATGCTCCGCCTTACTTCGGGGTACACCAGTCATGTCAGCTGGTGTCCACACAAAGATGTCAGCGTTTTTCTGCAGTAAGCGTTTGAGTAAGGTGCGGGTGGGATCAACGATTGTTGGTCCAATGGTAACGGCCTGGTCGGGGTATTTGCCATTGAAGGCCCATTTTTCCGGTTCGGTGATGGTTGGTTTAGCCATTTTCGGTTTGGGTTTAGATGAGACAGATGCGATGCATACCTGGGGAATGCCAGTGATCATCGCTACACCCTCAGCTGTTGGCCATCCCATCATGCCGTGGACTGAAGATACCACGGCGTTGAATCTTGCCATCCCGTCTCTTCCGAATAGGATGTCGTACGTGTGGTGTGGCTTTCTCATAACGACAAAATCCACATCTTCTGTGCGTGAGTGATTCCCATCGGTAAGAGTAACGGGGAAAGATAGGATACCCAGGGGGGTTTCTGTACTGCCATCAAACCCTTCCATTGAAGCGTAGACCGTTTCCAAGCGTTCTTTGTCTTCATCGTCCAGCTTGTCAAAGAACTGCCTGTACATCACTGTCGACGAAGCGCCGTTGTCATCAAGAGTGCGGGAAGTGATGTAATGCCCCAGCTGGCTTTTGATGACGATGGGGCCTTCTTTGCTGGGGCCTCCTGGCACTCGCGGGAAGCGCACCTCAGCTTCCTTCCACGCGCATGGTTCTGTCACTCGTCTTTTTCTTCCTCTGACCTTGCCATGAACCATGTTGATGCTGATGTCGACGGGCTTTCGTCCGTTACCTCTGTACCGGTTGTCATTCCTTCCTCCCTTCTTGATTGATGCCACGAGATGTGCAAGTCTCCCATCCTTGACAAATGTCTCAACAATATCCTTCAGGGTTGTGCACTCTTCAGTACCATGACCCTTTGTCCCGTGGAAATCACAGGATTTGCTTTGATTCGCATTAGGTTTCTGCCGGATCAATGGGGCTTTTGGCCATGGCAATTTTTCCGTGGCAAATATCTCCGTGACGCTCTTGGTGAGTGGCGTCCACCGGTGTTTTCGGTTTGAAGGGTGTGTGTTGTCCCTTCCGCCAACAAGAGGGCGGGAGCTGGATGAGGTGTCAAAGTTTACCCTTGACTGCCAAATACCTAGCCGCCTCTTTTTGTTCTGCCGGGCGATCCTTACGTTGTTCTCCCTTGTCCTCTGCGTGTAGAGGTGTGTGCTCTGAGGAAGATCTCTTCCCAGCTGCTTCTCCGTCTCGGCAAAGCGCTTGGCTGCCGTCATGATGGCATCCCATGTGGATGGCATGCCGTCCTTACCCGTCAATGTGCGGATAAGCTCTGGGTACTCGGCGCCCTGGATGAAAGCGGCGCGAACAAGATCTTCACTTACGTTGCCCAGACTCAGCTTCTTGGAGTTGAAGCGGGTGATGAAGTCTAGTAAAGATTCATCCTCCTCTCTAACGCAGTTTAGGATCATCCACTGCTCTTCCGTATACTTCCTCTGCTGGCTGAAGTGCTGGCTGAACTTGTTCTGAAAGTCCGCCCAGTCATATATGTGGTGGACCGGTAAACGATCGAACCATGCCCTGGCTGCTCCGACCAGAGTCATCTGGAACATGTAACACCACGTGGGTTCCGTCCAGTTACTGCCGGTAGCCCCCGCAATGAACCTGTTCAAATGGTCGTCTGGGTCGGATAGACCATCATAAGTGCCAATGTTGGACATTTGTTTGGCACTTCTCGGGGCGATTGCTTCCGCAATATCCCTTGCAAATTTTGACTTTCCTGCATTCGTAGCAGTTGGTCTAAAGGTTTTGGAGAAGTCACGCGGGTTTCTCTCCGCATTTGTCGGTTTAAAGGCTTCCCCAAAATTCCTTTTTGGCTGGGAGTCCGTTTCCTTACGCTTCCCTTTCGCCTTATGGCGAGGGTTTGCGTCGGTATCGGACTCCTCCCTCTCGTCATCTGAGTACTCGCCCTCGCTGTTCATAATGAGGTGTTTGCGAGTACTGCCGAATTCGTCAGCCTGTTGAACCGAACGCAAGCGTTCGTCCAATTCAGCTTGGAACTCTTTCTGACGTGCTTCGGCCCACGCCTTCACTTGATCTAGTGTTTGGCGAGGGACCCTCGTTCGTTTTTCCAGCTGGGTATCGGTGAACCCCAGTGGAATATTTACTGCACTTGCCCCGGCTTGGGTAGTCGGGGTAGTGTTCGTAAGGACTGTATAACCGCCGGTGTTCCCCCCAGTTACTGGGGTTGTTACCGGGGTTTCTTGGTCGGTTACTGGCCTTTGGACCGGAGTAACGTTAACCATTTCTTCAGAAAATTTGAAAAACTAAATTAGTTCTAGCTTTTATGCACGGATGGCGCCAATGAAGAAACACTAAGTGACCCGGTACAGATTATAGATAATCTGGGGGTTAAGTAATGTTTCCCACGAGAATGAGGTCCAACAGAGACAGTTGTTCTTCAGGGGACCTGCAAAACAAACACCGTAAGCTCGTCACTGAGAAGGGGGGGGTTCCTCCTTGTGACCACCCTCCGGCGTGAGAATCAGACTAGATTGCTCTGAATATAAGTGTATATTAAGAGATTGCTAGATAACAGGATAGCAGATGATCTTACCATTCCAAGATGTTGGAGTATTTATAGCCGAAGGTAGGTTTCCTAGAAGGTACAGCCGGCTGAATAGTATTCCTGTTCTACCAACAGTGGACTATGCACAGGCCATACTGGTTGGTGGGTAGGTTACGGCCAACAGTAACAAAGTCGGCTGCACTATTCCACCAACTGTAGATTATGCGCGTCCCACCTACTGTGGATTGTACGCAGGCCATGCTGGTTGGTGAATAGGTTACGGCCAACAGTAACACTATTCCACCAACTGTAGGCTGCGCATTCCCCACAGTAAGGGTTGGTGAGTAGGCAGCGGCTAATAGTGACAAACAGTACTAGAGGGTGCTCCTCCTCGCACTGTTGTCGGTGAGCTGTCACCCTGTGATTGGCTCATGGGCTGTTCTGGTCAGATCGTCTGTCCTATCCATACCTTGGTAGGTATAGTACAAAAGATCTTTCAGAATCATACAGACTGGCTCATTTAGGCGGGATTGTTCCCTCCTTGCTCATTCCTTCATGTGACTACTGAAGTATCTAGTGTCTTGTGCGTGTAGCCCTGCTGTCTGCGGGTAGCCTTCCCTGATGGCTTGTATCCGCAACTGCGGGAACAGGCGGGGTACTTCACCATTGGGAGGCTTTCCCTGCGTGTACAGCTTGCGTACTGCGCGTAAGGTTCTCTGAGCATGGTGGGTCCTGCGGGAGCAGATGGCCTTTGCGCAGACGTCCCTGTTCAAGGTGAGTCCTGCGGGACCAACTGGGCTCTGCTGGGACCTACCTCTTCAGGGTTTCAACTTAGAAATTACTTTGTGGTAAAAATATAAAAATCCGGATTGAATTCTCGTGTCAAAAGAAAAAGGAAATCTAACCAGTGTTTCCATAAATTTAATCATCGTTTACAATAATAGTTTCCATTGTTTATTTTTTATAAATAAAAGTTTTAGTATAATAATTGCATACTATGGTTAAAAGATTTAAACCTACGCGTGCTCCGAATACAAACAAGGATGATATTTAAGTAATCGTTTAGTGGAATCTTCGTATGAAACATCTATCTAAAGGTGTGAAAAAAGAAGTATCTTTTGTATCGTTGTACGATGTATGAATGCATAATTTGATTTTTCAATAGTCAAGATTAAATTATTAACATTGTTAAAAAGATTGGAAAAAGTTAACTTTGTGGTTTTTAATTATGGTTTGCTTGTATTTGGACATTATCTATTAAGGTTCGACACTAAAATATTATCTCCTAAGTTAGACGTAACTTCTTTTGTATATGGAATCCAGGGGTAACTTAAGAAATAGTAACCAAATTAATTATAATAAATTTATTTAAACTTTTTTTTAAATCAATCAACTTTAACTTTATGTTATTTGTTATCATGTTAAATGACGTGTCAAATAATTTTCCTTTTTAACTTTTAATGTTTATATTAATTATAAAAATAAGAGGCAATTGCGGTTTGCATCCCTGAACTAATAGGGTAAGCGCACGTTGCAACCCAATTCTCAAATCGAGCTAGTTGAGTCCCTGAACTTCTTGGGCGGGCTAATGTGACCCCCTCCGTCAGTTATCTCATCCATAGCAAGGGCAATTTGATAATTAGATAAATAATAATAATAATAATAATAATAATAATAATAATAATAATAATAATAATAATTATTATTATTATTATTATTATTATTATACTAGCCTGCCCAAGAAGTTCAGGCATACAATACAACTAGCATAATGGGGTCGCAGCATGCACTCGCCCATTAATTTCGGGACGCAAATCATAATTATATCAAAATGATGTGAATGTTTAATATATATATATATATATATATATATATGGAGAGGATCAAGAGAAAACTTATCTTTAGGGAGAAAACTTAAAAACTCCTAAATAATTATTTTTAATTAAATATAAAAAAAAATATTTTCAAATTTCCGTTTTTGCCATTATTCTTATATTTTTGTCCCCTTCACTAGAAAAAAATAAAAAAATAAAAAAAAACCGTTGTAATGCACATACGTATTACTGTGTGAAACCGTTGTATTACACATGTGTATTACTATGTATTTTTAAGTTCAATAGTGTTTAGTTGTATATATTCAATATTTGTTTATTGTATATGTGTAGTGGTGTTGTATTATATGGAAAAAAATAATAATAAAATAAAAGTCGATGTAGTACACATGTGCGTTAATGTTGTATTACACATACGTACTAATGTGTAATCGATGTGCGTATTAGTCTTATATTGCATATATAGAATAGTGTGTATCAAATATGTGCAATAGTGTTGTATACTATGCAATACAAACACTTTTGCATACATGCAATGTACACCATTACACATGTGCACTACACCAACGAGGTTACCGACAAGGTTTTTTTTTTTTTTTTGGAACCATTAACAAAATATAAGAATAATGAAAAAAATAGAAACTTCAAAAAAAATTAAAAATAGTTTTTTGGTGTTTTTAGGAGTTTTTAAGTTTTATCTTTAAGAGGAGTTTTCACGGGATCCCATCCCTATATATATATATATATATATATATATATATATATATATATATATATATATATATATATATGGGAAGTATATAATGAAAACCCATTTGAGTTGCGAAAACCCGTGAAAACCCTATGTAACATCGTTTTTTTTTCTTTTTGCACACGTAATATATGTTGTAACATTTAATACCACACATCGAAACATCAAAAAAAAATGTTTTACTATTTTTTAACATTTTTTAACTAATTTTTATATATGTTTTCAGGATAGAGAAAATGTTATATTTATATTTTTTATTTACTATAATTATGGACCACAAGATTTAAACATTAATTAAAAACATGTGATTGAGAATGAGTTTCTACAGTTTTCACAACTTAAGTGAGTTTTCATTTTATACTTAGCCTATATATATATATATATATAGTTTTGAAATTTACGTTATCGTAAGAGTCGCTGAAACATTTTTTTTCTCTCTCTAAATTCTTTCAAACTTAAATTTGTTATAAACTTACTAAAAGTATTAGATAAAAGTTATTAAACCTTCATGTTCGGATTGTTTATAACAAAGCTCATATTCGACTTTAAACCATTTGCCATCACGTAGGCATCCACTGTCATCACCATCACCTCCCGTTATTGTTACGGTAATCACAAAACTTTTGGTGAAAACTAAAATCAAAACATGACACTCAAAGTTAGTAAAATAACCCAACCTTCAAATTCAATATATTCAAGCATATATGAGTACGTTTCAAAGGCAAACGTACGTATATGTAACATTCGTTAATTTTCAAACCCAAAAACCCGACCCGTTTTAAAATTTCGTTATAATTTGGATGCGCTCTATTAATAAAAATTGGATTTGTTTATGTTAATTATGTTATTCTTCATGATTGATTCATAACGATGATTATATTTATGATGTTAAATTTCATTATTACAATTCGATCACAAATTCTATTGTTATGTATTTTTATACCTTTATTGCTTAATTCGAGTCCATGGGTAAAATATGCCAAAGCCAAAAGTTTCATTATTTTCCGATACGTCGCGAGCCGTGTCATAATTTTCCATTTCCCTTTGCGATGTGCGACGTGCATGTCTATTTTGTGTATTGATTCAAATCATGCAATTACTCTCAAATCATGGCCATTTTAATAGATTTATGTTTCATATGAGCATCTACCTATCTTATTAAACCAACATAATCCTTTCACGTACCATTCAACTAAACTCTCCACATAAACGGTCAAATGTACAAGTTTCAATTTTTACAATTATCACTTTATGAATGATAAAATGAAAAATATGTTGTTGGTGGGAATTAAACTCATTACCTTGCTTTTAAAATGTTTGTGGCTTACTAACTTAACTAAAATGAATTGATGGTAACCTTCTCTTTTTCTTAATTGGTAAAGATTCACAAACTTCCATTCTAATTTTCTAATACAGATACAAATTATTCTTACTAATCTATGTGTTTTAGAAAATTATTTATATCTTATAAATTCATAAGATATGTTATTATACATACTATTTAGTTTAACTTTTTTGTTGTATTTTTTTAACCACCCGTGTATCACACGGGCTATATCCTAGTATTATATGTTGATCATAAACAATATTGATCACATTTTTTATGTTACAACTTCATGAATTTGAGTTAATTTCTCATTTTGAATGCCATTCAACTCAATTAAACTCTTTTGACTAATTTGTACTAAATGAAACACATTTTCTACAATTTTACTATAAATTTAGCTTATTTTCTTCTCATCCAACTTGCCACCACTCAATCTACCAAAAAATATTTTTTATTCTCTTGTGATCAATCCTCGAGTTAGTACGTGTAATTTTCTGCATGTTTATTTCGTTTAGGACGTAATGCCGGGAAATCTAGCAAAATTATTTGTTATTCTCTTGTGATCAATCCTGAAGTTAGTATGTGTAATTTTCTGCATGTTTATTTTGTTTAGGACTTAATGCCGGGTTGAAAATAATTTGACAATGGTGTTAGTTCATCAAAAACAAGCATGACTCATTTGTGCACATATTCTGTTTGGTTTAGTTAATTTCTTATCTAACATCTAAAAACCAATTATTTTCATCCAACAAATATAATATGTTTACCATGTTGGTAACGAACCACTTGCATAAACTCACTCTTGGGCCAATTCGGATTTTTTTTTCTCGAAACGAGTGCGTCTTTATAAATAACTAAGAATTAAGGTGACCCAACTTTTTAAAAAAACAATTAAAATTAATCAACGTATAAACTTTACGATGGAAAGTCTAAAAATGTTTAAAAATGTATAAACTTCTAAGTCTTTCATTGTCGTTTATTTTCTTGAATTCTATATTGAACCTAGAAACAATTATAGGGCCGCTCGTCGAACTGGACTCGTCCGGTTCTGCTCGGTTAAACGCTTAATTTCGTCTTTTGCCCGCTTAACTTTATCATGTGAGTTTTTCATAACCTCTTTTTAATGCCTTTTAATATTTTGGGGTGTAGCACGTTACAATTTTTGTCTCGTTAGTTACGCACTTGTTTACAAACGATTCACATTATATCGTTCGTGTTAATATTATTCTCTCATATTGTTTATGATACATGCGTGAACTATGGGAAACATGTTTACTATTTTTATGGTGGAAGAAACGCATACGCAAATGCACACATGCAGTGGGGGGGGGGTCCGATGGAACATACATCTGCCACCTAACGCTTCAACTTCGGTTGTTATGCTTGATGGTTCTTATTTCCCCCATTACTTTGGCTTCGACCAAAGGAACAGGATGACAAATTATTTGCTTTCATTTAGTTTATGTCAGAATATATATTGCATGATGATTAGTGAATTACACGGTTTACAATATACATACATATATATATATATAATGAAAACTCATTTGAGTTGAGAAAACCCTATGTATCATCGTCTTTTTTACATATATAATATATGTTGTTACATTTAATACAAAAAATCAAAACAAAAAAAAATTGTTTTGCTATTTTTTTTACTAACTTTTACATATATTTTCAGGAGAATGAAAAAGTTATTTTTACCTTTACATTTTTTATTAACTTTAATTATGGATCGCAAGATTTAAACTTTAATTAAAAGCATGTATTTGATAATGTGTTTCTAGAGTTTTCTCAACTTAAATGAGTTTTTATTTTATCATATATATAGGTGTTGACAAATTATATTATTTTACATGTGTTGCAGTTGAAATTTAATTTGAGAATTGAAGACTAGATAGTTAGACCATTAAGTTAATAGAAATATATCATAACGTAATTCAAAGTTCTTGTATTGTTATTTGATTAATGCCAAATTGTGTATTTATGATTTAAGGAAATGGAATAATTATATTTGTCATATTAATAGTGTCATGAGCTTGTAAACAATCTGTATGTACCGTCCCGACCCGACATATTCCGTCCAAAGTCAGGGTGTTACGGTATACGTGCATGCATGTATGTATCTATGCATGCATGCAACCTAAATTTAAGCCCTAAGTGACATTGACTTCGAATTTGTAGCGTGATGAATTTTTAATCCAAACTACAAGTTTTTATGTCTTATGAAGGTTATTTGTATGTATGCTATGTTATATACTTTGGTGAGACGAAGATACACACATGTTTTTTTTTTTAATATCTTGGCTTGTTTCAAATGTAAATCGAACCACTAAACCCAAAACCTTTTCTTTTCTATATCATAAGATGATGATGTTGGGTCTCCTGTAAATCTATGTAATTAAACATGATAAGTTCATGGTTTATATAAAATCATAATAAATCTAGTACATAGTTCTGTTATGATTCCCATCCTATATATTTATAGCGTAAGAATCCTAAGAGAACCCTTTGCAAATTGGGAAATTTGATAACTATTTTGGACCACTAAAAAAAACCTCTAAAAATATATTTAAAAATTTATAAAACAAAAAAATGAGAATTTTAAAAAAGTAAAAAAACCAAAATTCTTATATTTCATTCCGGTTTCATAAAAAAACAAAAAATAAATTAATTAATTCGTATTATACGTATACACATGTGTATAATTTCATTTAACCTCTAGTTACATAATGTACGCATATGTACATTATCATTTACCTTAAATTATACATATATGTAAAAGAAAATATGTGTGTACGTATATGTGCATATTATACATATATGTATAATTTTGCTAACATCGAGAATTTTTTTTTGTGTTTTTTTATGAAACCGAAATGAAATATAAGAATTTTAGTTTTTTTACTTTTTTTATTTTTGTGTCTTTTTTTTGATTTTTTTTATTTTGGGGGTTTTTTGTGGTCCAAAATGGTTCTCATAGTTCTCAATTCTCAAAAAGTTCGTTCATAATCTTGATCCTATATATATATATATATATATATATAGAGAGAGAGAGAGAGAGAGAGCAGGGTTAAAATAAGAAGTAAAATTATCCTAGGAAGTATAAGAAGCGTTTTGAACTATTAGATCAAAATATCCAGTCAAGAGCAAGATTGTAATCAACCAACTATTTTTAATTATGTTAATTTCTAATTTATTAATCACAATCAGTTACAATTTCTTAATTATAGTATGCATAATATTTTATAAAATCATTAACAAAAAAAGCCGATCATATTCAACCACCATACGTATGTGATCCTTATTTTTCTTATCATTCAATCGCCGATCTTACCATCATTGGTTATCTTCAACACTCAAACATGAGTAATTTCAAGAATGTTGATAAATTAGGTAAACTTGAATACGTTAACCGCATATAATTTTTTTTTCATGTTGTTATATAATCATCATATTTGTTCTTCTTTTAAACCCTGTTTCAATATCCATTAATGGTGTAAAGAATGAGCTTTTTAAATTATTTACGATGTGTATCATCCTTTCCCACGATGTTCAACTGTTACAGGTTATTATAGCATGATGTATTTTTCACTCTCATTGGATTTTTTACATCTATTTTTGTCAAATAACAATCCATGTTCATTTTTATCTGCTTGTAACTGTGTTTTTCTTTGGATGTATGAATTATCAAATTAAATACATGCTCGTCATCTTTGTGTTTTTTTATTATTCATATGTTGTCATTTTCGTAATCTGTGTGTTTTTAGTATTCATATGTTGTCATGAAGTTTATGGTTTTTTTTTTTGTGTGATTGTAACTAATGCAAAGTTTGTGTTTCAGTTAATGTGTTTTACAAATTTAAGTAATCCTAAGATGTTATAACACTTCAGTTCTTATTTTCTTGTGTTAAATGTGTGTTTTAAAATGTCAATGTGTTGTGTGGCTCTGTGTTGTGTAACTTAATTTTTAAATATGGTTTCTTATATGTGGTTTGTTATATCCGATTAAAAATGGTTTGTTATATCTGATTATAGATCCACCCGCGTACAAGGAAGTTGAAATTCAGCATGTATCTCCAAATTCTGGTAGGAAGACGCACACTCCACTAGTGTCCGCCTCAATCAAACCTAATGAAGGAATGATCTTTGAAAATCTTCAAGCCGCAGAGTCTTTTTATAGAAGATACGCTTTAGCTGGCGGTTTTTCTATCAAGAAAGGAACACAGTGGGTGGACAATAATGTTTTTCGTTTGAAGTATTTTGTTTGCACTAAGGAAGGCTCAAGAACTGTCAAGGAAGTGGACACATTAAGTGAAGATTTCAAAGGGAAAAAATAATGTAGGAAGCCATCTCAAAGAACAAATTGTGAAGCGCAAATAAGGTTGATTTTAACGGATAATGGCAAGTATGCGGTGAAAATATAATCTGCCCCTGATCCCCATATGCGGCGAAAATATAATCTGCCATGCTACTTTCCCCCTTAGATATTGCAGCTCCAAAACTCACCGAACGTTTAGCAAAAGGCGAGCAAAACGCTTCTGATAGGAACCTATGTCGTCGGGGCCTTTGATCGTGTAACGGTAAATCGATACCTGCTGTGTCATTACTTTCAAAAACTACTTCCTTTCCCTTACTTATAGATCTTGGTGTTTCGTCAAACGTTTTCCTATCTGCCGACTACACATTCACTTCCGGTAAATTAAAAACCACTTTCACATTTTTTGGTGTTGTCACAAGTTGAGTAGATTCAGCTTTTCGAATGTTCGATTTCACTTCGTGGTACGTTTCAACGTTAGACAAACCTTCATTCTTATTCACATCCTCTTCCTTATTGTTGGTGTATTTACCAAGAATCGACTTTCACTGTTCCTCAAGCTCTTTTATCAACACACTATCTGAACACATGTCGTGTGCTTCTTCAAACTCACGGCATATATCTCCATACACGTTATCAAAATGTTGCATCAAGTCACTTATCCTTTCAGCCCGGTCCTATTATTTAAACATAATCAATAAAGTGAAAACAAACAATTAGTCGACAACACATACATCTAACTGACCTAAAAAACAAAACCTGCAAATAGTACGTACCTCCTCCTCGGTTTGTGTTGGCATATACAACGGGTCTTTAAAATTCGCAACAGGCTCTTCAATTTCTAAAGACTCCACAACACCATCCGCGTATGCCACGTCATCATCCTTGTCCTTTTCAACCTCACATGCTTTCCTTTTCATGCCTGATTTTTTTTTCCAAATCACCATTTTCTTCAGCTCCTTTTTTGTAAACTTTTTCGCCACGTTAACGCCAACAACCTCCACCTTCTGTCTCTTTCCATTGTTTTCAACTTTTCCTAACGACGCGCGATTACCCACTCGTTTGCTTTCCAATATATCTTGTAGTTTAAAAAGATCATCGTCTGTAAAGATTATCACTGGAAACAAAATTTTTCCCTTTTCCACCACACTTCCAAAGTGTTCGTTTGCTAAGCAAGCTGCGTTACAACAGTTACATTACCAAAATTAACTAATGCAAACTAATTTCAATATAAAAGACATAACGTACCGCAAGCACTGTCATTGATCCGTTGGACTTTCTGTTTTCCTTCTATATTTTACGGGTTCTTCTGAATGACGTCACCACGTATTCACACCAATTCATCTCCCTAACTGCGTCAATATCTTTAATAGATGGTATGAATCGTTGGTTCACCGTGTTATTACCTGTAATATCTCCCATATATGTCCCAAACACAACGAGAAAGTTCATTTTGAAATGCCATCCACTATCAATCTGGTTTTTGGCATGCTCCATAAACTTTAGCGGCCACACTTTTGCTTTTGGGTCAGGGAACTGATTCCTCCACCTATTTACAACCTCATCTTCTATCCTTGGGTTATTTGTCTCAACTATCTCGACCTTTCTCCTAGGTATTCCTAACAACCGTTCCACCAGTTGAGGAGTTATTGTCACTTCTTTATCTCCCAAGTTTAGTACACTACTGTCGGGGTTGTAGGTATTAACTAACCAGTAACCCAACCCCATTGGTATTTTTGCTACATTTAAATCTAGCATTGCTACCAAAACCCATTTGCATTACCTTTTTCCTTTGTTCATTTGACAACTTGTTAATATATTCATGGAATAAACTTGCCTTAACCCTTGGTCTCATCTTTTCCCCATTGTACTTGTGAAACACACTATTTGAGTAAACCTTTCCTTTACTTCTTTGAAACAACTTCACAGGTGAATTATCAAAATCATCATCCGAATCACTTCTTGAACCTGCTTATTTTATATCAAAAACAAACTCAATCAACTTTGCATTTCGAACATCGTAATACAATTACCTAAACAACAAAACTTAATTTTATAAAAAGGAACGACAACAGGTACGTGCGGTTTCACCGAACATCCTGATTCACTTATCTTCATTTTAGAACCTACTTCTTTATCTAAAACAACACATCAAAACAGTCAATACACATATACCATGTTAACTTCCAAAGTGTTACCTTTTATTTTCTTACTTTGTTAACTTCTTTGTTTGGCCCCAAAATTCCCGCACTTGTGTTTTTTTCTAATCTCGGGCTTCTCCGAACTAATAGTATAACCACAAACATATCAGCCTTTAACTAACCCAAAAACACATCCGTATCCAAACTACACTAAACAGTGCATTAACAACTAACTACCAAACATAGCCCTCGCACAAACATATACTAAACAGAGCATTAAACATTATAAATTAAACAGAAAACTGACACATCACATTAAATCTGAAAAGCATTAACAAATAACTACCAAATAGAGTACACAACCACCAAACACACACTTTTGGAATTCACGATACTCAACAATAGCCTTGACAAAAAAACTTAACGTCTTTTTAACTATAACACAGCTTCCACACCCAACATAATAAACAATAATCATCTTCCTTCACCGTCTTGACCCTTAATAATACACTGAACAAAAAATAGAACCACCTACATTAACAATAATTGTACTCATGTGTGACCCAAAAACACAATCATAATAGAGTAATCACACACCAACCCAACTAGTTAACACACTAACCACGCCGTGGCACACTACACACCACAACACAAAATCAAAACAGAGTAACCACAACACATCAATCCATATCGACAAAACACCTCAAAACACACATCACATGTTTAAACACCTCATCTTCAGCCCTCAAGTTGAACAGTCAAACCCTAGAAATTGGGGATAATCCGACGACGGAAAACACATTCAATAATCATTGTTAAAGACACACCTTGAAGATTAATAGAACCATCGGCGACCTTCATTAGTGATTTTAGCTCCATTGCCGTCGTGTTAGATGCAAAATCGAGAAAGAATTGACTGTGGAGAATCCCGTTAGAGAATATAATTCAACTTTTAGAAGATGTTAGAGAAAGAACTACTAGAATCAAATCATATAGGCATAAAAGTAGGAGTTTCTAAACTAAACTAGTCGCCGGTTTGCATGTCTACCCAATACGAAAAGACTATACTACCCCTGACACACTTAAATTACCAAATAAAAATTAAACACACCGAGGAAATAACACACCTCAATTCCTAGCCACTAGATTACTCCATCCAACGCACCATATCCCTTCCTACACTTCTTAGACACATCTCACTTATTATTCTAACTCCACCCTATCTACCTATTCTAATAAAGTAAAATAATTGTAGACACTTGTCATATTTTGGTTAATAATTCTCACAATTCTTTTCCCTCCAAAACTAAAATCTTAATTGACACTTGATTAATAATTATTCACTTTCCTTTTACACTTATATTATATTTATAATTTTTATAAAAATAAATATTAACATATTATTTTACTATGGGGGTGTTTGGGATTCCTTATTTTACCTCCTTATAATTTTTCATTAAGTTAATAAGTTACAAAAGTGTAACTTATAGAACTTTTTCTCTCACAATATAAGCAATTTCAAGCACCTTATTACTTTTCAAAAAGTTTATAAGTTATAAGTTGGTGAAAATAAGCAATGCCAAACACCCTCTATATATTCCAAAATACTTGATGAAATCCAAAAATCAACAACAAATCATGTTTGTCAAAGATTGAAAAGAATATAATTTCAAATGTTATCATTAATATATTATACTATGCATATTATACATGTAGAAGATTGTAAAGAAATACAAAACTCGAATATGCTTTCATTTTACAACGTAATTTTTTAATTATTAAATTATAAATATATGCTTAAAAGTCGATCCATTTTTTTAAAATCAATCCATTTATCTATTATTATTATTGTAAATTGTCATATAAATTTATAAATTATAAATATATGCTTTAAATCGATCAATTAATTTTTCGGTAAATTTGGTAAACTATATATATTCTAAAATGTAAGAATACTATATACCAATCACTTTCAGACATAACAGAGTTTATCATACTTAATCTCTTAGTTTTTTTTTATCAAAAGGTTGTTTTGAGTTTTTTGTGGAACTTAAATTTGATTTTTATGGTCCAAAAGTTGGTAAATAGATTGTTTGGTACAAGTTAACTATATTTAGATTAAAATTTGTTGCAGATCAAAATGTGAAATATGAGTATTTTTAAAAGTTTTAGAATGAAAATAGTTTTATCGTTAAATTTGTTACAGATTCAAATGACTTGAAAATGTCAAACGATTGAAAGTTTGAATTTTAAACATGATTCGGGTTTCAAATTTATTTTCAAATGCATTTGTAGAAACAATCAAAAGGTTCGGGATTTGACAAATTGACTATTTTTCTCACGACTATTAAAATTTATGAAAAGATTGCAAACACTTTCGCCATGCCACCCCAGACCTATCAATGCTTCTAACTTTTATCAAATTTGAAATATTTGTGTAAACATTAACTTTTCCTTCAATGGTGATCAGAACGTTGTATGAGAAGCATCTTATGAAAACTATGCTCAAATGAAGCAAAATAGTCACAAAATTGAAGGAGATAACATGTTATTTTTTATGTTATCATTATGATAAAGTCGAAAAGCCCCCCGAAACTTATCAAAATCCTTTTCATGGTGTAACTCAGAAAAATATAGGGGGTGTTTGGGATTCCTTATTTTACCTTCTTATAACTTTTCATTAAGTTAATAAGTTACAACATTACAACTTATGAAACTTTTCCTCTCACAATATAAGCAATCCCAAACACCTTATTACTCTTCAAAAAGTTAATAAGTTATAAGTTGGTGATAATAAGCAATCCCAAACACCCCCATAGTTCTTGAAGAACATCCGTCGTTATAATTTAATGTTCTACTTTCCTTCGATAGGTGGTAAATTGATAAATATATCAATAAAGGTAACGCTCTTGAATTCTGTATTTAGGCTGAGTGGCTAAAATTACTATTGTATGAGAAGTCTTATTCCCGAAATTGGTTGATAACCAAAATTCTTTCAATTATACATATATGACACTAAGAATTAAATTTTCAATAGAAAGAGTGTTCTCGGGTACGTTTTTGCACGTGCACTTTTTTTTATTAAGTTCATTTAAAACAAGTCATTTTGTGGTATAAATAAAATCAATTTATGTACAAATACTATAGATACATACATAGATGTAATACATTTTTTCATATGCGTTATGTAATTATTTGCTTTACTTATAATTTTATAATTTGAATCATTCCGTGTGTGACACGGGCTTTAAAACTAGTATATATATATAGAAAAAGGTTTAAATAAGAATAAAGAGTTTCATAGGAATGGTAAGAACCAATAGATTTATGACATTTGCCATTAAAACCTATGATAAAAGAATAATTATATTAAACTATGTCAGTTTTTGGTAATTTTAAATCTCAACCGTTGATAAACATTATCCAATGGCTATGATTTATTCCTACTCTTCCTAGGAAACTACTTATTTTTAGGAAACTACTTATTTTTAGCATTATCCAATGGCTATGATTTATTCCTACTCTTCCTAGGAAAATCCCTATATATATATATATAGGCCAAGTATAAAATGAAAACCCACTAGAGTTGTGAAAACTCTATAAACCCATTCTCAACCACATGTTTTTAATTAATGTTTAAATCTTGTGGTCCACAATTAAAGTGAATAAAAAATGTAAATATAAATATAACATTTTCTCTCTCCTGAAAACATATATAAAAAATAGTAAAAAATGTTAAAAAATAGCAAAACATTTTTCTTTTTGATGTTTTGATGTTTTATATTAAATGTTACAACACATATTACATGTAACAAAAAAAACGATGTTACATAGGGTTTTCACGGGTTTTCACAACTCAAGTGGGTTTTCATTTTAACCTTACCCTATATATATATATATATATATATAATATTGAAAGAATTTTGGTTATGAACCAATTTCAAAAACAACTTTTCATAAAATAATAGTTCTGAGCTACACCACAAAAATGAATTTTATAATTTTGAGGGGCTTCTTAACTTTGCCATAATGACAACATATAAAAATAGCACATTAGCCTGTTCAATTTTGTGAATGTTTTGTCTCACTTGAGCATAATTTTGTATGACATGCTTCACACACCACATTTTAATCACCATTAAAGAAAAAGTCAATCCTGACACAAATGTTTCAAATATTGATAGGCCTGGAGGTAACATGTCGAAAGTGTTCGCCGTTTTTTTTTATTTTAATAGTTGTGGGAAAATTAGTCAATTAGCCAAATCCCGAATCTTTTCATAATTTTTAAAAATGTCATTGAAAATAAATTCGAAACCTAAATCACGTTAAAAATTATAACTTTCATTTTTTTTTTGACATTTTCAAGTTAAAACTTTGAACCCGTAATAAATTTGATGATAAATCTACTTGCATTCTCAAACTTTTAAAAATACTCATATTACCATTATTTGACCCGTAACAAATTTTGAGCCAAATGTAATTAACTTGTACCATACAATCTATTGACCAACTTTTGACTCGTAACAATCAAATTTAAATCCCACAAAAAACCTGAAACAATCACTGACAAAAAAAACCGAGAAACTGAATATGATAAACTTTTATTATATATGAAAGTGAATTGTATATATTATTACGTTTTGACATATATATATATATAGTTTAGTAAATTTACTGGAAAATAAATGGATATATTGATATGGTACAAATTATACATATTACTAAATAAATATTTCTTACACTTTTGAGTAACTTTAAGGTTGTTTTTATTAAATAATACTCCTAGTTGGTTCATATTTAGATTCTAGGGGCCTCAAGAGATAATATGCTAAAATGAATAATTTTTCTAAGTTAAGACTGATGAGCTATATTTCAAACATATTGTATATAATTTTATAATCAAACTACAAAGTTAATAAATCATACATCAAAATTCTTAAATCAAATATTAATATAATAAACTTAATATATAATATATGAATCAAAAACTTGATGTGCTAAAAGTAGTTATTAATTTATTAACAAAATAAACGCTAATCTAGACACTAAGTAATAATTCTAAACTCTTAACTTAACTAAAACTACTAACCGGCAAATGAACCGGTCGACTCTAGTACAGCTAAGTAAGTCCGGATATCGAACCCACGAGACTTTTTAAATTACATAAACTAGCTAAATTAGACTCAACTGCATACACGACTATTTATTTATATTATTGGGGGGTTTTACTAAAAGCCTTCGGTTCGAGCAGAGAACGTTTGGGTTCAACACCTACTCATCCAAATATCCTTATTATTCGGTTTGAATCTTTTGTTTTCGTCATGAATTTATTATTTGAACCTATTTATTATCTTTTGGTCTTGAGTATGGTTGTTGGCTAAACCCTTAGACCGCCTAGGTTTATGATGAACTTTTGTTGACGTTTGATCTTGGCTTGGGTTTTATTTATCGTTATGGTTTTATGAACTAGTAAAAGGTTTAATTATAATGAGTTGATGCGTATGTGTGCTTGAGGTTGTTTAATTAAGTTTTATTATTCCATAGTTGCCTTGATTATTGTTTGTCATTAAGATAGGTTACTATTAGGTCATTTATTTTGTGTCTTTGACTATTTTATGATTGATTTCGAATAAGATCATAGAATAATATTATTTAATTATAAACTTAAGTATGCTGCTAACCTAAATAGCTGTAAGGTGCTTAGTTATTGAGAGGTCTTTGTTGATCAGGATTGCTAGATTTAGTTCTTCGTAAGGAGTCCGTCTAGGTTTGATTGATTAACTTTGTCTATCGAGTCAATTGAATATATTAGACTGTCTTTGATTTCCGCGTTGTAAGGTAGGATTTTGTATAAAGAACTAGTTTGTAATTAATTAGGTGACCGTAAGGAAACTTGATTTTTAATACTGGTGTGTGTTAAAACTTATTAGAAACCCATAGGTGTCTCTTGAAAAGGGTCAGGGGTCCTGTTCAGGTTTTCTCTTAAGCGTCTATTTTACGATCCCAGTTCCATAACTAAATAGTCTCTGGGTTAATTGATAACTGAAACTTAGGGGATTCTAGCCTAGGTGGTTATCCAGCATCATCTTAATTAAGTTTAGGTTTAAGTCATTTTTAAGTCTTAGTGATTAATTTAATTAGTTTTTAGTAAACCCCCCCCCCCCAATAATATAAATAAATAGTCGTGTATGCAGTTGAGTCTAATTTAGCTAGTTTACGTAATTTAAAGAGTCTCGTGGGTTCGATATCCGGACCTACTTAGCTGTACTAGAGTCGACCGGTTCACTTGCCGGTTAGTAGTTTTAGTTAAGTTAAGAGTTTAGAATTATTATTTTGTGTCTAGATTAGCGTTTATTTTGTTAATAAATTAATAAATACTTTTAGCACATCAAGTTTTTGGTGCCGTTGCCGGGTACTCTTGGTAATTGCATTATTAGCTTTGATTAGACTTACTTGCTACATACGTGCTATTTGTATTTTGTTTTGTTTTTGAGTCGTAGGAGTTTAAGTTGTTTTTATTTTATTTTATTTTTTTTAGGATAATATAGTTTAGTTTAATTGCTTTAAATTAGTTTAGTTTTTTTTCTGTAATATATAGTTTATTTCACTATTATCTGGTGCCCGTGATCCTTTTCTGTTTAAGTTTATCTTTGCAATGATCTTCATGGAGTGCTACTATGTCCCCAAATTTTGCCGATATACGATAGGATGGGGAATGTTGTTGGTTGTAAGGACTCATCTGGTGCAATTATGGATTACATACCACATCCAGAAGAGATATTCATTGATTTCATGCGTGTTGTATATAGCATGAATCCAAGTATACCGCTTTGGAATTTTATGGATGAGTTTCAGTTAGGCTTAAAGAGTCGAATTCAATTTAGTGAGCCGATGAATGAGTTTGAGGATGTTGGTTTGCAGAATCAGACAGAGGAGAGTCTTCCTTCTTGGGAGGATGAATTTAGGGACGAGTTTAGTGAAGATGTAGTGGTTTTAGCTGATATTGATGAGAGAGATTTTAACCCCGAAAGAGATATTAAAGAGCTTGAAGTATTGTTCTTTGGGGAGCCGGTTGAGAAGCTAATTGTCAAAGAGGAATCACATGAGATATCCAAAGAGTTTAAGAATATAGAACTACATCTCATTGTGAAACATCATCCGCGTGTGCACGATAAAGATGGCAGGTTTTTAGAAATACTCGTTCGTGGATCACCACGTAAATCAAGAGCCCAAGAAGGAGGATATCTGGAGTCAGAAATCAAAGTGAGCCAAATTTGTCACATCCTTAGAATTTCAATAATTGGTAGATCAAGCTGAATGCTTATTTTTGTGGTCACATGAATTTGAAAACTAGTTTCTTCCCAACTAGTTGTAAAAGGAGAGTGTTGAAGAGCACTGATGGGAAGAGGATAAAGGAGAAGCCTCCTGATTGAGGTTTCGGGAACGAGTCCGGCCGAAGACTCTTTTATAAACTTAGCGCTTCACGGGAGGCAACCCGGTACTATGTTTTCATTCTATTTTTATTTTTATTTTGGCTTTATTTCTTTGCTATGCCGGGTGTTTCTTCTCTTACTTGCAGGTTGCTCCAGGTTGCTTTAGATGATGATTGATGAGCTATGGTTTTAAACAAGTGTTGGGATGCCGCTTGCTTCAGGATTGTTGTTTTTGTTTGTGAGAGAAGACGTTATTTGAAGATAGTTTGCTGATCGCGTATTGATTGGAGGGCATGGAACTTGACTCACGAGGCATATCGTCAATTTACCAGGGGAGTCTGTTCCAATTCATTAATTCATTTTTATTTTTTATTTTTTTACATAATCTTAATTGTAATTTCCTTTTTCTCACATTAAGGACAATGTGAAATTTAAGTGTGGGGATGGGAAATTGATGTTTTTCGGCAAAAATAAAAATATGAAAAAAAAAATAAAAAAAAACCTTGAAGAACAAAAAAATGTCCCAAGAATTTAATGAATATTTTTGCATTTAAAATGGAAAATGATAGTATAATTGGAAATTGGTTTTCAAACTACTAATAATAAGAGATAAATAAGAAGAAAGCGTACTAAGCTTGGGATGTGTTGGTAGCCCAACTAGTCTTGAAAGGTTTCCCATTGCATATTCTTAATAAACCTAATTAATCTTAGATTTTATGGGTTCTCATCCTAAGGGGGACAGTGAAGCTGAAATTCGATAAGGTATAGAGAGTATTACCATAAGCTGATTACCCTAAGGTGGTGAGAATTAAATGTACTTTTAAACTAGCACGCCACTCCGTTTTATTAAAATAAATAAAGAGTGGTGGCGCCCCGCCATGTCCAATTTTATACGAGCTTTAGTCTATTAGTAATATATTTATAGGTTAAAGATGCCTAAGTGCACAATGAAAAAAATGAAAAGTGAGAAAAGTTAGTAATGAAAAATGCCAAAGAAGCATTCTCAAAAATAGAAAAGGAGGCCAAAATGCACATACTAGACGAGACTGAGAGTTAACGTGTTACCAAGGGAATGGCGACTATGAGGATACACTATTGGGGCTCGAGGTTTTAGTCAATAAATATTCTTTAGGGAATACATAGGACAAAGTCCAATAATATTTAGAACATGCTCGTACGACCTCACTTGACCTATCATCCATAATTCCATCTAAGTGCATTTTCTTCTTACCATTAAGGGGTTCTTATCTTACGGTGATATGTTGAACCAGTTTGCTTCAACTCAATTTTTAATTGTCTTTACTATGTTTGAGATGGGGTAGGTGGATCTTAACTCAAAAGGTGTGAGACCCATAGGTTTTTTATATCACTTAAACTTAATTGCTAAATGTGCTTGGGGGCTTGATAGGCTGGTGGCTGGGTTTAAGTGGACAACAATGTCGGCAATCGCGGTTTTTGCGTTTATCTGAGCTTTAGAATAACCTATATGTTTTTAAAACTATATTTTTCGATTATGATTCCATTGCATAAGTATTTTTTCAAGGACGAAAAAGGTTTAAGTGCGGAGATATTTGATATTGTACAAATTATACATATTACTAAATAAATATTTCTTACACTTTTGAGTAACTTTAAGGTTGTTTTTATTAAATAATACTCCTAGTTGATTCATATTTAGATTCTAGGGGCCTCAAGAGATAATATGCTAAAATGAATAATTTTTCTTAGTTAAGACTGACAAACTATATTTCAAACATATTGTATATAACTTTATAATCAAACTACAAAGTTAATAAATCATACATTGAAATTCTTAAATCAAATATTAATATAATAAACTTAATATGAATCAAAGACATGATTTGCTAAAAATTAGAATTATAATTTCGTCCGTTGGTGGTGTAATAAAAAGCAACATTATATATTCTACTTATGCTCTAATTATATTTTGAAACCAGGCCCATGTTAATATATTGTCTTTGGGTTTTGAAACCGAATAGAATTAAAAGGAAAGAACGTGGGACGCACATGAGGTATCTTGGGTCACAATCAATCAGTGGATTATAAGTTTTGAGAGGCAAACATAGAAGTCAGACTTGGACGACAATTTTTTAAAGGAGGCCGCAAGTTAGAAGAAGTAAAGAAAAAGCCTTCGGTTCAAGCAAAGAACGTTTGGGTTCAATACCTACTCATTCAAACATCCTTATTATTCGGTTTGAATCTATTGTTTTCGTTATGAATTTATTGTTTGAACCTATTTATTATCTTTTGGTCTTGAGTATGGTTGTTGACTAAACCCTTAGACCGTCTAGGTTTATGATGAACTTTTGTTGACGTTTGATCTTGGCTTGGGTTTTATTTATTGTTATAGTTTTATGAACTAGTAAAATGTTTAATACTATTGAGTTGATGCGTATGTGTGCTTGAGGTTGTTTAATTAAGTTTTATAATTCCACAGTTGCCTTGATTATTATTGTTTGTCATTAAGATATGTTACTATTAGGTCATTTACTTTGTGTCTTTGACTATTTTATGATTGATTTCGAATAAGGTCATAGGAATAATATTATTTAATTAAATAAACCTAAGTGTGCTGCTAACCTAAATAGCTGTAAGGTGCTAGGTTATTGATAGGTCTTTGTTGATCAGATTGCTAGATGTAGTTCTTCGTAAGGAGTCCGTCTAGGTTTGATTGATTAAATTTGTCTATCGAGTCAATTGAATATATTAGACTGCCTTTGATTTCCGCACTGTAAGGTAGGATTTCGTATAAAGGAACTAGTTTGTAATTAATTAGGTGACCGTAAGAAACTTGATTTTTAATACTGGTGTGTGTTAAAACTTATTAGAAACCCATAGGTGTCTCTTGAGAAGGGTCAGGGGTCCTGTTCAGGTTTTCTCTTAAGCGTCTATTTTACGATCCCAGTTCCATAACTAAATAGTCGTCTCCAAGTTAATTGATAACTGAAACTTAGGGGATTCTAGCCTAGGTGGTTATCCATCATCATCTTAATTAAGTTTAGGTTTAAGTCATTTTTAAGTCTTAGTGATTAATTTAATATTAGTTTTTAGTAAAACCCCCCAATAAATATAAATAAATAGTCGTGTATGCAGTTGAGTCTAATTTAGCTAGTTTACGTAATTTAAAGAGTCTCGTGGGTTCGATATCCGGACTTACTTAGCTGTACTAGAGTCGACCGGTTCATTTGCCGGTTAGTAGTTTTAGTTAAGTTAAGAGTCTAGAATTATTACTTAGTGTCTAGATTAGCGTTTATTTTGTTAATAAATTAATAACTACTTTTAACACATCATATATTTAAAGCATATATTTATAATTTATAGGAATATTTATTTTTATAAAAATATATAGAGCATATAATAAAACAGGGTTTTAAAGGAAATTGAATAATTATTGATCTATGACATAATTATTAGTTTGGAGGGAAAAAAGTTATGTGGTTTAACCACAAACAGACACTTGTCCACAGTTATTTTACTTTATTTTAATAGGTAGATATACATACATATATATATATATATACATATATATATATATATATATCATAAACATTATATTAATTATGATGATGTGTCATAACCATATTAAATCCTAATTCTAATTTTCATTCTCCTTAATCCATGCTATCCATGGGTAATGGGTTGAAATTATTTTGGCAATTGGCTTATAAAATAGTTAATATTCTAATTTTTCGTTTTATTAATACTAGTTTTCAACGGGTCATGGGCCAAAACAATTACAATTGGGTTATAAAATAGTTACGAAATTGAAAGTAAAATATTGATTGAAGGTCAAACAATTAGAAAAAAAAACAAAGAACAATCTTTTTCTAAGGTTGTTTTGTTCATTTGATGTCCGGTTTTTTCTCATGAATATTATATGTTGCAGTATTCAGGGTAACAACAAGCATTGTCTAAATTTGTGTATATTGGATGATGATTTGAATATTTTTGATAAAACAACAAATGTTATATATAAAGAGATTTGATCAAATTTATAAATTTGAGATTCCAGACTTCTTATTGTTTGTACAATATATTTAATTTCTTGTTTACCTTTAATTTTGTTCATTTATTTCAAATATCAAACCTTATTTTTTATCATTTAACAAATTCCGTGTAATACACGGGTTCAAAAGCTAGTACTTTTATGAATACGTTGATACAGTGTGAAATAGACACATACTTTACATTAAACAATAAAAAGAAATATACAATACATTTTCTATATCTCTTTATTTTTTTAATTAATAAGCATTAGAAAATATCAATAAAAACTTACTTAATTACATAGTGTTACTCATACTTTGATACTTGTCTAATTAGTATAGCCTTATGGGCCTTAATGTATAAAAATCAAATATATCTACATTCAACCCAAAACTTCAGTGAATTTGAGTACCATGTACAAAGGCTCTAAAGGTGTCTCGAATGACACCATCGGGGTTACCCAAAGAAATCAAACAATTCCATACTATGTTTTAATGGAATGCATCACATTAATCTTTAATAACTACTCTCATAGTATTAAGGGCATACCCTAGGGCCTAGGGTGCAAGCTAAACTCATGTTATATGGGCTAGGCCCTACAGATTCTATATCAAGACCATATATGCAATAGTTGTTTTGTTGCTTGGTTTGTTGTTGTTTTGTTGGACGTTTCTACTTTCTAGCATCTCGTTAGTTTGTTTTGGTTAGCATCTCGCTAGTTTGTTTTGGTTTTTTAGGATTGCCGCCTTTCCAAAAAGGAAACAACATTATACACAGCGTAGCATTTAAACATGCATGGTCTTGGGTAAATGGGCCCTGAAAATATTTATATAAAAAATAGAAAAACGTTATAAAACTAAGAAGTGATCATCCCCGCCGATATTTAACAAGTCTTCTAAAACAGGAACTGAAGACACAAAATGAGAAAACAATACAACTTACGCCAAATTACCAATCTTAGTGATCCTAGTAGGCACGTTATCCCTTCCCTTCTGATACGATCCCAGGGCCGGCTCCGAGAAAGCAAAAAAAATTTTGGGCCGAAGACAAAAATTTTTTTGACTCTTAAGTAGGAGTATTTTGTTGGGTTTAAACAGTTTAATTTTTATATGGGCTTACTTGGTTATAATTTAGGTTGTGTAAAAACTTTTGCATAAAAAAAGAATTAAACATATCTCAAGTGAGGCTAGAACCCACAACCTCTTGGTTGTAAGTAATACTCATTTGCCACTAGGCCAAGCTAGTGGTTATGTAATTGTGTTTTATACATATTGTTTTTAATAAAAATACATAGAATTTAAAAAAAAATTGGACCTAGCGGGGTGTCGGGCCTGTGGCCGTCGACCACCCTGCCACCCCCAAGGGACGGCCCTCTACGATCCAAATACAACAAATGGCCCGATCTAAAAGAGAGAACCGTAAGTCAACCCGTTATGAAGATTAAAAAGATTTGAAAGGATCCCCTTCAAATATTATCAAGAATCTTATTCTTGATCTGCAAGTGTTCCAATTATTTCACTAAACTTTAATAAGTGTTCCAATTAAGTCACTCAACTTTCATGTTTGATTAAAATAAATGTTTTAATATGCTTTTTTAGTCTTTTTTTCACATACGAAATCTTTTTATCTTTCTTTTAAAGTTGACGTTGAGTGGCGACGTGAATTTTATTTTTTATTTTTAAATTTTAATATACTTAACATTTTTCTAATTTTTTTAAATTTAACTACATATATTGCAAATTCCGACTCCCACATCTTATCCTCCATTTTTTTCTTGACACGCAAAAAAATTGGTGAGACTTGATTTGAAGATTTAGTGACCCGATTTGGGGAAAATATGCATCGGTGACCTAATTGAAACACTTTGGAAAGTTGGTTACTATTCTATGAGATTTTCCCTATTTTAATTATGAATTTGTTTCCTAGTTTGATTATGTTTCTATTTTCTTGTTTTCTTTAAATAACATTGAACTTTTAAATCGATATAATTATAAATATATATGTTTCCCTTGTATTTTTATTAGTTTTTATTTAGTATTCGTTTATAATTTGTATACTACTAACCTTTTAATATTTGATAGGTTTCGTTCATTAAAACTGGTTAAAAAGAAGAAGAAACGAGAAGGAAACAAGCTTTAATGAGGAACCGGTCGAACCAGAAAGAAAACCGGTCCAAACGGCAAATGAACCGGGCCAAGTAAGCTCCCCAAGCCGCACGACCACAAAGAAAAGGCTTGGCCGCGCGCGCGACCAAACCCTGGTATATCCCCACGCTACGCGACCAAGTGGGTTGTTCCTCATCACGTGGCGTGACGAGGCCTAACTTCTAGAATATTCCGGGTTTTGGGCCTTAATCCCTATATACATGTCATTAACCTAAACCTGGAGGAGATCAGACGGTGGACAGCCACTGTGGACGAAAATTAAGCTCAAGATCGAAGGTTTTTGAAGCATTGGAAGGCACAGAATCATACAATGAAGCGCCTATCATTCAAGACTGGAGACTATGGGTTTTATCGCCTTTAATTTTTCGTTCTTTATTATTTTCATCATGAATTCCAACGTTCTTGTTTTATTTAATTTTAAGATGCTTGGCTAAAACTTTTAAGACTGTCTAGGCTTTGTGATGAACCATTTTGATGTTTGATTTTATTTGGATTGTTGCTTTTCGTTATGGTTTTATGAATCAGTAAAAGTTTGATTTCGTTTATTCGATGCATATGTGTGCTTGGTTTTATTTGGTGAATTATATTGTTTCACAAAGTCTTTGGTGATTGTCTATCATATAATAGGATTCTGTTAGGATATTTACTGTGTGTTCTTGACTAGTTTGTGATTGATTTATAATAAGATCATAGAAACAATATCATTAATCAAATAAGTAAAAGTGTGTTGCTAACCTAAAAAGCTGTAAGGTGATAGGTTAATTGCTACGTCTTGGTTGATTAAGATTACTAGATTTAGTTCTTCGTAAAGAGTCCGTCTAGGTTTGATTTTTAGCTTTGTCTATTAATGTCAAATGAATTTATTAAACTACTTTTGATTTCCGCACTGTAAGGTAGGATTTCGTTTAAAGGTACTCGTTCATATTTATTTGGATAACCGTAAGGATTAATAGAAATCCATAGGTGTCTTCTTGAGAAGGGTCAGGCGTCCTGTTCAAGTTTACTTTAAGTGATTGTTTTATGATCCCAATTCCAGACAAAACATTTTTCTGATTAATGGATAACTGAAACTTTGGGGATTTTAGCCTAGGAGGATTTTCCATTATCATCTGAATTAAGTCCAAGTTCTAAGTCGAGTCGTCTTTAGTTTTATTAATTATTTTTAATTAGTTTAAAATTAGTATTTTAGTAACCCCCCCCCCTTCAAAATAATAATAAAATAAATAGTCGTGTCTGTAGCTTAGTCTAATTTAGCAAGTTTACATAATTAAAAGAGTCTCGTGGGTTCGATATCTGGACTTACTTAGCTGTACTAGACTCGGCCGGTACATTTGCCGGTTAGTAGTTTTAGTTAAGTTAGGAGTTTAGAATTATTACTTAGTGTCTAGATTAGCATATTAAAGTTAATAAATTATATAACTACTTTTAGCACATCATAAATAATAATCAGAGAAGCATTATTTGGTTTTCTTTCTTCTTTATCTTGTGTTCTTGGGAGATTTGCGGTTGTCTCGAATAAACCGTATCAATTGGTGCTTTCATTGAGCCTCAGCCTAGATGGCTTTGGAAGAACACTTGTGGCAGCAACCACATTACCTATTTTTACTGGATCTAATCATGCCCTATGGATCTTTCAAACTGAATGATATTTTCTCTTTTACGCGATCTATGGCGGCGAACGGTTTCCCTGTGCCATTGAATCCTTCAATGATGAACCATTCTGGTGGTTCAATGATTGGCATCGGAGTTTAGACTTCCTCACTTAGGATGATTTCACTACAGTAATGCTTACTTAATTTCCATCACTTCAATTGCCAAGTCTAATCATGAAACTATTGTTGATGAGGTATTCAATCTCTCCCCTTCTGATTCGATTTGCAATTGGATCCATATTATGTTCAGGAATCCACATTGTTTCGTGATGGGACACCCTCTTCACGTAATGTTATGGATATGCAAAAGAAAGTTACTCAAGGATTGGGGGAGTGACCTTACGTGGGCATGCAACTGGTAAATACAAGCAACAAAATGGTAATTTGATGGTTAATAAAGATGTCGATCAAATTTCCAACAATACAATTAGCTCGTTGGCGCCAAAACCGTTAAAAGGTGCAACAAGGCAACCCGTGTTGCGCTCCTTGTGGTGGTCTGTTGACATTGGCCCGAAAAACATCGGAAGACTCGAATGGTGGCCACCGTGGTGCAACGTTGGGTCGCCTCGAATTTCGGTGTACGACTCGAGTGGCAGCCGCCATGGCGACGCCATTTCTTCCTTGAGGACAAGAACGTTTTCAAGGGGTCGGAGTTGATACGATCCAAATACAACAAATGGCCCGATCTAAAAGAGAGACATGTAAGCCAATCTATTATGAAGATTAAAAAGATTTGGACGGGTCTTCTTCAAATATTATCAAGAATCTTATTTCTTGATTTGCAAGTTATTTTATTTTAATTATGAATTTGTTTCCTAGTTTAATTATGTTTCCTATTTTTCTTGCTTTCTTTAAATACCTTTGAACTTTTAAAATATAATCAGAGAATAATTATTTGGTTTTCTTTCTTCTTTATCTTGTGTTCTTGGGAAATTTGCGATTGTCTCGAATAAACCATATCACCTTCCTAGAAACCTAGTGATGTAAATCACCAAAATACAAACCAAGCCTAAAGGGAAGGCTGGCTTATAAAAGCTATTATAGGGAACAATACACAACCAAGAACTAATACCTACATTTCTAGTAAAGTGTAACACCCTAGGAAAATCTCACATCGGCTGTGGACATGAGAGATTCTTGGTTCATTAGTAAATGTCTCGCATCTTAAATCACCAATGAGTTTTAGGCTTAACGCTAGTTGTAACACCCCGGCTTAAGCGGAAACGCCCAAGTGTGACGTACAGATTATTCAAACACACGTGACACTATTATGTGACAATATTATCATTAATTTATTTAAAATCTCAAATACACAAGTTTATTCAAGGAAATACATTTAAATAAAGAAATACATATATGATAACGGGTTGTTTATTGTTGATAACTTAATGTCTAGCGTCTTCGTCACTTCATCTTCTAATAATAACACCTGTAGCATGCATATAAAATAAACGGTTAACTACAAGTAGTTGGTGAGAATCACACGGTTTTAATACATAAATAAAATCCATACAATTCTATGAACATATATAGCAACACAGGTAAAGTCATTTCCAATTGGTAACAACCAATGTACTCGGGTAATCGCACAACGCACGCAAGGTCCTTTCCAGATGTTAACAACCAACGTACTCGGATAATAGCACAACACACGCAAGGTCCTTTCCCAATGGTAAAAACCAACCTACTCGGATAACAGCACAACGCACATAAGCAAATAAACACACAAGTCCATAATGCGAATTGTAGTTTTGTAATGAATAAATAAGTACGCATTTGAATACGATATACATGCTACCCCCAAAAGTATAAAAGCGTTAAAAGGGGGTGTGAGAAATTCACTTCGAAATCGAAGATAAACTTGTAATAAAAGCCGAAAGCACAATAACGAAATCAAAGCAACCAAACTTCACAAACTATAATTGAAAACAAAACAAAATCTAGCTAACGGGATAACAAGAGTTAATTATTTGAATAAATTTGTTGGGGAAATATATTATTTTATTATAGTTTTTAAAGATTTTAAGACATTTAATTATTTTAATAATATTTTATGTTTTAACGGATTAACATTATTTTGATATTATTTGATTAGTAACTTAATGTAAATATGATATTTGCAATGCACAGGTTAACGTTTACGAGTTAAACTATTTTTACCGTTTTAAAGTTAGATAATTGAAGTTTAATGAATCGCGAATACTAATTGGGTTTGATGAAAGGAATTCTAATATAATGTTATTTAACTAATAGTTTATTACTAATATGAGTTTACGAAGTACCGGGTTTAACGATATACTTTTATTCTCAAAACGTAGTTATATTAACGTAATTTAAGATATCAACCGAACGGAAGAAAATTAAATAATATAATATTATTAATGGGTTTTGAGAAATGAAAACAAAAGGTCGATTTTTATATGAAAACAATGATAAAATTAGTTTATAATTAATTTTATGATTTTCTTTAAAAATAATTTTATTTAGTTTTAAAGTAATTTACAATAATTTATTTTGGTTGATAATAAACAAAAGGTTTAAAAGAAAACAAAACAAAAAATGTATGTCTAGAACACAAACAATTTCCAACCACTAGACCAGATAGTTAATTTGGTAATATACAGAACTCATTTTAATATAAACAGTTATTAAAGTTCGTCTCTTTCACTAGAACCCTAGGTTTCAACTTGATTCAAAGGCTCCATGTTTGCTCAAATTAGTTTGGGGGGATTTGTTAATTGGAGAAAAATGAATCAAAATCGTATAAAAATTACCCGGAAATGTTAGGATTTGACGACGAACCATGTCTTGCCGGAAAACGAGCTTGGTCGGAAAAATTACGATATATAGAGGGTGTTTTGGTGTAATTGAGTGTTATGAGCATGTTAGATGATGTTTCTTGGTTTATTTATAGGTCTAATTGTGCCGTTGGACGATAAAAGCGTGTTATTATGTTTTAATAAAATCCGGCCGTTGGGGGTGGATTAAATTGGCATTATGTGTTTGTTAATACCCGTTATAATGGTTGATTAATAATTTACGTTGATGGAGAAGAGTGTATGCTCTTTTAATAGGGCAAAAACGCATTTTTTATTAATAATTAAAGTCGCCGGAATCTGAAGCTTGTTGCCGGCGGCGGCCGGAGCCGGAAAAATGGTGGTCAGGTGAGAGATGAGGAGGGGGGATTGATATAATATTATTATATTTTAAACTAATTTACAACCAAAATAGCCCACAAAGTGACAAAACCAAACTCAACTGGAAGAAAAACGAGCATATACTTGGGCCGGATGACATATATATAGTTGGCTATCGTATGGTCCACACAACTACACCAAAGTTGTACCATTATTTTGTTAACCCCAATATCCGAGTGAGTTTTTATTAGACGGGATGTTAACTGTCCATATTAATTTTGACGATCCAGATCTAACTCACTCTAAAACAACATCAAGGAGGAACCCCATTACTTGGGAAAACCCCCTTGAACAGGTTTCGAATCTAAGACCTTAAGGTCTCAAGTCTTAACCATCATCACATGCAATAGACCGACAACACACTAATACTGAGTACCGATTTGGCAATATGCCGTATAAAAGTATACTGCTACAATTTGTACCTAGACTATGACCAAAGAATCTCACAAATTTTTAGACAGATAAAATGCAAAGCAGCAAAATGCATACACTAACATGCATATATAAATATATTTTAAGGAGTTATCAACATGATTTTAACATTGAAGCACAAAAGTAACCATGCGTATTTTTCTATATTTTCTCTAACACACAGACTATTATGAAATGAAGAAAAATTTCATAAAAGTTAATGATCTTGAAATTGCATTATCTAAATAATTTCTATGATGATTGTAACAAATACACTCAAAAAAGATCAGGGAATAAAATGATAAGCATGCGTATGTATATAAAAATTTTGCATGCTCGACATCAAGAGGGTTGATAGAATATTATATGTATTTTTTAGTTTCGGGGTAATTGGGTGTTGAGTTTGAGATTATATCCGATAATTGAATCGAAATTAGTTCGGTTTTTCGAGTTTATGTTATTCAAGATATTTTTTTGTTAAAGCGGGTTTTGAGTCGAGATAAAACAATGTAAATAAACACATACGCTCGCACAATATAACCTCCCACTAGTAAATCACCATATCAAAACCATAATACAAAAACCTTTTGTTGAGAGAATGGTCGAGCTAATTAGACATTCTCGTTCCCATACTTGTGAAATAGCTACAGGTATTGGGTAATAGCTAGGGATGTTTCGAGAATTTGTTTTGTACACGTTGCACTGCCACATCGAACGTTGACCAATAGAGACACATAATGGCTGGTACACATGTATATTAAAAAGACAATTGGTTAAACCGATCTAGAGAAAACCAAACGTATGTATGTTTTAATTTAGGCATACCCATATTCGATTTTCCAAACCTATAACCAAAACATAAACCACCCAAAATTTCCCTGAACTTAAATCCGCTTTAACCACATTATAAACGAGCCGATCAGTTTATTCGATTAACTGCCACTTTCGACAAACTAACTATATATATACTTAAAAGATAATATAATACTAAATATCTAGTAATTTAAAAACAAATAATTAGCATAAATACACTAATCCGTCACTTCACTTATCCACCAATCAAACACTATTCACTGACAACACGGGCCATCGTACGGTTCCAAACCCCTCACCTATCCCCTAATCCAACGGACACAAACCCACCTAACACAAAACTTAGTCTTGTAAAAAAAATAGAAACCAGACTAGAGTTGAAAGCTATATAATTTATGCTATCTTGGTTAGAATAGATTAAAATCATGTATTGTAATTTATGACAACTTTCTATGTTTTAATTAATTATATGATGTAATGTTTATCTTTAATTATGTTTAAATATGTTAGTGTTGTTTCGTATTGTAAATTATTAAAAAATGTTACAAAGAAAATGAAATTTAAAAGTCGGTAAACCATCAAATAAAGTTGAAAGTTAAAAAAAATAATAAATCAAAGTCTTATGATCGTATGGGTTCTATATTATCGTATGGGCTCTATACTATAGTATGGAACAAAATCTGATCACATGTTCCTGAATACCCAACAAAATCTAACAAAATTCCAAGTCTTGTACGATAGTATAAGGTCTGTACGATCATATATCCGTTACAGGTGTATGAATTATGGTGAATGGTGTATTAATATCATATCCTGTTTTTGAAATGGTGTGAATCGAAATGTAATTTGGGCATTCTGGTTTCGGTTAGTTGGCTTTTGGGTTGGGTCAATTTCGGGTCGGGTCTACATGATGTGAGGGAACAGTGGAACGCATATGTTCACAAATCACAACTACATGTGACACCCTTGTTCTACTAATTAAATTCGATTTAATTGAGTGGGAATTAAGTGATTGACAAACGAATTTGCTTTTACGCACCTATAATTAACATTAACCCGATACACTACCTGATTTTCCCTAACCCGAAACCCACTCTTCCTGATTCATAAACAAGTGGGTTTTCTTATTGGTTGGCAACTATTTTTGACAGCATTTTCACTAACTTGTTTATAGTCTCAAACATTCTTTAATTGGCAAGGCCGTCTTAACATAATAGGAGGTCTCAAGCTAGAATTTATATTAAGGCATTTCTAAAAACTTGCACAAAATTATTTAAGTGTATTACATATCGTAGTTTAGCAAAAGAAAAATAAACAAATGGCAAGAAAAGAGATTGTAAAAAAGGCTAATAGAACAAAATTGCGATAAATTTAAGGAAAAAGAAAAATAAATAAATGGCAAGAAAAGGGATTGTAAAATGGTTAATAGAACAAAATTGGGGTAAATTGGTTCTCAAACTAATTAATATGTGTATATAAAATAAATTAAATTTGAAGGCCTTTCAAAATTTGTGACCCAGAGCAACCGCTTTATTATACTCACCCATGAGCCAGGCCTGCTAATTAGTTATGAAATCATACATATAAATTAGAAGCAACATTTGCTTGTAAACTTGAAATATGTTATTGACCGGGATATTAGCAAAAACATATTTTATGTTTCTTAGTTTGACTAGCTAGTTGTCTGCACGATGCAGCGATGTACGAGCAAACGCAACCGGTGCTAGTACATTTGTAACCTCGCAACGATACGTGTATGACCCGACAATGGTATGCATTTAATGTGACATCGGGCATGTAACCGGTGCCAATAAGCGCACCACATAATGCTTATGTGCGAGCAATCCGATATGTATAAACAATGTCATTCGCGTAAATGATGCTTGAGCACGTGCAACCGGTGGCGACAACCAAGAAGCAAAGATGAAATGTATAGTAATTTCAAATAAACTACTCTTTAACCCAATTCGTTTTGATGGACATATTCCGACCCGAAAACGTTTTAACCCAAAGCTCGTTTTGACATTCGATCTAAACCCATCTCCGACATGAACTAAATTAACCCTGTTTTGTATTAACCTGTTCGAACCCTAACTCGCTTCGACACCATTAGCCAAACATGCCCGACTCATTGCCAGTAATAACTGATAATCACGAAACATATTAGATTTTTAAAAATTAATAAACTATAGCAACACCATACTCAAATTAAAGAGAATAAAATGCTCGTTTTTATGGTATATTTTTTAAGAAAAAATATTAACGTGCGAAAAAGTTATAGTTATTAAAAAGTCGTGAGGGTAGTTGGTTTAGAATGGGAGGAAAATGTGTAACTATTTAATAAATTAAAAAAACACTTGAGTGAAGTTGAATGACCATTATTGTAAATTATTTTTGATGTGTAAAGACTATATTGTCCATACATTTTGAAAATTCTATTCATTGTTACTTATGTAATATGCTATAAGAGTGGTACCTCTTAAAATTTAAGAGGTCCCTTACTCCTATATTATATATAATAGTATAAATGTTTATTTAAATATTTAGTATTTCATGTTTATCTAGTTAGTTTTGTTTTAATTAGCATGTGTCAGAAATAAAGAAGATGGTGGGGATTAAAGGTGCACAAACCGGTTTAAAATTTAAAACCGGTTCGGTTTGGTCAACAAAAGTCAAAACCGGTTTATGATTGGTTTCGCTTCGGGTTGAAACTGGTTTCTTACCATGATACGATTGGTTTCGGTTCGGGTTTTGACCGGTTTTTGCCCGGTTTTGGCCGGTTTTGGTTCAGTTAACCGGTTTGGAACCGGTTTTGGTGGAGAAAATTACAAACCGGTTCCGAACCTACGGTTTCAATCGGTTCCAAACCGGTTTCTACATAATCGGTTTCAAACCGGTTCGGTTTCAGTTCAGTTTTTGGGTCGGTTCGGTTAACTGGTTTATTTGCCCACCTCTAGTGGGGATGCCCACATCTCACCTGATTAGTGGTTAGGATATATGAAATAGTGGTTGCTTTTTATGTAAAGCTATAAAAGCCATTACGCGATTTTAAATTTTTATGCAAAAAGTTTCTCGTCGTCCAGTTTATCTTTCTATTTTCACTTGATTTTAAGAGTTTTACACATTTTATCTAATTGCACCATCAGTTATAACTAAACACCAACAAAATATGATACTTAATAGGATCATAATATGAATATTGAAAACGTTTGTCACATAAATGGTAAACTTTAATGGAAGACGCAACAAGAATACATATTACAAAAAAAATATATATTAGAATTAGGTTAATTTAAAGATGTAATAGTCAAGTTTACTTGTATTAACAAAAAGACTTTGTTCAAGTTTTATTTTAACTATATCTAATATTATATATATATATATATAGGATTGGGTTCATTTTAGAAGTGTTTTTAGTGTGAGAAGTGCGAGAAGAGATTCTGGTCAATCATAATATTTCTTTTTAATTTTGGATTATTTAATTTTAGAAGTATATTAGTAAAAAGTTTAGGAGTTTCTTTTGGTAATTAATACTAATTAATGTTAAGTTCAAATGATTATACATTTATTTTTATTTTTTAATTTGATTTAATCTTTAAATAATTCATAAAACAAAACCATCATACTCATATTATAAAAAATATAAATATATTAACCATCATAAAAACAAATACCTACACAAATCATAATATTAATCTACACATACAAAAACTAGTTCATGTTATCACCTACACAGATCACAATATTTTTATGAATGCACATAACTAGTTCATGTTAACCTACACAAATCACAATAATAACCTACACAAACAAACCTTGTTCATAATATCACATAAAATTAATAGTGTTAACCTAAACTTGTAAAATATTCGCAATGTAGGAACACATCATATATTTTTTTATAATTTTAATTGTTTTATAATCTGTCTTTTATGTGTAGGCAAATACGAGTTATGTGTAGATGAATATTATTTATATGTAGGTGAAAATAAATGAACTAGCAAGCTGTGTAGGTGAATACGATATATGTGTAGGTAAATATTAGTTATGTGTTGGTGAAAAATAAAAGAAACAAAATTAGTGTAGGAGAAAATAAGTTGTGTTGGTAAATACGAGTTACATTTTGATAAAAATAAAAATAACTTACAAGTTGTATAATTGAATATGAGCGATGTGTAGATTATTATGTTACTTGTGTAGGTGATCAATTTAATACAATTCACCTACATATACAATTTTTTATACGTAGGTAATAGATAATTCAAATTTGTAACCTTCTATAAGAATTAATGTGAAAAATATTCTAGAAGTAATTAGAGGAATTAATGCATTGAACAAATCAAAGATAATCAATGGTTGAGATCGACTTCTCGCTATAATATCACTTCTCTCATGATCCATCCCCTATATATATATATATGGGATCATGCGAGAACCATTTTGAAATTTATAACTTTGAGAACTGTTTTAGACAAAAAAAAACTCTTTTTAAGAAAAATAAAAAAAATTATAAAACAAAAAAAAAACGCAAAAATAAAAATAAGTAAAAAAACAAAAAAAATTTTCTTTCGTCCCGGTTTCATAAAAAATTAAGAAAAATATCGGTTTATCAAAATTATACATATATGTATAATATGTATTTTTTAATTTTAAACATGTTATTCTTTATACACATATGTACAATTAAAATAAATGTTAATGACATATGTGTACTTTATGTAAATCGAGATTAAATAAAAAAATATACATATATGTATAGTTAGGATATTTTTAATGAAACCTGGATGAAAAATAATTTTTTTTTTGTTTTTTTTACTTTTTTAAAATTTTCTTTTTTTTTTCGTTTTATAATTTTTTTTATATTTTTTTAAGGGGGTTTTTTTTGGCATAAATGGTTCTCAAAGATCTCAATTTTAAAAAGTTCTCTTAGGATTCTCACCCTATATATATGTGTGTGTGTGTGTAACAAAACATATCTAATACTAAACAATCAAAAAGATTAAAATGCATTAAACATTTACAGTATGGTCTGGTTTCATATGAACGGTTTTCGTTATAAACTGCAAACTAAACCATTATCCTATACTACATTTAGAATTCGTCGTACTCCTATTTTCCAACCTTTCTTCAAAACATATTTAATTATAAAGTTTTAATTTTAATTAATTCATATGCCACATACACAAATTTAAGTTTCTTTCCCCTATGTATTCTAATTTAACCGAAACACCATGAGAGTCAATTTATGCATGTATAATTCAACAACACAACACTTTTCTGAACAGACACATCTTTTAAAAAAGAGGCACAACTTTCCGGAAAGGAGGCTATAAATAACGACCTTCCTATTTCATTTTCACACATTAGTCGAATCATTGGCGGTGAGGATTCGAACCGCACTGAAGAACAAATTAACGGCATCGTACTGGATACATTGGAGGTTTCTAGTTATGGCGATTTCCCATTGCAAGATTTAGCACCCTCTTTGATTTCAACAGTTACACTAAAAACACATTTATATAACCGTCTCTTTGATTTCATCATCGACATGTGATACGGTTTATTCGAGACAACCGTCAATCTCCCAAGAACACAAGATAAGAAGAGAAAATAGACCAAAAATAATAATTCTTTTTTATTCTTTTTCTTAAACGAGATTACAATGTATAGGAAAACAAAGACATAAAAATAGAAAAAGATAAACAATAAGGAAACATAATTTGACTATAATAAAGAAACTAAATAAAAGATAAACTTAAACAACAATAATAAACTTATTCATATAATAGAATTGTATCAATTCCCGATCCCTTGAAAACGTCCTTGTCCTCAAGGACGGAATGTCGTTGCCATGGCGGTCGCCACTCAAGTCGTACAACGACAAGTGGGGAGGTCTCAACGTAGCACCACGGTGGCCACCATTCGAGTCTTCTGGTGTTATTCGGGCCAATATCAACAGACCACCACAAGGGGCGCAACACAGGTTGCCTTATTGCACCTTTTAACGGTGTCATTGCCAACGAGCACGAGCTAATTGTATTGTTGTAAAATTGATAGGCATCTTTATTAACCATCAAATTACCGTTTTGTTGCTTATATTTACCAGTTGCATGCCCAACTAAGGTGTGACATTCGTCAATTTCGGGTCTTGTTTGTATTCGATTTTGTATTTGTTTATTATGTAAACCGACCCGATTTGTAAACCGAAGCTTATGTTATAATCAAAATGATGGATTTATGTTACAATATTGTTTCACACTTGTTGGGTCTTGAAAACATCCTACCTTTATTTTTATTTTTATTTTTATTTATTTATTTATTTTTTTTGTTGTTTTGTGTTTTTGTCTTGATCCATTACATGAAAACTCTTGTGTCTCACACCCATATTTGACCACTAACATTACCCTATATATACACCACCTTTCTTCTTCATTTTCCCTTGCTACAACTCCAAAAAAAAAAACTCTCTCAAACATCAAAGATTCAAGGTTATCTTCTTAAGTGTTCTTGAAGGTTTTTAGTCTTTCATCTTAATTAGTTTATGTAGCCTTATTAATACTTGTTTATAGTTGTGCAACATATATATAATATACACCCCTTGTTTACCTTTGGTAGTTACTTCTCCGATTCCGGTCGGTGAGGTTTTAGACCTCATAAGGCAAGGCTTCATGGAGGACTTCGTATCCTTGATATATATACATCTATATAACTTGTTCATACATATTAATCTTGCTTATTTTAGTTTGTTGGTCATGTTTACAAGTTCCATGGTTATGGGTTTTTAAGAGTCTATGCTTCGGTTTAACCGTAAATAGCTCTAAACTGTAAACCGAAATTTGTTACTAGTTTTGTTAAATAATTGTTTAAACATACTTATTGTTAGATCTAAGTTTCTAAAATCATTTTTACAAATTCTATGGTTATGGGTTTGTAGAATCTTACCTCGGTCTTAACCCGAAACACGATCCGAACCGAAAACCGAACTTTTGTTTAAAGACGTTATTGTTAACTTTTGGTTGTAAAACTTAAAGTATTTTTTTTATTTGTACATTATTATACAAGTTCTTTAGTGTTTAGACATGTGGAAACCAAACCGATTCTTACTCGCTTAAGACACACAAGTGTGTTTTTTTTTAGCCATCACGACTTGTATATTTCTTTAAAAATAGTTACAAATTGATTTTTAAATATTTTCTTAAGTACTTGGAAATGTTGGATCCAACTTGATCTCATAACAAAGTTTGGACCGACAAAACCGAACACTCGCTTAACGTGCGTTGTTAGTTCTAAAACAATGGAACTACATACTTGGTTAAGTCTTATTAAATTTTATTGAGTTATCTCATAATATTCAATATTTTGGAAAGTTAACTTTGGGTTTGACCAATTATCAAGACCCGAACCGACAACCCGAACACTCGATAAAAAAAACCCGTTTTAGTATCTTTATTCCAAAGGGATTTGCATTCTTGCATTTTACCCACCTTATTACTTAACATAGGTTGAGTAAATATTAAGGTTAGATACTTTAACCCGGTTTCGAGCAAACTTACATTTTTAAAGGGTTATTATTATAAATTCTTAAATAGTTACATTTTAAACCTTGAACTTTAATTATTTACATTTCTCAATATTTATTTTGTTTAAAGACCTTCAAGACAACCTTTCTAAATTCAAGACTTATTTTCTTTTTAGGCATTGTGCGTTAAATTTGTCGTTCCGACAAATCTCCAAATTATCATCTTTCAAGTTTACTACTTGAAGGTGATTACTTCATACCCCATTTTCCATCTTTTATTTTGGGGGTGACATTTCATACTTATTCAACAAAATGCTTTATATTTGAATCTTAAACCACAAACGTAGTTGTATACTTTACCTAAATAATTGCTCGATTTGGTGTTCTATGCTTATATGCCTATGTGTTTATCGCTTTTGGTTGGTGGAACTCTAAAATCCTAGACTATTTGGCATCCCCTTATAGCAAGGTGTCGTTAACGTAATGCAATTAACGATAACTATAAAATCCTAGACTATTTGGCATCCCCTTATAGCTAGGTGTCGCTAATGTGTTTAGCGATATCTATCTATCCAAATTACCACTTTTATTTATCGTTTCGTATGCAAGTTTTGTGGCTATCTTTATTATATACTAATATGATTAAACTTATGAATTGCTCACCAACCTTTGTGTTGACAAACTTTATTTTATGAAATGTTGCAGATTTGCATCTTGGTTGATTTATGATTGTGAAGAAAACGACATCAAAGACCTTAGGATATTAGTAAAAATGAACAATATCAAATTTGCCATATTTTGTGATATCTTGTTTATGGTTATTTTATGGATAATTGTTATGTGACATTTTCGATGTTGTGAAATGAAATGAGTTTATTAAATACTGTCACTTTAATTAGTGTCATGTGCTTATGGACAATCGTTACACCTCGGCATGTTCCGCCGCCTTTGGTCGGGGTGTGATATAAGGTCACATCTCCCAATCCTTGAGTAACTTCCTCATTAACAATGGTTTCATGATCATACATGGCAACTGCATTGATGGAACTAGCGTGGAATTGAGTAAGCATTGTCGTAGTGAAATCATCCCAAGTGAGGAAGTCTGAACTCCGAAGCCAACCATTAAACCACCAGAATGGTTCATCATTGAAGGATTCAATGACACAGGGAAATCGCTCGTCGCCATAGATTGCGTAAAAGAGGAAATATCATTCAGCTTAAGAGATCCATAGGGCAGGATTGGATCCAGTGAAATGAGGTAATTGCGGATGCTCCCACAAGAGTTCTTCCAAAGCCATCTAGGCTAAGGCTCAATGAAAGCATCAATTGTTACGGTTTATTCGAGACAACCGTCAATCTCTCAAGAACACAAGAGAAGAAGAGAAAATAGACCAAAAATAATAATTCTTTCTTATTCTTTTTATTAAACGAGATTACAATATATAGGAAAACAAAGACATAAAAATAGAAAAATATATAAACACTAAGGAAACATAATTTTACTATAATAAGGAAACTAAATAAAAGATAAACTTAAACAATAATAATAAACTTATTCATATAATAGGACTGTATCAACGTGCATGATTATGGATGATTGATCCGTGTTCAGATTACGTTGAAAGTTTGTGGATTTGTGTGTTACTCTTAAATTTGAACAATTACGTTGAAAGTTTGTGGATTTGTGTGTTACTCTTAAATAAAAATTTGAACAAATGCAAATTTGAATCAGTGTTCATGAAGAGAAACAATGCTTCATTTAGAAATGCAAACCAAACGTTGACGCTGTTCATTTAGAAAACAACATGAGTAATAGTGTTAGGGGTATAACGGTTTCCGGCCACCCATTGATCGTTTCATTGACAGGAACGTGCGAATTTGGATACATATACAAGAATTTGTTTTCGCCATCCCATATACAAGAATTTGTTTGTCGACAAATCTTCCCCTGCCTCCAACTTGCGCACCTTTCTTAACTGTTTTCAGGCTTCAGTTTGATGCTAGGGTTGCGAATTTGTCGTTGCGTTTACGATATCTCGGTTGCATGGTTTGTGTATTTGTTGTAGTTGATCTATCATTGTGAATGGTTTATTTGACTATTTCTCCCCTCACCCTTATTTTTATCATATGGGTCAGATGAATTTCACATCAATTATTTTTATTTTTCGTGTTGTATTGGCAATCCAATTTCTATTGTTCATATTATTATACAAAGGTTTTAATTAGAAAAGTGACACGTATGCAACCTGATTTAGTAAATAATATGTGAATTGTGATTTTCTACATGTTGCGAATGCAATTGATTGGTTACAACAAAATTAGTTTTGCACCCCGAGGCATTATGGGACTTTATAAAGGCAAATGTTTTTAAAACAAAAAAACCATATGTATTAAATAATAATAATTGAAGGGACATTGCGATAAATTATCTATTGCACATTATTTTTACTAAAAAGGGTGATGAGATATTAGATAATCAAAATAGATAATAAATTACTCTGGGTGATTGTAAAATATATTTGTCATGAACTATTTAACACCCTCTTTGATTTCACGGTTTTGGTATGTTCTGCGTCTTATACCATCTTCCACTTCGCGTCTTATGCTTTCTTCCACTTCGCATCAAACTAAATTTATATAGAACCCTAATTGTATAGTAGGTTAGTAAAATATTAATAACAAAAGTTTAAATGTTATAAATTATATATTTAGATTTTTTGCATTTGCATTCTTTTAATGTAATTATGAAACCTTTTATTTTATTTTTTGATAACGAATTTACTTAAATCTTCATATTGGATTTATATAAATTTAAATGTAAAAGCTACGCAAAACCAAACCTAAATGATATTTATAACCAAGAAAAAAATATACCGTCGCAACGCGCGGGTAACAATGCTAGTTCACTACATTTTGAAAATTTTGGAATCGACCAACCGACTGAAAGTAAATAATAAAAACCAACCGTGAAACCAAAATACGACCACGGCTTCAAGATTTTAAACGAAACCATGAACACCCATAATTTTTACGTGATTACCACGACGTGTTTTCAAATACCCCCCGCATCACGTAGGCACCCGCCTAGTTAAGATATATGGAATCATATATGTTACCATAGTTAGACCATGAGCTGCTACCTTTCTACTAGCACACGGATACTCCCCAGTCGATTTTGAAGGGATTTGAGAGACTTTTCACCAACAACAAAGCTCTCAAATTACCACTTGATTGATGTTCTTCTATTCCAAACCTAGATTTGAAGACTTGATGATGAGGCAAACGACTCATCTATTACAAACACAAATGCGCTTTCCTTCTCGAAGTCATGAGTTAAATGATCAACCACTTGTACAAACATGAATTTCAATCAGTATTTTATGTTTCAAATGAGTTATAATCAACGTCCTCCAAACACGTCTTAAATTAGTATTGTTGAGTTCAAGATAATTACTAATTATAGTTATGAACACAAAAAATAAAAGTTTTTAATCTTGTTCATGCTTTAGGGTAATTGTGGCGTTCATTAGGTAAGATGACGGGTTATTTGGTGCCGTTGTTTCAAATATGGATCTGTATACGACTTTAGGACGTACAGAACCAATACGGCTTATAGGACGTGTAGAGCCAATACGAACACACCGTGGTTTGCATTTACTGTTATTTGAGTCTACTTGGCTTAGGGGCTATTTGGTAGCATCTTAATGGACATTAAGAGGCTACCACTTAATGATTCATAAAAATCTGAATGGTTAAGAGGTAATCATTAAGAGGTAGGGGTGTTTGTTTGGCCTCTTAATGGGACCATTCAGATGCCAATATCTGAATCGGTCAGATTAGGTGTGATTCAGTGTGTTTGGCTCCTCCAGCAAATAACTCTGAATGAATTTTTTAACACTTATTAGTTCTGACATAAAACAAGTCTGAATGAGAAAGGAGACCAAAGTACCCTAACCTTCCTATCCTCCTCTTCAATCTAGTTCCTTTCTTCCACCCGTTCTTCACCTCCACACCGTCAACCACCACAGTGTATCCACCACCGTCGCACAACGTCGACCACCACTGCGCATAACCACCACTTGCCATTAACGGCACTGCCTCTACAACTCTTCGTTGTCTTCCTTCGATTAAAGTCCTCTGGCGTCCTTCATCTTCCTACTCTTGTCGATTACAGGAATCTCATCAGGGTTTTGATCCAATTGAAATTTGAGTTTTTTGGTGCCCTAAATCAATAATAGCAGCTGTTGCCCTGAAATTCTTTTATGAATGTATAAAGTTGTGTTGGTTTTATTTCATTTAATGAATATTTGCATTATGATGTATGAGTGATCATTATTCGATTATAAACCAATTAAACCGAAGCCGAGAAAAAAGAACCGAATCGTTAGTCAGCTATTTGTTTATTCAGATTGGGCTTTGGTTATTCGACTCAGTTAATTTGGTTTAATAACTTGAAATTAAATAAAAACGAATAGGCCTACTGTATAAATTGAATAAACCGATAACCAAACCGATAAACATCGCCATTATGATTTGGATTTTAAGATTAAATGATTGTATAAGGTGGGTGTGTTTGTTATTTGGTTATAAGAAGATAATGTTAAAACAGAGAAAAAAACATATCCTGATTTTTAATAGGTTATTCGCTTTGTGTTTGTAATAGTAACCGAGCTATTGGTTAAGCCGATTACATCGAAACAGGAAAAACAGAAAAGAATTTTTATTCGGATCAAATGACTATTATTTGCATAAGAAGTGATGGAGTTATAAACTAATCCAATGAAAACGCTAGGATATGAATTTAATTGAATTTACTAAAACGCGCAGATCAACTTGGTAGCTGTAACGTATCTGTACTGTGCCGGTTCGTTGCCGATACCTGGTGTTATATGCTCATGCCTAATATATTCGCTTTGTTTGCTGTATTTGTAGCTTATGCTTTTTGTTCATGCCAATAAGTTATGTGAATTCTAATTGGTACCTATTGAATTACCTTAAATCTCATTGTATTGAAGGTGGTTTAGGCTGCCTGTTGCATTTGGGAGTTATTACCTTTGGAACCTTTCTTCTGTCGGGTGTCGTGTTGCGTTTGCTATACATGCTAGAAAGCTTTTTTTATTTTTTTTTTAAATTCTGAATGGGTTTTTATATACCTTTTGATTCGTGATTACTCGGTTTGATGCTTCCAATTGTAACATCCTAGAAAATTCCATAATTATTTTGGACTTAAAATGTCAACTTTGAAAGTTGAAGGATTAAAAATATTCACAAGTCAAGTAATGGAATAAATGGGATAAGAAAAAAATCAAGTTATCTCATGTTAAGAAAATAAGGAAATTCCATCCCACATGGAAACAAACAAAGAAATGGAAACTCTTTATATGGAAGCAAGTTTCCCTAGAAATGTTTTAATGTGGCTAATCACTCTCCATAGTCCTAGCGGAGGGTGCGAAGCACCCGACGCGCACGGACACGGACTCGGGCGATGGGCGTAATGTGGCGTTTTGATGGCGCACTTGGCACTTCGCACGCTCGCATTGCCGCGAGCCGCATAAGGGCCGCTTTAGTACTTTTGGATAGTGCAAGGACTAAAATGAAAATCTGAAATTTTACATCTTCGCGCATCGCGAAAGATCAGGCTTTAGCATCTTCGCGATACGCGAAAGAAAAAAGACTTGAACCAACTTTGGAGCATCTTCGCGATACGCGAAGCTGCACTTCTGCATGCGTGACACGTGGAGACACGAGACAGCAGCGCCTGGTGACACGTGGCAACCCTACTGCTGACTCAACAAAGCTAATGCATCTTCGTGATACGCGAAGCAGTTTCGCGATACGTGAAGTTGCAGAATTACGGCTATAAATAGAGGGGTGTTCGGCACATTCCAACTCACACCAACCACTTCACTTTTCACACGTTTGCATCGTTTTGCGTGTCAATCTCGAGAAGCGTGCCAATCTCGTAGTACGTGCCAAGCCCTGAAGCTCTGACAGTGTAATCCCTGTCACACTATATAGAATAGAAGTGCCGCCCAACCAATCATAGGCAACAAACTCCAAATACTGCATAAGGTAGGGGTTCTGCCTAAATATTATTTTATATTATATGGCTTAGACCATAGTCAGGGGTATAGCCCAAAACCTTGATCATGATTATGTTTATAATAGCTTTGTACATGCAAAGGTTATAGTTAAAATAATGTTTCTTTATGATTAAGAAACATAAGCTTTTACATACAAGCAGATATAGTAGTTTCTTCATAATTAAGAAACGTAAGATTTTACATACCAAGGTTATAGTCAATTCAATGTTTCTTCTTAACAAAGAAACCTATTAATAAATGTTTCTTCATGAAGAAGAAACTTAACTCATGATTTGTAAACAAATGAAAAGACTACGGGTCTAAATATTTTATTCAAGCAAATGATCAGTCAAGGTTTATAGCTATCAAAACTAAACTAAAGGTCTGTAGTTGGATCAAGAGACGATCCGGGTATTTAAATAAACTTATTTTATTATAGATCAATCATCATTCATTCACAAGGGTTTTCAAACGAGATCACCACATCATTCAGAAAAGACAATCACAATCACAGGTGAATACGTTAAACCTTTTTCAGTCAGTCAGATAAATGGGTTGTTTATCTTAAAACAGTCAGTCAAATATGAGATTACGTGATCTCTAAATTTTAAAGGATTACGTGATCCCTAAGTCACAAGGTAGACAATAAAAGCAACTAAGACCGAGTACACATGTGTCTGGATCCAAACATATCTGTTAACCTATCAATCAAGGCTACGTGGTCGCAGGCTAACAGACATAACGAAAGTTCTCCAATGGGCATAAGTTCTTGGAGAACCATAATTTCCCAGAAATAAGAGACGTTTCTGCTGAGTTTGTTCCAAAACTATCTTGTCAGTCAAACGTTTTCAGAGTCAACGATTCACCAGGATATCGCTGGCGTATTTTTCCCCCTCATTACAGGAAAGCAAGAATAGCACAGGTAGCAAGGGAATAAGAGTCACTCTTGAAGTTAGATGTTCGCAGGTAGAGATGGCTTAGTTTTAAATAAATAAAATATGATAAACAAGAATAAACAGAGGTTTGTAAACCAAATACTTGGATATTTATATCCAAGAGATTTTCAAAATAAATTAATATTTTATTATAATCAAAGACTTCCGCTAATAACCCGCAACTCTGATATATTTTCAAACAAGATACCAACTAACGGGCGTCGCACCCAAGCCCTAAGTCGGGGTGTGACACCAACATATTATAAGGGTTGAATTTGGTTTAGAGCTGTGAAAATGGGTTGAAAATGGAGGGTTGGGTCGAGTTGGAGAAGAAGCATAAAGCTGATTTTCATAACTTTCACACTAGTTATGGGTTGTTTTGCAAAAATCTTAAAAAATCTATCAAGTGTCCGTTTTGGGTGTTCTTTATATGCATGGAAACCTTGTAGAGTCTAATTTTTGTAGAAATTTAGATTTTAAGAAGATACGGTCATTTAGTTGGTCAAATAAGCTTGTTAAAACAACGGCACAGAAAGTGCCTAACATGATTTACTCTTCTTAAAACGAGCTAAAAGTGGATGCTTAAACATGCTCGGACTAAAACAATAATTGATGTTTTTAATGTATTTTGCTTATCTATTTGAGGGTTGGCTTTTTGTCAAAAGACAAATTGGTTTCATTTAGCATGAAATTATTTCAGATGAGATGATTACTAATGATATTATACACTTCTACTAATAATGTGTGACTTGGATATGCCACAGGAAACGGGTTTGAGGATTGAAGAGCAAGCTTTCACGACAATGGTAAAGTCATAAAAGAAGGATTGGTTGTAGGTTTGAGATGTAGGAAAACGAAAAGGAACGCTGATAGGATGTTGAAGACCCAAATGATAAGTTTAACATACTTATTATAGTGAGATCCTAATCGTGAACTCACATATTAGGAGATAAAGTGCTCGGAACAGAGGATGAGCACGCACATCTACAAGTTTAAGTCAAGTTTGATGATTTATACTTAAGTTGGGTTGGCCTCACATGTAAAGTGTCTATTTCATTTGATCAAATGTAGTTGTTTTTACAATAACTTAATTACTTAAACGAAAATGTTGTTATTAAGTTAATGAAATCCTAAGTATGTCGTGGATGTTAAAAGGAAATTTTTGGGAATGTCTTTTTCCGTAATAAAATTTGTTAAAAAGTTGTTTCTAAATTTAGGGTGTTATAGCATGTTTTGATCTTTGTTACGTAATCTCATCTTTAACAAAAATTATAAATTTGTCTATATTTTCAGGCCATGGAGGGAGTGATGGACTGCATGGATACGAGTCATCTACTTATGGGTGCATTGTTAAGTTATTTCTGTCGATGTCTTGGTGAACTATTTTAAGATGTATTTTCGTTTAGAAAAAAATACAAAATTTGTCCTTTTGAATTACGTAAATTATGGAATGAGTCCTTTTTCAAATGAGTTTCACTCTTAGTCCTTTATTTGCATGTTTGTCATGGTTTTTGTCCTTTACACTAACGGGCGTTAAGTTTTTCAGTTAAGTAAGCCCATGTGCAGTGCACATGAGAGCATTTTCGTCTTTTACCCATTAAGGACTATTACAATAAACTAAATTTGTAATTAAAAAAATACATAAATATGATATATCCTAAATACTAAATATATTTACATAAATACAAAATACATATAAATACTAAATTAATAACGTGTAACCGAAATTCAATGAACCACCCACCACTTTATTCCCCACCAAAACTCCGTCTTCCTGGCCAATCTCCTCCCCCATGCACCATTGTCTCCTACCGGCAACAATTTATCACCACCGCCACCCTACGAATTTCCAGCGGTGGCCGATGACCACCATCAATTCAAATCTGAATGGGGTGTTCTAAATTGCAGATTGAGAGAGAGAGAGCATCACAGAGGGTTAGATCATTTTTTTTACGACGACGACTCTGACTTTGACTTCCAACCATAACCCCTATACTCCCTCTCCCTCTGACTCTCGATCTATCTTTTTCTCCCTCTATAATTATTGATATTTGAAATCGTTTTCACCCAATCTGAAACACAGGTAATTATTGGTCATGAAGGCCGCTCCGACACGACCCTTATAACGTGATCCTACATGCCACCGGTCTGCTCGGCTTTCTCTATTTCCTCTCTCTCTCATACTCTTCGCCCCAGACCATGGTGATGGTGGTATTCATGACGGCATATTAAAAGGGTTGAATGGTTTTGAGAGAGAAGAGGAAACCCTAGATCTGAAGATGGGGATTAGCTGGAGAGGTGGAGATGATGGTGTTTCCGGTATGGTGGTGTTGGCGGCGACGTGATGGTGGTGGTGGATGTGGGTGATTAGAGGAGATGGTGATGGAGAGTGAGAGATACATAAAGAGAGAGAGAGAGAGAGAGATAAATAGGGATTATATATATATATATATATATATATAGTTAATTTAATTGTAAAGTTTCTTTAAAGAAATTACATAAACAACCCTCATGTTAATTGGTTTGACTAAATTACAAATTTAGTTAATTACACAAATAGTCCTTAATGGGTAAAAGGACGAAAATGCCCTCATGTGCATTGCACATGGGCTTACTTAACTGAAAAATTTAATTTCCGTTAGTGTAAAGGACGAAAACCATGACAAACATGCAAATAAAGGACTAAGAATGAAACTCATTTTGAAAAATGACCCATTCCATAATTTATGTAATTCAAAAGGACAAAATTTGTAATTTTTTTTCGTTTATTATAATGAAAGTTTCTTTTAAGATAAATTTTGGTTAGTTATAATGAAAGTTTGTTTTAAGATGTATTTTGGTTGGTTATAATAAAAGTTTGTTTTCGTATGTATTTCATTCATCATGAAATAATTCAGAGGAAAAAATTGTTATTCTACACAGTTATTCAGATGTCCAACCAAACAACACTTGCTGGTTCAGCACTTACTGGATCAGAGTCACTTAATCATTCAGACCTATTACTGATTCAACACTTAATGGTTCAGCACTTGCCAAACAGCCCCGTAGTCTTTTAACCATTCAGACTTAAGGGTACTTGTTAACCATTAAGAGGTTATGCGCCATTAAGAGGTAGCCTCTTATTGACTGTTAAAAGGCTACCAAACAACCCCATTATTAGATCAAACCCAATACAATGCATTTATATTGCATTTGTGACATGGATGATGAGTTGGAGAAAAAAGAGTGTAGGAAAATCTTTGACTAAATGTATGATTTTGAGATGTTGTGAGGGGAATAAGAGAGAAAATGATAAAAGATAATGAGTGAAAGGAAAGATAATGGGTATAAGAGATGATGTGATATTATATTTATTTATATAATACAATTGTAAACTTTGGTGCCGCTAAGTGCCCACTAGGCCACTTGGCGGCACCACATTGGTCAAGTGGTATTTTTTTGGTTTTTTTTGGTGCCATAACAAGCTCGACCGAATGTCAATTTTGTTTTGTTTTAGTTCCAGTAGTGTAACAATGTGACGGAAACCAATCGAAATCTTGTTGACTCACCGCCTTTTGTTTTAGTTTTTGTACCGTAACGAACATAACGAAAATCGACCGAATGCCAGTTTTGTATTTATTTATTTTTGTTTTAGTTCCGGTACCATAACGAACGTGACGGAAACCGACCGGATCTGCCTAGACTCACCGCCTCAACATCCGGGATCGACAGCGCTCGGGTTTTACCAACGTCTGAGTTTTACCAACCGAAACCACCCTGCTGGTTCATCTCAATTTTCATATTTTTTTTGGTTTTAGTTCTACTATCATAACACACGTGACTGAAACTGATCGAATTCACGTAAAGTTAACACCTCAATAGTCAGGACTGACAACGCTTGTGTTTTACCGGCCTGTCTGACGCAACGCGCCAGATAAAACACTAGTTTTAACATATTTTGCATCGTTGATGCCTTTTAACTTGTTGGGTTTTTTGGCCTATTAAATTGTCTCGTCTTTTAGTAAGTTTAATGTATCAAATATATCAAATAAACTCGTGTTAAAAAACAATTAATAATTTGTAGTCGAGCCCAACCTACTTTTTACGTGCTTGATTTCACTTGTGTCACGTATACATGCTGGCCGGATAACCAACCGTCACCACCATTGACGACGTCGTATATGCTTTGAAACACCAAGGACTGTTATAGTTAGATTAAAACCCTAAAGGTGTTATACTTTCGATAGACACTATTTATATTTATACCCCATTTGCTGCTTTTGTATCACCAGAACACAAGTGAACTTAATCGGCCGGAACCCTAACTTTAAGGTGTGATGTATCTGTGTTAATATGGTCTGCGCTTGTTTCTCTTCTTTTTTCATCTGCATTTCTTTATATTAATATTAATATTAATGGTCAAGCCTTTCATTTCTTTGTTGAAATCTTAACGTATTTGAAGAGGTAGGTTCCAGCAGAGCCCAGTTGGACCCGCAAGACTCACCTCAAAGAGGGACGTCTGCGCAAAGGCTAAACTCGCAAGACTCACCTTGAAGAGAGACGTCTGCGCAGAAACCAACTGGATCCGCAGGACCCACCATGCTCAGAGACGTGACGTCCTTACGCGCAGTACGCAAGCTGTTCCCGCAGGAAAAGCCTCCCAATGGTCGACGTACTCTGCCTGTTCCCGCAGTAACGGATACTAGCCATCAGGGAAGGCTACCCGCGCAGCAAGGCTACACGCACAAGGCACTTAACTCTTAAATAATTCAGTAATGTCACCTGAAGAAGGAGTGAGCAAGCCGGGAACACTCCCGCCCAAAGCCGGGAATACTCCCGCCCAAATGAGCCAGTCCGTACGCTACTGGAGGACCTTTTGTACTGTACCTGACGAGGTATGGACAAAAGGTCTGACCAAAGCAGCGACAGCTCACTGTGACAAAGGAATAGTACACAGCCGGCCTGGTCACTATCAGCCGCTGCCTACTCACCAACCCCTGTCACTATTAGCCGCTGCCTACTCACCAACCTGTCGTAGCACGTGCATAGCCTGCAGTTGGTGGAAAGGAATAGTACACAGCCGGCCTGGTCACTATCAGCCGCTGCCTACCCACCAACTACCAGCATGGCATGTGCGTAGCCCACAGTTGGCAGAACAGGAATACTATTCAGCCGGCTGTACCTTCTTGGAAACCTACCTTCGGCTATAAATACTCCAACACATTGGAATGGTATGGACATTACATTATCTTACATTATCTGATATCTCATTATCTTATCTTCTCTAGCAATCTCTTAATATACACTTATATTCAAGAGCAATCTAGTCCGATTCTCATGCCGGAGGGTGGTCACAAGGAGGTACCCCCCCTTCTCAGTGACGAGCTCACGGTGTCTGTTTTGCAGGTCATCAGAAGAACCATCTTTGCCGGACCTAACCCCTCGTGGGAAACATCTATTTAACCCCCAGATTATCCGTAATCTGCCCGGGGTCAATTAGTGTTTCTTCATTGGCGCCATCCGTGCATAAAAGCTAGAACTAATTCTCTCAGTTTTTTCAAAACCTCCGAAAAGATGGTTAACGTTACTCCGGTCCCCAGGCCAGGGAGTAACCAAGAAACCCCGGTAACCACAACCCCAGCTACTGGGGGGAAAACCGGCGAATACACACATTTTACGAACACTACCCTGGTTACCCAAGCCGGGGCAAGTGCAGTAAATTTTACGAACACTACCCCGGTTACCCGAGCCGGGGCAAGTGCAGTAAACAATCCTCCCCTGGGATTCATTGATACCCAGGTGGAAAGACAACAGACGAGGCCCCCCCGCCAAACACTTGAACAAGTTAAAGCGTGGGCGGAAAAACGTCAAAGGGAATTCCAAGCTGAGTTGAATGAACGCTTACGTTCACTCCAACAGGCTGACGAATTCGGAAGCACTCGACAACAACTCAACATGAGCAATGAGTGCGAGTACTTGGACGATGATTCGGAGGAATCCGACACCGACGTAAACCCTCGCCATAAGGCGAAAGGGAAGCGTAAGGAAACGGACTTCCAACCAAGAAGGAATTTTGGAGAAACCTTCAAACCAAAAAACGCGGGTGGAAACCCACGTGACTTCTCTAAAACCTTCAGACCAACCGCTGCAAATGCGGGAACCTCCAAGTTTGCAAGGGACATTGCGGAAGCAATCGCCCCAAGAAGTGCCAAACAGATGTCCAACATCGGCACCTATGATGGTATATCCGACCCAGACGATCATTTGAACAGATTCATAGCGGGGGCAACCGTCAGCAACTGGACGGAACCCACGTGGTGTTATATGTTCCAGATGACGTTGGTCGGAGCAGCCAGAGCGTGGTTCGACCGTCTACCGGTCCACCACATCTACGATTGGGCAGACTTCCAACAGAAGTTCAGCCAACACTTCAGTCAACAAAGAAAGTACACTGAAGAGCAATGGACAATCCTCAACTGCATCCGAGAGGAAGATGAGTCTTTACTAGACTTCATCACGCGCTTCAATTCAAAGAAGCTAAGTCTGGGCAGTATTAGCGAAGATCTTGTTCGCGCTGCTTTCATCCAGGGCGCGAAAGACCCAGAGCTCATCCGCACCTTAACGGGTAAAGATGGCATGCCATCCACATGGGATGCCATCATGACAGCAGCTAAACGCTTCGCGAAAACGGAAAAGCAACTTGGTAGAGATCTTCCCCAAAGCACAAACCTCTACACCTAGAAAACAAGAGAAAATAATGTCCTTACCGCCCGACTAAACAAAAAGAGGAAGCTAGGTATTTGGCAGTCAAGGGTAAACTTCGACACCTCATCCGGCTCGCACCCTCGGTTAGGCGGAAAGGACAACAGGCAGTCGTCGAACCGGAACCCCCGGTGGACGCCGCTCACCAAAAGCGTCACTGAGATTTTCGACACCGAGAGGCTCCCATGGCCAAAGGCTCCAATAATCCGAGAGCGTCACAACGCTGATCAGAGCAAATTCTGTGACTTCCACAGGACAAAAGGCCACAACACCGACGAATGCATAGACTTGAAAGACATCATCGAGACATTTGTCAGAGATGGAGAACTCGCACACCTCGTGGCGTAAAGGATGCTGAGCAGGCCAACTCGTGTAGAACCCCAGTTGGGAAAAACACGAAACTACAGCTACAATGTTGGAGACTACATACTGCGTAAACAACGAGATTCCGAACCAAGCGCATATCGGCTCGATGACACTCCCATCCAAACAACATGGAAGGGAGCTCAATTACACAGTGCATGTAGATCAATTCCAAACTTGTAAAAGAAAAGGCCCAGAGCCACTTCTAATGGAAATGATTCTCCTTATCACATTGACGCTGATAATCTTACATTTATACTTATGAACTTTCCACACTGATATGCCTGTCTTCACCGCATACATAAGTGGGGAAGTAAGTCGTTGCGTGTGGAAGGCGGCAAAACCCGCATAAACACAAAAAACGGCCAACCTTCACGCAGGTCAGTTATAGGTAAAGTTGGGTCATCCCACTAAATGAAAGTGCCGGTCCTACCCGCACAAATCATGATAGAGGAAACCGAACTAACCTATTGACAACCGCGCGTCGAAAGGTTAATTTATTCAAAACACTGATATGCCGGTCTTCACCGCATAAATAAGTGTGAAGAAGTCGTTGCGTGTGAAAGGCGGCAAAACCCGCATAAACACAAAAACCGGCAAACCTTCACGCAGGTCAGTCATAGGTGAAGTTCGGTCATCCCACTAAATGAAAGTGCCGGTCCTACCCGCACAATCATCATAGAGGAAACTGAACGTTAACCTATTGACAACCGCGCGTCGAACGGTTAACTTATCCAAAACACTGATATGCCGGTATTCACCGCATAAATAAGTGTGAAAAGAAGTCGTTGCGTGTGGAAGGCGGCAAAACCCGCATAAACACAAAAAACGGCAAGAATTTCTAAGGAAAAGATGAGGAAAACCTTCACGCAGGTCAGTCATAGGTAAAGTTTGGTCATCCTACTAAATGCAAGTGACGGTCTTACCCGCACAATCATGATAGAGGAAACTGAACATTAACCTATTGACAACCGCGCGTCGAAAGGTTAACTTATTCAGAACACTTAGAAAATCTCTTAAGGAAAAAATGAGGAAAACCTCCACGCAGGTCAGATATAGGTAAAGTTTAGCCATCCTACTAAGTGAAAGTGACGGTCTTACCCGCACAATCACGAAAGAGGAAGCAAAACTTTAACCTATTATCTGCCACGTTGAAAGGTTAACTTATCCAAAGTACTTAAGAAATTGCTAAGTTAAACTAAAGTATGCACAAGCGAATCATATATTGTTTATGCGGCAAAACAAGTGCCAAATTAAACTATAATATGCATGAGCAAGTCGTATAACGTTTATAAAGCAAGAGTGACGGTCCTACCCGCACAAAAGATTTATATTCCATAAAAATTCAACTGTTACAAGAATGGCCGGGTATCTACCCGCCTACAAGAATATAAATCTATACAAAGACGTAAATCTATCCTAACAGTGGGAAAGGATTTAAAAGATCAAGCTTTAGGGCCACTCCCTCCAAACCCACTTGTACCCGCACCATCATTTGGCTGTGGCGGTTCAAGGAAGGTCTTGAGAATGGTTAGCCCATCATCAGCAGCAGCAACTTCGTTCACCTTCTCCACCACCGGGTGCGGGAAGGCGGCATACTGGTTCACTGCTTGGTCATATACAGCTTCAGTATCCACATCATATAAAGGGAAGTTGGAAGGCGGGATGCCCTTCTCAACGAACCCTAGACCAAGCAGGAAGCCAGCCTTTTCCCCATCCTCATGAGAAGCGTTGAGGGCTGCGCTCATGGCATCGTCATATGATGTGTCCGTGAAGACCCGATGCACAACCTACAAAACAAAAATACATGTATCAAAACCTTTTCTAAGTACAAAGAAAAGCGTAAAGATATTATGAAGCTATGCGTACCTGCGACAACGCTTCTCATAGAAGCCATTCCTTGGTAACCAGAGCCTCCTGGAGGGCAGCTTGAGCTTCATTACGGGGGCGTTCGGCTTCGTTCTTTGTAAGGTTGGCAAGCAACACATCTTTGGCTGCAGCCTCTTCGACGCCCTTTAGCTTACGCTCAGTGTGGTCAAGCACCCCCCTCTGGTCCAAGATCTCTTGGAGCTTCTTGGCATCTTCCATGGCCAAGGCATCATGAGCCTGCTGGAGCCTCTCTAATTTGGCTTTGAGCTCCTCATTCTCAGTGCGTAGAGGCTCAGCAACAGCTTCAGCCTTGGTGGCCCTCTCAGTTGCGTTCCGTGCAGTTTCCTTAGCCAACCGAAGCTGTTCATTAACAGCTTGGGTAGCCTTGGAACGGGCCTCGAGACGGGCCTGAACTTCAACCTCAAGGGCCTTGAAGGCCTTCTCCTTCTCCGCAGCGACGGCGGAGAGTCTCCTGTTCTCCTCCCGGATAGCCCGCGCCTGAGCTACTTCTTGGATACGAGCCGCCTTTAACTTGTCGTTTTCACGACAAAGCAGCTCGACGCGCGGCTGCATCCGGGCAAGGAGAATTCGAAGCTCGTTTGTCAGCCTACCCTCCTGGTAGCTCGACATAGCTTCCCCCAGCGCCCCACTTGGAGCGGCGTGGCGCGTCCACTCGACGCAGTCCACAGCCGTCCGAAGGGTTGTTCCTCGGCGGATGTTCCAACGTGGAACATACACTTCATTGGAATCCGACACTGTAAAAACAAAAAGCAGTTAGGAAAAGATGATATATAAAAAAAAAAGAATAGGCCAAAATAACCCTACGCACCTGTAGGGTCGACAACAGGCCGGTAGCCGCCGAACCCATCACCCGAACCTAACGGATATCCATCCAAGAGGTCAGGCAGATGTGAAGGAGGCAGAGATTGGCTAGAAGCCCTAAACATACCTGCTGAACCGGTCGGGGGCAAGGTAGTCGCCGGTGCCGGAGGCACGGTTGAAGCTGCCGCGGTAGAGACCATCGGTGGTGAACTCACTGGAGGTGAACTCACAACCGTGGCCGCCGCTTCGGAAGAACCCGCAGAAAAACTCACCGCCGGCTCAGTGAAGGACGCCGTGAATATGGCACTGACAGCCGGCGGAGATGACGTTATAGTTGGAACAGTTGCCTCAACAGGATGAGCAACTGAACCAATACTGCAAACAGGCGCAGCCGCCTGGGTCGTCGCCTCGGGTAGGTTGACCAAACCTACCGTCATGGGTCCAGAGGTGCTCCTCCCCGCTCCACCCTGGAATGCAGTTGCATCCACGCCTGCATGAAAACATATTTAAATATAATGGCGGAAAGATATGAAGTTAAAGTTAAAGTTTACACTTACGAGTTCTCTTCAGCTTGAAGGTTCTGATAGGCGGGGACGAACCCGATGGAGCCGGCCTCTTCACGCCGCTCACCGTCGTCATCCTAGGCGGCCCGGAGGTGACAGCTGTCGCAACCTCCGGAACAGTGGTCTCATCACCACCAGGGTTCCCCGCCACCTCTTCACTCTCGGTCTCTGACTCTGACCGATTCCCCTGATCGGCAGTAGAGGCAACCTTCGCCTTACCCTTCCCGCCAGCAGCCTTCTTTTTCTGCGTGAAGAAAGGACCATCTGCGGATTCCTCATCAGAAGATGACAAAATTAGAGGAATTCCAGCAGAGGTTTGAGCATTGACAGGGCGAGGGTTAAATAACTCCTTACCTGGCCGCGTGGCGCTCAGAATCGGGTGGCCCGGCGGGTAGACCTCCACAAACCGATCCGCCGTTTGCTCCAAGATGGGCAACTCATTCTCATCAAGAGCACGGGTACCCATCCGAGCGGGACCACCAGCCTCCCGCGGATGCAGGAGCGATTGTAGGTCGTTTCCCTCTGAAAACAAAAGAAACAGTTAGAAGAAAACTTTAAATCAGCAAAGAATATGAAGCATACCGTAAGGAATAGAGTTCAAACCGTATTCAAGGACGATGGGAACCTGTGGCGCCTCCGCCCCAGCATCTTTCAACACCCGGCTCATCCCGAGCATCACCATCCCGGACTCCGCAAAGCGGTAAACCGGAGACTGGACCCGGAAAATCTTGGAGAACCATTCCGCCTCCTCATAGTTGAAGGCGTGAAGGTTCGGGAGAGCTCTCCCGTTCTTGAACGTCATCGCTATGGGGACGACGCGAGCGGAGATATAGAAGAACTCCCGCTTCCAAGACCGAAGACTGCGCTCGGTAGCGCATATCTTCAAACCCTTGATCCGAGTGACCAAGGTATACCACCCCTGGATGCACCTCCAGGAATAGAAGGTCATCAGGCGGTCGACATGGGGCTCCACGCCCAGAATGAGGCACACCCATTCAAAATGGCGAATCTTGGTGATTGCCATTGGGTGTACCTCCGTCAGATGTACACTGTGTCTCTCCAAAACACGGTACACAAACTTCGTCAATGAGAACCTGAGATTCCCATAAACGAAGAATGCGGCATACACCCCTATCTTGCCCTTGGGGGCATCGTACACCGTCTGATGAGGCTTAGGAAACTCAGGCTCGAAAGGCTCGAGCATGAACTTCCTAACAATGTACTGGTACAGGTCGACGGTAAGAGCACACTGGCACTCACCAGCAGTACTCTTATCATCCTTATCAGAAGTAGACGACGGATTCTCGGCATACACGTCAGACTCCTCGGCGGTAGCCTCAAGATCATGAACGGAAGACATGTTTTGAATGTAAAGAAGAACGATTTCAGGAGAATGCTCGACAGAAAAGTTAGAGTATTCGCCGGAAATCGTTTAGAAGAAGAAGATAGGTGAAACTGTGAGTTGAGATGCAACCTCTCCTCCCTTTATATACTCATCGCAATGAATGCGATGAATTTAATGCGGAAGAGAGAGGAAAACGCAGGTGCAATGAAACTATGACACGTGGAATATGCAAGCTGGCAACAACTGTTGACAGGACGCGTGCCGTAAACTTCGCGGCCACGCGCCCGAAAACTCGCGCCCACGCGCCTGAAAAAGCGTCTGGAATGACCATATACTGTCACGTCGCCATAACTTCCTGCACGTCCTGAAACTGTTAGAAGAAACCGTCGGACGACGTTTCAACAGTCTGGACTGTTCTTATCCTTTCACCAACTCTTCAAATTTCAAAAAGATTCAAAAAGATTCAAAAAAGATTCAAAAGTAAGCGGGACTATACCCCTTACCTTGGCAACCAAGTAACTATAAGACAGGTGCGAGTACAGTGTTAAGGCAAAACCCTTCACATACTTAGCACATGTAGGGAATTGAAGCCAAGAATACCTCGGCAACCAAGTAACTATAAGACGGGTGCGGGTACAGTGTCAAGGCAAAACCCTTCACATACTTAGCACCCGCAGGGAATTGAAGCCAGGAATACCTTGGAAGTAAAGTAACTATAAGACGAGTGCGGGTACAGTGTCAAGGCGAAACCCTTCACATACCTAGCACTCCGCAGGGAATTGAAACCAAGAAGGATCTTCTGGGCCATGCTTGCGGAAACGGGAATAACATCCCTGCATAGCGGGAACGTCGAGAACTAGATTGTTTGAAGCTCTAAGATGGAATTGGTTGTTTAAACATAATTGATCACTATGTTCAAAACTACCAAAACCTCATGGAGAATCTACACAAGTGGAACTCAACGCTCCTGACTTGCGAGGAGGTTACAGACCTACCCGCATCATACCCAAAGATCAAGCAGAAAAGTCGGGAATTTCTGCATGTGACATTAGGACTTCCGCGGGAAGAATCCCCATGGAAAACCTTAAAACTAAACCCTTTTCAAAACCCTTTGCTTAAGTCCAAAAGTTCACCTCACTTATTAACAATTCATGAGAAGAACATTGGACTGGGGGGACTTGAAGAGGTAGGTCCCAGCAGAGCCCAGTTGGACCCGCAAGACTCACCTCAAAGAGGGACGTCTGCGCAGTTGAAACCGCAAGACTCACCTTCAACAGGGACGTCTGCGCAAAGGCTAAACTCGCAAGACTCAACTTGAAGAGAGACGTCTGCGCAGAAACCAACTGGATCCGCAGGACCCACCATGCTCAGAGACGTGACGTCCTTACGCGCAGTACGCAAGCTGTTCCCGCAGGAAAAGCCTCCCAATGGTCGACGTACTCCGCCTGTTCCCGCAGTAACGGATACTAGCCATCAGGGAAGGCTACCCGCGCAGCAAGGCTACACGCACAAGGCACTTAACTCTTAAATAATTCAGTAATGTCACCTGAAGAAGGAGTGAGCAAGCCGGGAACACTCCCGCCCAAAGCCGGGAATACTCCCGCCCAAATGAGCCAGTCCGTACGCTACTGGAGGACCTTTTGTACTGTACCTGACGAGGTATGGACAAAAGGTCTGACCAAAGCAGCGACAGCTCACTGTGACAAAGGAATAGTACACAGCCGGCCTGGTCACTATCAGCCGCTGCCTACTCACCAACCCCTGTCACTATTAGCCGCTGCCTACTCACCAACCTGTCGTAGCACGTGCATAGCCTGCAGTTGGTGGAAAGGAATAGTACACAGCCGGCCTGGTCACTATCAGCCGCTGCCTACCCACCAACTACCAGCATGGCATGTGCGTAGCCCACAGTTGGCAGAACAGGAATACTATTCAGCCGGCTGTACCTTCTTGGAAACCTACCTTCGGCTATAAATACTCCAACACCTTGGAATGGTATGGACATTACATTATCTTACATTATCTGATATCTTATTATCTTATCTTCTCTAGCAATCTCTTAATATACACTTATATTCAAGAGCAATCTAGTCTGATTCTCACGCCGGAGGGTGGTCACAAGGAGGTACCCCCCCTTCTCAGTGACGAGCTCACGGTGTCTGTTTTGCAGGTCATCAGAAGAACCATCTTTGCCGGACCTAACCCCTCGTGGGAAACATCTATTTAACCCCCAGATTATCCGTAATCTGCCCGGGGTCAATTAGTGTTTCTTCAGTATTCATAGGTTTGTAGTGGTTTTTATTTTATTTTAAAGGTGCACAAAGAACCAGTTGAACCGGAGATCGCTTAGAACCCGGAAATGAAACCGGTACTGAAACTGTTACGTGCCGGTTTGGGATCGGGTTTGTAAACCTATACTTTGAAACCGGTTAAACCCTAACCGAACAGGTTAAGGCTTGGTTTCAAACCCAAACCGCAACTGAACCGTTGCTTTCTTTGTCAAAACTGGTTCCAGCTAATTTGGTTTTGACCAAGTTTGACCCAAGCCGGAACTGGCTCCAACTAAACCTAGCTTTGACCAAAATCGGAACAGGTTTCAACTAAAAGTGTCTTTAACAGAGTTTGACTAAAAGTGTCTTTAACAGAGTTTGACTCAAGCCGGAACAGTTTTTAACTAAAAGTAATTTTGACCGAGTTTGAACAAAAACGGAACCGATTTCAACTGTAAGTGTATTTGACCGAGTTTAACTCAAGCCGGAACTGGTTCCAACTAAAACTGGTTTTGACTAAGTTTGACCCGAGCTGGAACCGGTTCCAAGTAAAACTGTTGTTGACCAAGTTTGACCCAAGCCAGAACCGGTTCCGACTTCCAATTAAAACTGTTTTTGGCCAAGTTTAACCCAAGCCGGAATCGGTTCTAACTAAAATTTGTTTTGGCCTAAACTTTGTTTTGGCCAAGTTTGACCCAAATCCAAATAGGTTTCAACCCGAACCGGTTTACACAAAAACTCGGTTACTGTACCGCTAGTTCTCATTATGCAAATTAAAGTTTAATTTGTGTTTGTTAAGTTTAGTTTAATCAATTTTCTGTAGGCAAATTAAAGTTAAATTTGTGTTTGTTTTTTCTTGTAATAGCAGATGGAGTCACAAAATACTGAAACAAAGAAAAGGAAACAGAAACTGTTTGTGACTACTTTGAACGGTCCAACGACGACGAGGGGAACATAAAAGGCAAGTGCAACCACTGCTCTCAAGCGCATGCCACAGACCCGTGTGTTGGTGGAACATCAACGAACCAACACTTGTCGGCATGTATGCAAAACCCGAACAATTCAGAAGATGTTAATCATGATGAGGAAGACATTACTCAACTTATAAGGACATCGTTAGCGAAAATGATTATATGCGACGGTCTTCCTTTCTCGTTTACTGAAAGTGGGGGATTTCAAGAGCTTATGAAAGCTGTTACTGGTGCAGGGGATGGTAGTTTGAAACCGGATAAAGCAAAAGTAAAAAAAGCCTTAGTGAAAATGATAATAATCAACGAGCTTCGTTTCTCGTTTGTTAAAAACGCGGGATTTAAAGAGTTAGTGGGAGCTGCATTCCGTGATTTTAGCATGCCTTCACCGTCTGCATTAGCAAAGGATTGTTGTGATTACTTTTTGAAAAAGAAGATGAAGTTAAGAAAGCTGTTTAAGAACAATAAACAAAGAGTTTGTCTTACCACTAATGTATGAACTTCTGAGGAAGAGGTCGATTACATGTGTTTAAGCGCGCAGTATATTGACGATGATTGGACTTTGCACAATAAAATAATCAACTTCAGGTCTCTTTTTAGTGGCGACGGTGAGGATATCGGAAGCACAATTGTTGAATGTTTGGAAGAATGGGGAATTGAGAACGTCGTGACGATTACTATGGATAATGCATCGTATAGTGACGATGCAATTTCGTATTTGAAGAGTAAGTTGCCGAACTTGATATCTAATGGTAAATATCTTCATATTAGGTGTATGACGAGTGCTATAAATTCGGTTGTGAAAGCGGGATTCAAATCGCTAAATAATTCAATTGAGCGTGTTCGTAGTGCAGTTAGATATGCCAGATACTATCCCGACAGGTTCAAATCTTGCGTTGTTGAGAAAAAGTTAGAGCCGAAAAGAGTATTTGTTGATTTCCCTTTTAGATGGGACACTACATATGATATGTTGAAAATGGCGCCCGAATTTGAGGAAGCGTTTAATTTATGTGAAATTAAAGATCCGGATTTCAAAGGAGTTTGTGAAAATAAAGTTCCGGGTCGTGCTGATTGGGTTTATGCAAGAAAATTGGCGTCATTGTTAGAATTCTTTAAAGGTAAAACTATGGAAATGTCTAGTACGACGTATGTGGTAGCTAATCAATTTTTCAGTGAAGATATGGATATCGATACTCATTTACATGAACTGAAGGGTGAGCACGACCCACGCTTTAAGCTTCTGGCGAATACAATGGCGAAAATGTTTGGTAAGAATTGGGGTGATCGAAAGAAAAAGAATATGTGCTGTATTTTGCTGTTATATTGGATCCATGCATGAAGGTTGAGGTTATCAAATATGGTTTTACAACAATTTGTAACTTGAAAAAAGAGCCAAATACCAAACAAGAAGTCGTGGATAAGATTGTTGAAAGTATGGTTAAAGACGTCACGGGTGATTTCGGGTTATTGTTCAGTGAATATGAGTTGATGTATCAAGCAACAAATTCAAATGATGATATAACTGAATTACAAAAGTACCTTCAAGATGCCACTATACAGAATACAGAGGACTTTGATATACTGCAATGGTGGAAACTAAATACTTCAAAGTATCCAACTTTATCAAAAATGGCAAAAGGTATTATACTTTCATTATAAGTATTTTATTTTTAGTTAGTTATAAGACACTAATTTTTTAATATTTTTTGTTTTCGAACTTTTGGCAATTCCGCTTTCAAGCGTTGCTACGGAGTCTGCTTTCTATACAGAAAAACAAGTATTAGATTCGTATAGAAGTGTGTTACCTGTTACTGTCATTGAAGCATTAATCTGTACAAGGGATTGGGTTCGAAAGTCAAGGAAAGACGTCATTATCGAAGATTTTGATGATGAAGATGATTTTTCTGATTCAGATTTTTGAAAAGGTAATTTCATTTTGTTATGTGATTTATAAATGTTTTAATTTATTTAATCTGTATCTTCTTTTGTAGATGTTTCTGAGCAACCTGAATGCGGATCAAGGTTTCAACAGTGATGAAATGCGTTTTTTTTGTTGAATTGCCGTTTCTTTATGTAATTTCGTAAACTGTTTCCGTTTTGTTCATGCGACTTGGTTGAATATTGGGACTGTGTAGTTTTCATGTTCTTCTGTTTACCGTATTAAATCTATCAAGTAATGTTAGATTTCTACTTAATTAACGGCTGATTTTTAATTATTTTTTTGGTTGTTATTTTTCTGTATGACCTATGTTTTTTTTTCCGTTTAATTGGATCATACTGAATGAGTATATATATGGTCACACTTTACCGGCCCGCGAGAGTGACAGACCTGCATCAAGTCTTGACCGGAATCAAATGATCCGAAACATATTTGGTTTGTTGTCCAAGGCCACTACTTGGGTTGCGGGGACATCATGCCCATCCATGGGGCTGCAGGGCGAGCGGCGTGTGGGCTATGTATTGGCTGCAGGGCGAGCGGCGTATGGGCTATGTATTCCATTACCAGAATAAATAAGTCTTAATAAGTTAATCAGTACTCCTTTTGGACATGGCCAATTACTTAGGTCATCTTTAGTGGTTAAATTTTAGGTGGATTGAGTACCCCATTTAAGCTTGGCCGGTTCTTTTACTTAGAGTAGAGGTGCACATTCTGGTTAACCGAAAATCGTTTTTTTTTTTTTTTTTTTTTTTTTTTTTACGGGAATAACCGATTAGACCGGTTAATCGGGTCGGGTACTAACCGGTTTTGAAAAATTAATTAAAAAAGAAAATCGGTTAACCGGTTAAAAACCGGTTTTAATAAAACAATAAAAAAAATCGGTTAACCGGTTATCAACCGGTTTTGAAATCAAGAATATAAACCGGCTATTAACTGGTTGTTAGGATCGGTTAGTAACCGGTTAGGATTGATAACCGGTTTTGAAATCAAGAATATAAACCGGTTACTAACTGGTTGTTAGGATCGGTTAGTAACCGGTTAGGATCCGACCGGTTAGTAACCGGTTAGCTTTTCGGTTAGGAACTGGTTAACCGGTTTCTGTGTGCACCTCTAACTTAAAGCATTTCTAATGGCATAATTATTTCTATAATTACACTAAAAACACTACATTTTCTCTATATTTTTTAATTATATATTATTTTTTTTATACTTTATCATTATATTTGTTTTCTCCTACACTCACAACTTTTAAAAAACATTAAAAAAATTGTGAAGGGTTAACAGTATTTCTCCAAATTTATTTAAACAAAAGTTTCTCTATCTTTTCCACTCATGACCACTTACAACTACTCTATATAATATAGAAAACTCATTGATGATAATATGGAAGACATGTTGGGAATGCTCTTAGATTATCTTTAGTGGTTAGATTTTGGGTATTCTTTTGAAGTGAGGTGAGTAAAGGGCGGGTGAGATAGATTGAGGGTGTAGAAGTTTTTAAGCCTGCAACGTCGTATTTGAGAATCGTTAAAAAATTTTGAGTCAAAGACAAAACAACTTTTGGGCCTTAAGTAACTGAGTTTTTTTTATTGGGTTTAAACACTAGATTTTTATTTGGGTATACTTGGTTATGATTTTAGTTGTATAATTTTTTAAAAATAAAAGTGTGCATAAATTAATTGAGTAATTGGGTTTCAACAATTATAATACATATATTTTTTTTTCAAAAAATATATATAATTATTTTTTTGAGCCTACATAGATGATCGGGCTGGGAACTGTCGACTACCCTGCCCTCCTTCAAAGTCGTCCTTGAGAGCATGGCCAATAGATATGTGTTTGTAGGTTTTTGTGGGTTTGCTATGTGGCACTTGCGAAATATAATACTATATCTATCCTGTGACCTGTCTCATTGACTCACTCACACATTTCAAAAACCCCAATTTTTGTTTCTCTCCTCACTTCTCTGGCAATGCCGATTTTGATGTTCTTAGCTTAGAACTAATCTTCTATCTCCTTCATAACACTAAGAAATTGACCAAACACTCTTTACTGAAGAAACTCTTAGTAAAGAACGACTAAAATTGAGAGAAGAGAAGAGAAGGTTGCTTTTAAAGAAAAAAAAAATAGGTTTATGAGAGAGGCATGATACAGAATTAGCTTAAAAAGACATTGTTCTGAAAAATGTCTAATTGTTCTTCAAACACTTTAGCGATTGATTAATTTCTTCTTTTGACTTCAACATCTTCGAGCATTTTTGTAACGAATTTTATTCTTGAAAATTCATATAAGTGATACACGTGATACATGGTAGAACCATGTATCAAAACTTTTTCGGTGATTATTACTTGCCAAGAAATTAGTACCAAAACTTCGGTAAATACCGGTTGTATATCTGTTAATATTCTCTACAACAACTCTACAATGTTACTTGCTTGTGTTCATCTCCGGCATTGGTAACTTTGTGTAATTCGATTTGTGTATCCGTCAACACTGGTTTATGTTTGTTTGTGTGTGTGTTTTTTTTATGATATAATCATAGGCTTAGGGGGTGTTTGGGAATGCTTATTTTCACCAATTTATAACTTATTAACTTTTTAAAAAGTAATAAGGTGTTTGGGATTACTTATATTGTGAGAGGAAAAGTTCTATAAGTTACACTTTTGTAACTTATTAACTTAATGAAAAGTTATAAGGAGGTAAAATAAGGAATCCCAAACACCCCTTTAGAATGGTTTTCAGTTTAGAGGTGCAAAAATATCCAGTTGAACCGAAGATGGCTAGTAACCTGGAAAAATAGTTTTTTTTTGACCAAGTTTGATATTAACTAGAACTGGCTGTAACCTGAATCGGTTCCAACTTCCAACTTAAACTGGTTTTGACCAATTTTGAACCAAGCTGAAATTGGGGACTAAAAGTCTAAAACTAGTTTTGAACAAGGTTTGTTTTGTTTTTTGTAAATTAGCATTGCATGACGAAATATTATAAATGAAAATGTTGCACGATTTAACAAGCACACCCCCAAGCAAGCTACCAAAGGACACCCAAAACAAGCTTTGAGAAATCCATATTAGAAAACCAAAACACTTGTACTAAAATAATAAAGTAATACTAGTAGAGATGATATCCTTTCCCCTCAAGTTACAAACCAAGCCATAAGAAGGCAACCGGTTGCAAAAAATATTGCTAACCAATACTCCTAGCCAAACACTAAAAACAAGTAAACATAACTATTTACGGGGTGGGGTGGTAGGTTTTGAACTAGAGGTGTACAAAACCGGTTTTTAATTCAAACCGAACCGGTTTGGTCAACGGCTGGTCAAAACCGGTTTGACTTAAACCAGTTCGGTTTCTAAACCGGTTTAGAAGCAAGATAGGATGGCCTGTCGGTCGGTTCGGTTTTATAAACCGGTTTATGCCGGTTTTAAACCTGTTTTCCTCAAACCGGTTCGATTTTAAAACCGGTTTTATAGATCTTAAGGGGAACAGGTGCTGAAACTGACGGTTTAGGTTGGTTTGGGAACCGGTTTGGTTCGATTTACCTAAAACCGGTCCCAAACCGATTTTTTTGTACACCTCTATTTTGAACCATGCTTTTTTTTATTTGTCTCCAATAGGATTTGAAGTTTAAACCCTCACCCATTAGCAAAGCAAAACCTATCTAGCTCTTACATACCACTTATCTAACTCTTAGATATCACTGGCCATTGATAAACCCAATTAGGCAAAACCTTATCCAAAATAGACCCAACTATTTAAGAAGAACACAATGTCAAAGCCAAAGTTGGCTTAACTTGAATTTTTGGCTGAACACAACGTCCAGAATTTTTGGTTGAATAAACAATTAAAAATTTCAAATGAATGTAAAATTAATAACAGAAGATAATTACATTTTATATATTATAAAACTCACAAGCTTAAATATTCAAAGACTTCGCTTTGAATACTTCCTTTCGAATCCAAATCATCTCTTATACTGGTGTTGTAAGTGGCTATCTTATTCTTCACAGGTGTACGTACATAGTAGAAACGCCCTAAGATTACTGTCACGGATGTAAAACCATACGACTCAAGTTGCCCCATGGACCCATAAATATCCAGACCTTCCAATTGATCAATGCTCTGCGGAAAGGAACTTATGCCTGCACCTGCTATATCTAACACTTCCAAACATTCTAAACGCCCAAACTCCATCGGCAATTTCTCCACCAGAGTACAAAGGCGTAGATCTAAATATTTCAAACACTTTATCTCACATAAACTGTTGGGGATCTCTCGTAGGGATCTACAATCCGTTAGGTGCAACTCCTCTAAACTCTCTAATCTACCAAAATCATTGGGTAATTGCTCGAGAAGCCAACAAGATTCGAGCTTAAGATATTTAAGATGATGCAACATACAGATGCTATCCGGAAGATGCTTAATCTCCATCGACAAAAAACACAGCTTCTCTAGACTTTGTATCCGGCCCAAATCCTTGGGCACCTCTGGAATACTTCCTTTAAGTGTAAACTCTCTTAAATGATGTAGACCAGAAATGCTTGCCGAAAAAGACTCAAGGTTTGTGCAAGCACATAGACCAAAAGAAAGAAGCTTTTCAAGATTTCCACTCCATGAGAATCCATGTTCAACATATTCACATTCAAACTTCAACTTTGGCCAATTACTATTAGGATGCAACAGACATACATCTGTGGACATTGCTATTAGTTTTAATGTCGCCAAAGAAATAAGACCAGCTGATTCAACCTGTTTGTCGACAAAAGCGTACTTAAACCTCGAGAAACCACTTAAGTTTAAGTTGACAAGCTTTTTTAAACATCCCATCGGAGCGCGGATTTCTTGAAGATATGCACATCCTCTAAGATCTAACTCATTGAGATTTGGAGTCAACTTGAGGTCAAGGTTACTGACCTTAGAACGGCTAAGGTTGTTGTCTTTGAGCTTTGGACATTCAACAGTCATGTGGACTTCTACTAAGTGATTACATGCTTGAAGATTTAACTCCTCAAGATGTGGAGTCATTCCGAGGTTAATGTTACTCACCTTAGAGCCACTAAGGTTGATGTATTTGAGCTTTAGACATTTAACATGCATGTGGAGTTCTGCAAAGTCAGAACATTCTCCAAGATCTAATGTTTCAAGATGTGGGGTCATCCCAAGGTCAAAGGTTTTCAACTTTGACATATGGAGATCAAGATATCTAAGCTTATTAAGAACCTATCATAAGAAGAAACAAGAAAGATGAATATCAATGTAAACACAAGAATAAAGCATCATGCAACACAAATAAACAACCATTATTCTACCTTTCTTTCTCCCACTTCTCAAAGCTGAGATATATTGCTCTTACCCATTTCCAGGTTAACAAGCTTATTTGCTCTAAATGTTTTAGGTAAAGAGTGAAAAGGGTATCTATTCCAACGTAGATGTCGTAAAGCATCCGGTAAGTACGGGCTAACTTCATCAACTTCCCATTTTCCATATCCGTTATCCACATAAAGAAATTTAAGTTCCTTCATCTTTCTAAGTCCTTTCATAATAATTCCTGGATCGACATCCGTCAACATCAGTTTTATACTTCTTGTTGCTTTAGTGCCCTGTAAATAAATAAATAAAAAAAACACATGAAAATTTTTCATAACAAGTAAAATGTTCTAGGTTTCTACGATGCATATAAACTTAAAACTTACCGATTCATTAACCAGTATATCTTCAATTTCCTCCTTAATCCATAATCGACTATGCCTTCTAGGCTCATTAAGGTGCAAACGTCGAACAATATTCCTGCCCATTTCTTCTATATGGTCATGGAAGCCTAACCGGCCATCATTAGAAATATTTATCAAAGATTTCTGCTCAAGAACACTTAAACCAATTTGAGCGTTAAATCCACAGCTTTCAAGTACTCTGATTGCGTAGTCTTTCGTTTCACCTTTTAGTAGGCATGCAACATCTAGAAATAGTTCTTTCTGATCACTCTCTAGACCATTATAACTTAGTTCCAATCTTCTTAAAGTTTTCTCTAATGGCATTATTTTTATTCTTTCAATGGCATCTACCCATTCACACTCACTTCTACCACAAAGATGTAAACCCAAAACTTTGATTGTTAAGGGAAGACCAGCAGCATAATGTACAACTTTTTCAGAGAGATCATCATCCGTTGATTTGGAATCTCTCTCTTAAATGCGTACCTACTAAAGAGACAAATTGCTTCCTCATGTGATAACAAACTAATATCGTGAATAGAGTTCACTCCTTGTGCCACCAGCACTTGTTGATCTCTTGTTGTGACGATGATTCTACTTCCTTTCTTAAACCAACTAAGCTCACCTACTAACGCCTCAAGTTGCTCTGTATCGTCCACATCATCGAGAACAATAAGAGCCGTTTGATCACACATCTTCTCTTTCATCAAATATTTCCCTTCATAAATACTTGTGACATCAATGTTTTGATTATTTAGGATATCTTTAAGGACTTGCTTTTGCAATTTCGCCAGACCAGTTGTAGAGCCTTTTGAAACCTCTCTGACATTATCAACAAAGCTTTTACCATCAAACGATACGGATATATCATCAAAAACAGCTCTTGCCAAAGTGGTTTTCCCACCACCTCCCATTCCCTTGATTCCTATCACGCGAACATCTTTAATATCCATTTTTAAGGACGAAATTACATTCTTTACTCGGGTCTCCATGCCTACTAAGTTCGGGTCAACGCGTAAGCTAACGGAATGTAGCTTTAGTGAAATTACTTTTACAATATTTTGGATGAATTTTGATTCATGGCTGCGTTTTAAAGAAGATTCAATTAGATTAGTCAAAAATTTCACATGAACAGTTAGTTCAAATCTGTAATATAAAATCATTAGCTGCTAAATCAAAATCTGACAATCTTGGGATTTCCTAGGTACTAAAATTTTAGTATACATTAACTATCGTTACAGAAGTATAAGTATCTTTTCATTATTTTTTCTTTTTTGTGGTTAATATTGAAATTTTAATCTTGTTTTATATAATTTGCTATTTTAAACCAACCTATTTTTTACCCGACCCCTTTTAACAAGGCCCATATTTTACCCCGTAATAAAAAGTAATGTATCCACCCCTGCTGCCCTGTACAATCATATACGAAGCAGTAGCATAGTGATATATTCATGTTTTAGGTTCAAGTTTAAGTTAGAATATGTCAAAAAAAATGAGATGACGGAATTACCCATCAACGGTGTTCTTCAACTCCCACCCAGCTAGACCGGCTGCTTCTTTAAGAGCATTTTGCCACATCATCTCCATTATCCTGTTTGCCAAAGTGCAAAACTTTCTTAGCATTAGCAAATCAAGAAACTTCTACTTTAAAACACAAATCATTTTCCAGTGAACAAATATTAATGCAATGATAAAAGATGTTACCAAATCCACATCCTCTTCCTCTTCCCCTTTCCCTTTACAACAAGTTTTGCAATGGCTTCTCCAACTGCGTGGCGGACTTCGGAGGGTTCCACATCAAAGAAGACCGGGTAAGCAGTGTGCTCCATCATCTTTACGAGCTCCTCTAAGCACCACGATGAAGATGCATAGTTCTTCGAGAAAACAATTATGTAAAATCTTGACTCTTCAATGGATCTGATGAGTTGCTCACCGATCCTTTTCGATTTTTTCATCATCTTTGTAAGTTATAATGCCTTTATGTTGAAGAGCATGATAGAAATGATCAACAAAGGTCTTACGGGTGTCTTCACCCCGGAAACTTAAAAAGACATCGTACTTGAATCTCTTTTGAACTGATGAAGCTGAAGTAGATGTCATTGCTTGAAGGATTAATTGAGATGAAATCTTGTATGAACTGATAAGAGATTACTTGTTTGGAAAACCCTTATAATGGGCCGGTGACAAGACTGCTGTTTGAGGCTGGCTCAAAATTATTGACTTGTCGGCTTTCAGCATTGTAGTCGACTTTATGGGTGTAAGTCTAATGATTTTATTAAAAATAATAAATTACAATGAGCAGCCTCCATATTGTAGCAAAGCTAGCTAACCCATTTCTCCCGATCTTACAGAAAAAAAAAAAAAAAAAGAAAACAATACACACACAAAAACTTGGACCATGTAGATAAAAAAATATTTATCTATTCGATGTACTTTAAAAATATTTACTTATTACCTAATTTATACTTTCTTTTATTTTTTCAACCCAAACATAAAATTAGAGTACACATAATTAAATAAAGTTTACACTTACTTCCTCTTTCACTCTCATTTTTTTGCAAGTAACAAAAAAGTTTTTTACTCTCTCTCTTTTCTTTCTAATTTTCGGCAAAGAGGAGGAGCCAAGGGAGGAAGAAAATTTTTGAGTGCAAATCCTAGCTACAAGGTGTTTGCTTGAAGGCTTTAAGGGTATACAAGCTTGAGGAACTTCTATCTTGAAGTTCTAGCCTACCATTCATCATCCCTTTTACATTTCCTTGGTTTTGAAAGGTAGTCTTTAACATGCATGGACTTATAGTGACATGCATGTGTTTGATAGTATTTCATATTTGGATCTGGGTTTGGGTTTTGCATGTATAAAATTGGTTTTATACACTATGAACTAAAAAGATTTAAAACATTTATCCGCTGCGTTTTTGGTAAAAGTAAGTTTTTATCACTTTGATAATCTTGTTAAAACCCAACAATGGCATCAAGAGCCGCTTATACGAATGCATGCTTCATTAGACCTAAAAATTTTCGGGTTTATGGTAGGTTTACCATATGGCCGAAAGTTTTTGGGGTTTTGGTTTCCCCATGGTTTTTCAAGGTTATACTTTACATGCATGTGGTAATCTTGAAAAACTAGGTCATTTGGATGATTGTTTACTTTGTTTGGACAAAACCCGAAACTTTCGGTTTGGTTAAGGTTGGGCCGAAAGTTTTGAGGGAAAGGGGAACCATTTTTTGGTCTTGGATTATTGCATATTTGGATGTGTAATAGATGTTCATAACCTAGACATGGCCTTGTGTTTGGTTGTATGATTGTGTTGTGATTGATAATTTATTTGATATGGTTGTAATATTATTTGGGTTATGTAATCTATTTATTCATTCATTTGGTTTGTAATAATAAATAGGTTAGATGTATTTCTTTTACTAGAAAAATGTATTAGGATATATTTTGTAAAAGAAAATGCATGGAAGGAAACCCAAATAAAAGATGGAGACCACAACACGGAGTGAACACTTGGAGCATTTGGATGCGGGATCAAGTGGGAGTTCACCGACACAAGTTCATGTTCTTATGGGTCCCTTAGGAGAGACCTTTTTGACACACTTGTCTTCGGTCAACAACTGTTGTCAACATTAGGAGGCTATGGCTATGAACTTGTGGTTGTATGTTTTGTGCTTGCATGGTTGATTTTCTTTTGTTTGTGTTATTGCAATATGGTTTGCTAACTACTTAAAATCAACAACTCGCATAAAATTGGTTCCTTAGAAATCGTTAGGTAATAAAAATTGGTTTTATTAAAGTCTATTGATTTCTTAATAAAATGGGTTTTATTAATAGGAACTTTGTAAATGGGTTTTCAACTAAGTACCATACATTTGAATGCATGCAAATGAAAGATACATAAATTTTTTTCCAATCTAGAATTTAGAAAACGAAAATCCCTTTTATAAAATAAGTCTAACACCATCCTTTTATACGACACTCGAATCATTTAGGAACTCGATATGGTATAAAGGTCACCTAACCATGTTGGAGGAAACTTGGGAGTTTGAGGTGGGTTTACTATATAAGTGGGATAAAGGTCACCTAACCACTTGTATATGTAAACTCACATGTGTGTATAAGTAGGATGACTTAAATTGGAAACCATGTGAATAGGGTCACCGAAGCATGGTGTACAATGGTGTTGATGGGATTAAACATTCCAACTAAACATAAGATGTTTAACCGATCCCATAAAACTAGAAGTTGCAAAGGGTTGCAATCGTTAAGCGTTGACTACCTTGTTAATTTAAATAGTAGGATAAAGGTCACTTAAATACTATTTGAATGTAACGTTGGGTTCTAGATTTTAATCATTAATTGTCTTGGAGACATAAAGGGTATTAAAGATTAAAATAATTGATATAGAAAATATTAAAATTGAGCTTTGTTATGTTTGTAGATGGCCGTAATCAACAATCCACCTAACGTTATTATTCCACCCGTAAATAACCTATCACTAAGATCTATTCTCGATAAGGATCGTCTAAACTATACCAACTTTATGGATTGGTATCGTAACTCGAGAATCGTTCTCAAGCAAGAAAAGAAATACTACGTAATAGATGAACCTATTCCTGATGAACCTAGTGTTGACGATGCCGAAAACTATAACAATTGGGTAAAGCACAATGAGGATTCGGTGCAAGTTTCTTGCCACATGTTGGGAACTATGATTCCCGAAATTCAAAAGGATTTTGAACTTTATGGGGCATATGACATGATTACCCAACTTAAGGAAATGTTCCTTACACAAGCTAGGGTGGAGCGCTTCGAAACGGTTCGAGCGCTTCATGCATGTCGTATGGAAGAAACCCAATCTGTTTCCTCCTATGTGCTTAAGATGAAAAGCCACATTGATCGTCTCGAGTGCCTTAATTGTCGTGTCTCAAACGAGTTAGCCACAGATTTGATCCTAAATGGGCTAACCAAGAAATTTGAGACTTTTGTTATGAATTATAACATGAATGGGTGGGACAAGAGCATTGGTGGGCTTCATGCAATGCTCATGACGGCCGAGACGGGAACGGGTAAAAAGGTTTTACCCGTTCTCACGATCAATGAGGGAGGCAATAGGAAGAGGCATCACCCGGAACCTAAGGCAAAGGTTGCCAAAGGTAAGGGACAAGTCATGGTTAAGTTCAAGGGAAAGGCGAAAGCGGGACCACCCAAACCGAAGGAAAAGAAGCCAAAGGTTTGCGCGGAGGATCCTTGTTTAGGATGTGGGGAGATAGGGCATTGGATGAGGAATTGTCCAACCTATCTCAAAGAGTTGAAAGCTAAGAGGGCAAACCTCGGGTATAACTTTCATGATTCATGTTGATCTTAATATTATTTCCTCTAACACATGGGTATTGGATACCGGATGTGGAACTCATATTTGCAATTTGTTGCAGGGGTTCAAAGGAAATGAAGGATTCAAGAAGGGAGATATTAGTGTCTTCATGGGCAACGGAGCAAAGGTTGTTGTCGAAGCCCGAGGGGACTACATTTTGAAGCTTCCAAATGGTTTGGAAGTTATTTTAAATAATATTTTGTATGCTCCTAGTTTGACTAGGAATATTATCTTCGTTTCCTTGTTAAGACAATATGGTTATGATTTTAAGTTTATGGATGATTGTATTTATGTTTTAATGAATGATGTATTTTAATTTAAAGCAATGCCATCTAATGGAATTTATGAATTGGTTCATAATAACACATCTTATGATAACATGTTATACCAATCAAGCACCAAAAGACTCAAAATGGATTTGAGTAAAACTTATCATTGGCATTGTCGCCTTGGTCATATAAACAAAGATCGCATACATACACTTCAAAAGAATGGTCTTTTGGAATCAAGTGAAGGTGATTCATTTGATAAATGCGAGTCTTGTATGTTAGGAAAGATGACCGAGGACCCCTTTAGTGGGACAAACGAAGGGGCAAAAGACTTATTAAGTATCATACACTCGGATGTATGTGGTCCTTTTAAGGCAATGACAAGGAATGGTGAAAGATACTTCATTACCTTTATTGACGACTATAGTTGTTATGGGTATGTGTACTTGTTAAGACACAAAGATGAAGCTTTTGAAATGTTCAAAATCTTCCAAAATGAAGTACAAAATAAACTCGATAAAACCATCAAATTACTTCGTTCGGATAGAGGAGGAGAATACCTAAGTGATGCTTTCCAAGATTATCTTAGGAGTTGTGGGATCATCTCACAACTTACTCCACCCGGAACACCACAACACAATGGTGTATCCGAAAGGAGGAATCGAACTCTATTGGATATGGTTCGATCTATGATGGCTAGAAGCACATTGCCTCTATCATTTTGGGGTTTCGCTTTGCTCTCTGCGGCCCGTATTCTAAATATGGCCCCAACCAAGAAAGTGGACAAGACACCTTTTGAAATATGGAATGGAAGGGCTCCATCATTATCATATTTAAAGGTATGGGGTTGTGAGGCTTATGTCAAGAACAACACCCAAAACAAACTTGAAAGTCGATCCACTAAGTGTATCTTTGTAGGATATCCCAAAGATTCTATGGGATATTATTTCTACAACCCAACTGAGCAAAAGGTGTTCGTTGCTCGAAAGGCCGAGTTCTTGGAAACTAAGTTCCTTATGGAAGGTACTAGTAGAACGGTGGAACTCGAGGAGGATCGAGAACCACAAGCCGATACACGTTTGGTTGATACTAACAATCATCAAGAGGTTGTTGAGAATGATCAAATGGTTGATCAAAACACACAAAACGTTCGCAAATCCGGTAGAATTAGTCATCCACCCGAAAGATATGGATTTTTCATGGATGGATGCTATGTGGTAGATTTGGATGAACCCACCACATACCGTGATGCAATGTCACAATCCGATTGTGACAAATGGCTTGAAGCCATGAACGTTGAGATGCAATCCATGCATGACAACCAAGTATGGGATTTGGTTGTACCACCTCTTAATTCCAAACCGGTTGGAAGTAAATGGGTTTTTAAGAAGAAAACCGATATGCATGGAAACTTGGATACTTATAAAGCAAGACTTGTAGCAAAAGGTTTCACTCAAACTCAAGGGGTTGACTACGATGAAACTTTTTCTCCCGTAGCAATGCTAAAGTCTATTAGGATATTGTTTGCCATAGCCGCACATTATGACTATGAGATATGAAAAATGGATGTCAAAACCGCTTTTCTAAATGGGCATATTGAGGAAGATGTCTATATGGTTCAACCCGAAGGTTTTGTCGATCCACAACATCCTAACAAAGTATGCAAGTTAAAGAAATCAATCTATGGATTGAAACAAGCATCTAGAAGTTGGAATCACCGTTTTGATGAAGAAGAAAAGAAATCGGGATTCATCAAAAATGGTGATGAAGCTTGTGTGTATAAGAAAGCTAGTGGGAGCATCATTACCTTCTTAGTATTTCTTAAAGGTCTTTGGCAAACCCGTAACAAAATCCATTGAAATCTCATCCCATTTCCATACAGGAATTTCCAACGGCTGTAATAAACCACTGGAACGCTGGTGGTCAATATTTACTTGTTGACAAGTGAGGCATCTACTTACGTATCTGGCAACGTCTTCCTTCATGCCACTCCACCAAAAGTTCTGACGTAAGTCTCGATACATCTTTGTGGATCTTGGGTGAATAGAGAATGGTGAGCTATGTGCCTCAGCTAGTAACGACTCTCGGAGAGCGGAGTCATCTGGCACACACAATCTTTTGCCACACCAAATCACACCATGCTCATCCATTTGTAATTCTGACTGTTTACCTACCTCAAGGTTTTGCACTATTGCCCATAATTCGCCATCATACCTCCGCGCCTCTTTAATCCGTGAGATTAGGTTTTCATTCTAGCTAAGTAACCGACAGAGTCACCAGCCTGAATACCGATACCCATCCTATCCAGATCATAGATTATACGAGGGTGAATTTGAAGACAAGACACAGTTCCGAAGTTCTTTCTACTCAACGCGTCAGCTACTACATTAGCTTTGCCTGGATGCTACTGAATATTTGCATCATAATCTTTCAAGAGTTCTAACCACCTTCTTTGCCTCCTATTTAGCTCTTTTTGCGTAAATATATACTTGAGGCTTTTATGGTCAGTGAATATGTCGCAAGTCTCGCCGTAGAGATAGTGACGACAAATTTTTAACGCGAAGACTACAACAGCTAACTCCAAGTCATGCGTCGGATAATTAACTTCATAAGGCTTTAATTGGCGCGAGGCATAAGCAATGACTTTACCATGTTGCATTAGCACATAACCAAGGCCTTTCTTTGAAGCATCACTATAGATCTGGAAACCTCCTGATCCAGAAGGAAGAGTAAGTATCAGAGCAGATACGAGTCGTTTCTTCAATTCTTCAAAACTCTTTTCACGCTCCTCGTTCCAAGAATAATTTACTCCCTTCCTTAACAACTGCGTAAGTGGTGAGGCAATGACGAAAAATCCTCCCACAAATCTTCGATAGTAGCCAGCTAGGACTAAGAAACTTCTAACTTCTGTAGCAGAAGTGGGTCTAGGACAATTTGTAATTGCCTCAATCTTGCAGTGTCCATCTTGATTCCTTCTGCCGATACTATATGACCAAGGAATGCAACTTGGTTGAGCCAAAAGTCGCATTTTGAAAATTTTGCATACAAATTTTTCTATCGCAACGTCTCAAGCACTTTATGTAGGTGTTCCTCGTGTTCTTCCTTGCTTTTAGAATATACCAGGATATCGTCTATGAAAATGATAACGAATTTATCTAAGAACCCATGAAATACTCGGTTCATCAAATCCATGAAGACTGTAGGGGCATTGGTTAGTCCAAAAGGCATAACCAAAAACTCATAATGACCATAGCGAGTACGAAAAGCAGTTTTAGGAACATCCTCGTTCTTGATCCTTAGCTGATGATAACCTGACCTCAGATCAATTTTTGAGAAGAATTGAGCGCCCTGAAGTTGGTCGAAGAGGTCATCTATACGAGGCAGAGGACACTGATTTCGAATGGTAATCTTATTCAACTCTCGGTAGTCAATGAATAGACGCATGCTACCGTCCTTCTTCTTTACGAACAAGACTGGTGCACCCCATGGTGAGACACTTGGTCGTATAAATCCCAATTCAAGCAACTCTTGAAATTGCTCCTTTAGTTCCTTTAATTCTAACAGAGCCATACGGTATGGTGCTTTAGAAATCGGCTCGGCACCAGGAATCAAATCGATAGTGAATTCTATTTCACGGTCACGTGGTAGTCCTGGTAATTCTTCTGGAAATACATCATGGTACTCGCGAACAACAGGATGGTTATCAATGCCTTTTTGAATAACAGAGGTATCCTTAATCGAGGCTAAGAATCCAGCATAACCATGCGATAAAAGCTTACGAGCCTTGAGCGCAGAAATAATCTTAAGATTCTTATGGGGTACAATACCCTGATACACAAGCTTGGGACGACTAAGATCACAAAATATGACACGTTTAGAAAAACAATCAATAGTCACATGGTGACGGGTTAACCAATCCATTCCAAGGATTGCATCAAAGTCAGACATAGGCATCGAAAATAGATCCGCTTTACACACAATGGATTCAATATGTATCAGACAATCTCTATATACGTGAGTGATTACGATCGAATTCTCTATCGGAGTGGAAATAGTCAGAGTGGGATCTAACAGAGTTGGCCTAATTGGAAGGTACTTGGTAAAATACTGAGAAACTATAGAATGTGTTGCGCCCATGTCAAATAACACATAGATACTACGTTCACCGAGTTGAAGGGTGCCGATACAGTACCTTGAGCGTTAGCAGCATCAGTAGCAGAAAGTGCGAACACTCTTCCCCCAGTGTTTGGTGGTGCAAGTTTTCCTCCAGCAATCTTCTTAGTATCTAGTTTAGGATAATCTTTAAAATATATGCCCTGTTTGGCCACACCTGAAACATGCTCCCATAGCTCTATGACAGACGCCCCCTTGTTTCTTGCAACAAACGTTACATGGAGAGCTTGCGGTCTGGTTCGGGTTTCCATATTGATTCAGTGGTTGAGCTGTGATCGGTCCCATATATGGCTGAATCTGATTCTGAGCGGGTTTCTGATTTAAGATTTTAGCCTGCCATGGACGTGCTTGATTGCTAAGGTTTCGATTTGCTTAAACCCTACGTTCCTGATGTTGTGTAGTGGCTGAGGATGATTGAACCAAAGCCTGCTTGGGCAGCCCGTCTCGGTCTCTTTTCTTATTTTCACCAATTAGAGATAGGAATTCTTTCCTCAAAGGTCTTGATGGCATCACCTACTTCAGTAAGGTCTTTAAACTTCATAAACATAATTGACTTTCGAATTCGATCACAAACTGCCCACTTACACTTTTCTGCCTGCTCTTGAGCTGAGCCTGCTGCTCTCCCAATAATACCAGCCAATCTTGAGAATCGAGTCATAAACTCCGAAGCTGGTTCATTGTCCCTCTGTCGTATAGCAGCATATTCCCTTACGTAGGCTTCTCTATCAGTGGTAGAGAAATACTTCTCATAAAAGAGGGTGCAAAAGTCAGCCCATGAAAGAGTAGCAGCATAGGCATCTCCTCCTTTGACTTGCTTATATCCTTCCCACCTAGTTTGTGCATCATCTTCTAGTTTGTAAGTGGCTAATCTAACTTTATACTGATCTGCAACTCCTAAAACTTCAAAGATCTTCTCAATGTGTGCTATCCAGTTTCGTGCTTCCAGAGGAGTAGCAGCGTGACTAAAGGATCTGGGCTTCTATTTTTGGAATCTCTTAATCCACACATGGATGCCTTCAGCAGTGGCATTCTCGTCAATCACAACTCCATAATTAGGAGGAGCATTAGCGCGTCCTTCAGAACGAGTTTCTTGCAAAACTGCCTCTACGGTTTGTGCAACAAGGTTAGGAAGTAATCCAACAAAAGCTTGATTGATAGCAGAAACGATGGTTTGATCAACTGGAGTTTCATTCGAGACGAGTCATTGGTTGCGCGAGTGGTCTTGCGGGTTTGTCGACGAGGCGGCATCTAAAAAAATTAATAATGAACTGAATACAATATCACAATATATGTTAACACATAACTGATTTAAAATTATATAACTAAAATAACTAAACTGAAACATATTATACAGATGTGCCCATAAACATAACTGAGTCTTATAATATGTGACGACATACAGGGGGCCACTCCTGTATACCAATCACTCGAAATGGCGTAAGCTGGAATACCCACAACCATTTCCTGAGACTGAAAACTGAAACTGAACTAGGATATATCCATACGCCTCCTAATAGCTATGTACCACACCTGTACTTAAGAGACGCTGTGAACTAATCTCTCCGTCACCGAAGGAGCACATAACATCGATGCCACAATGTTATGCCCGTGGGACACTCCACGGGAAGCGAGTGCTCAGGGTAACAGAGTACAAATAATCTGAGTTATACAATAGCAGTTCATATCTTAACACATTACGGAACATGCAATAATGAGTACAATTTAATAATAAATATATCGCAAGCTAACAAGTCAAATAACAAATCATAATCTGAACATGAATCGAACGGACGGCCAAATGAATCGAGGTGTCAAAGACGTTAGGAGTTCCAAAGGTATATAATATCAACGGGGTTTATAACAATCGAATTTGGTTGGTTTTTCAGAGGTTTAGAGTGGGGTAAGATCCCCTTTTATAGTTGGTGTTGTAGGACACCTAAATATCTAAAGAGAGTAAGGCATGTATAATTATTAATAGTATGGTTGGACTAGTTATCATTGTTTACTTAAGGGAATGGGAAAGAAAATTGAAACTGTTGAAGAATAGAAACATGGAGGAAAGATGTAAGAAATGAATGATTATCATGTTTAATGAAAGAAAACGAGTTGCAGAGGTGCTGCCATTTTAGTCTTAGAAGAAAAGTAAAGAAGATATGAGTAGGTTTTATAAAAAAGGTGTATTGTCCAATTACATGTGGTGTCTTGTATTATTATTATTATTATTAGACTATTTCTTTTATTATTTATATGTTAAAACTTATATATTTTATTATTATTATTATCCACTGATTATTCATGTCCTTTTCTCTTTTTTTTTTTGTTACGTATTAATTTGTTTATTATAAGAATTTTGTGTTTCTTGTTCTTTTTATTATTATTGATCATTGTTGTTTTTTTTTCCGCATAATTAAGCATGTATTCATTTATAAAGTTACGGTTATTTCAGTGTGTATCACGAGATCTAACCTAGTTTTCCATTATTACTCTCATCCAACTCTTTCAAAAGCTCTCAAAGCATATTTATGAGGTACCAAAAATTTTGAATTTGTCTTAATATCCATAGCTTTTACTCATTATTTTTATTTAAAATTGTTTATCTTGTCTAAAAATGGTGTTTTTGTTTCTTTTTTAGTTATTTTAAGTGTTTTTATATATCTATGTATATTATGTATGTGTATATATATACATATATATTAAGTGCACATGCGGTTTTTTTTTAAAATTTTTTTCAAAACCGTTCGGTTATTATGGTTAACGTTGAGGCGGTTTTCTCGGGATATTTTTTTAAAACAGTTAGGTTCGATTTAGTATTTTTGGTTTTTTTTAATTCCGGTTTGATTTTTTTGATTTTGTACACACCCTTAAAATATATCTATATAACACACAGACACACACACAAATATATATATATATATATATATATATATATACACATATGTACCTATGTATGTGTTTTATATGTATTAGTTATATATATTGTATGCATTCGTATAGGATAGATAACCCTTTAGAGTATGTACCCATCCAAAATTTACCTAATAGAGATAAATTTTGGATTGTTTCCTTTTGGGAATGCTTTTTGGATATTATATCTCGTTTAGGATATGTATACATTTTTATAGGTTGACTATTTAAGAAAAAAATCAGAGTTATTTCCTTATACTCTTTCGAATTTGCGTTTTATACGCATACTTAGGAAGTTGAGGGGAAATGCTGCCAATTTTTTCTTAAATAATCAACTTGTTAAAATGTTTACATACGAGATATAATTTTCAAAAAGTGGGTTAGGATCCACCGCCTTAGAGCACCAATTTACACAATATACATATATTTATTTGTTATTTTATTTTCAGATAGATAGTAAAGACCGGATGTATGGTATTCCAAGTATTAGCAAAACATATATAAATGGCGTTCAAGGTTTTCTTAAGGCTGCCCAAAATAATCAAGTGAAAGTTAGAGAGGAAATGATTTGGTGCCCTTGTAGGGATTGTTAAAACTATAAAAGATTTGATAATATCAATGAAATAGAGTTTCATTTGATGACTCATGGTTTTAAGCGTAGATACACTTGTTGGTCAATGCATGGTGAGTAACTTGGTGATCGTGGCACGCCGTCAAATAATTTAGGGAATGACAATAAACGTAATTCAATAAATGATGATGATGGGGATTTAAATGACACCAACGACATTTATCGACATGCTTAACAATTTAGAGACTGATGTTGGTGATGATGAACTAGGCAAATTAAAGCATCTTGTTGATGATTTAGAAAAACCATTATATACCGGTTGTTTGAAAATTTCCAAACTTAGTGCTGTGTTGAGATTTTTTAACGTAAAGACTATGCACGGATGGAGTGACAAATTTCACAGATCTATTAGAGGCTGTGCATGAAATGCTTCCGGAAGATAACGAGTTACCAGTTTCGATATACAATGCAAAAAAAAAAAAATTATTATGTGTCCGATGGGATTGAAAGTTAAAAGAATACATGCATGTCCAAATGATTGTCTGCCGTACAGAAAAAGTTCAAAAATCATCACAAGTGTTTTAACTGTGGTGTGTCGAGGTATAAGCATAAAATCAAAATGGGTGAAGTTGGCAATGATGTGAAGAAAAATGTACTACCGGCTAAACTGTTGTGGAGTTTTACCAATTATATCCAGACTAAAACAATTATTTTCAAACGAAAACGAAGAAAAATTTATTGCGTTGGAATTTAGATGACTGTATAAATGATGGAAAATTAAGACATGTGGCAGATTCACCTCAATGGAAAAATATTGATAGTATGTATCCTGAAATTGGCAACGAGGTTAGAAACATACGGTTTGGACTTAGTTCAGATGGAATCAACCCTTTCGGAACCATGAGTAGTCTTCATAGTACGTGGCCGGTTCTTCTATGCATCTACAATCTTCCACCGTGGTTATGCATGAAACAAAAATACATAATGATGTCGTTGTTGATTCAGGGGCCGAAAAAACCTGGTAATGACATTGACGTTTACTTGTCTCCGTTGATTGATGACTTAAAAACTCTATGGGGTACTGGTGTGGAAGTGTATGATATATGCTTATAAAAAGTAGAGATTTAATTTGAGAGCCATGATTTTTTGCACCATAAGTGATTTTCCAGTATACGGTAATTTGTCAGGATACAGTACTAAAGGTTACCTTGCATGTCCTGTTTGTGAAAATGAGACAAGTTCAAAGCATTTGAAAAATTGAAAAAAATCATCTACATGCGACATCAAAGATTCCTTCCTTGTGATCACATTTATTGAGATAAGAAGGAGTTTGACGGAAATTCAGAACATGAAAAAATAAGGCAACATTTTGATGCATTTGACCGACTTAAAAATATAAATACCGTGCTGGGGAAAAGAACTGGCGGTGAAAAAACAACCATTTCCACCGAAGGAAGTTGGAAAAAAAGTTAGTATTTTGGGATTTACCATATTGGAAGGAATTATAAGTTAGACATTGCCTAGATGTTATGCATAATGAGAAAAATGTATGTGACAGCCTGCTTGGCTTATTGTTAAACCTTCCAGGGAAAACTAAAGACGAGTTTAAAGTTCATCAAGACATGGTACAAATGGGAATACGTAAAGATCTTGCTCTTGTTGAGACGGGCAATGGTTTTTATCTCCCTCCCGCATGCTATACTATGTCGAAAGATAAAAAAAAAGTTTTGTCGATGTTTACATGACATTAAATTTCCATCTAGTTCATCTGCAAACATTAAAAGGCTGGTGTCGATGAAAGACTGCAAGTTGCTTGGTATGAAGTCTCACGATTGTTATGTTTTAATGACACGTATGATTACTATTGCAATCTGTGGATTTTTACCATATAACATCCCACATACCATCACAAAACTTTGTATGTTTTTTAACAAGATTCACTCGAAAATGATTGACCCCGAGTCACTGGATGCATTGCAAGAAGAAATTACCGTCACCATATGTGATCTTGAGATGTACTTTCCGCCGTCTTTTTTTGATGTGATGGTTCACCTATTAATCCATATCATAGATTCATAGGAGAAATTAAAGCTTGTGGTCTTGTATTTCTACGCTACATGTACTTTTGAAAGATATATGAGTATCTTAAAATGTTATGTTAGAAACCGTTATCGACCTGATGCTTGTATTGTTTAAGGATATACGTCTGAAGAGGCGACTGAGTTTTGCACAAGTTATTTGGACGGCGTCAAAAGCATAGGTGTTCCTCAATCTTGTCACTCAGGTAAACTTGAAGGGTTGGAGGTGTTGGTATGAAGATAATCAAACCAAGTTATGATCTTTTACAACTTGCACATTTTGAGGTCTTAAATCACATGGCAAGTATTGCTCCATACATTAAAGAACAAAAGGCTACACTACGGTCAACACACCAAGGTGAAAAGAAGACCGAAATGTGGTTTGAAAAGAAGCATAATGAAGAGTTTGCTAGTTGGATGAAAACTAAGGTAGCGACAACTTCTGTTGATAAGGTTGTGGAAGACTTGGGGCGAGGTCCAGACCTTAAAGTAAAATCTTACCAAGGGCGAAATTAATGGTTACATTTTCTACACCGAAGATCAGGATGCAAAAAGTACAATGCAGAATAGTGGAGTCACAGTGATAGTGTAACATCTCGGATTTTTCGTATTTGTTTAAACCAATTCGGGAACGTAATTCGGATCTTTCGAACTATTTAAAACTTGTATTTATTGGTATTTAAATCTATTTTATAATTTCATTACTTTCAATTATGCCAAATAGCTCTTAGAAACCTTTAAAATCGCTTCAAATAACTAAAAATCGCATTTTCGGGAACTACAGGGACTAGCTTTGCCAATTATTTTCTATTTCCGATTAAATTAACGAAACTAAGCTTCAAGATATGTCAACTAATTTTATAAAATATTCCAATTTCGTTTTATTGCTGTCCAAATCAAAATCTTTAAGTTATTATACCTGATTTTGTCATTAATTGATTATTCGGTTTCCTAAATAGCTATTTCCTAACAAACAAGTCTTAACCCTTATTATTTAAACAGGGCATATCATAAAACCTTAAATTATTACTTCAATACCATCCCCCATATCTATAATCCATGAAATTCCTTTCCCCATTGTCGGTTCCTTCATGAATTTATCAAGTTCGTATTACTTCGTTGACTTTCACGCTTCAATAAACTTTGACCTCGATTATCTCTTGTTTCATTCATATTTTGGGTAAGTTGTCTTATTCAATATTGTAGATTATTATCTATAGAAAAAAAGCCCTAAATTAATTTTTCCGATTCAGGGAGTCTCGGTGGTCAATTGGACTCAAACCCGTTTAAGGGCATAATAGTCAACAACTTTGACCAATCAATTTCTCATGCTTCTGGTCAGAACCAACGTTCGGTCCAAAAGACTTTTATTTTCATAACGAGATTCTAAGGCTACTGACCAAAATCCGACTTCCTACTCGTTGTTCGTATTCTGGTCAATACCGCCTCACTTAAATATTAAATTTAACATAACCGGAGTTCTAAACATCCGTTTTGATCGATTTCAGCGGAATTATGTTCGTTTTTACTTATTTTATCATATCCCAAAGTTTTAGGTTCTGATTGTTATCTCGTTCGACGCGTTAGTGGATGACTCGTTTAAAACGTAGTTCGTTTAACATATTTATTAATCACTTGCCTTCCATCTAAAGTAAGTTTTATCATTCCCATATTTTACTAGTTTTTCTAAACGTTTTGGGGACATATGCGTATTTCATATTATATATATATATGTGTGTATATATATATATATATCTCCCACAATAGCAAACGTATAATTGTGTGTGATTGATCAAATATACTTGTTATGTGTTTGCTTGTGAGAGGTCCAGAATATCCCCTTGTATAGGGTTCTCATTACTATTTACCCTCACCCGATTCCCTTAGCAACGGTCTTATTATTACTTGCTCATGGTTGATTACCAAGGGCCGATTCGCTTGGGAATGGTTAATTGACATCTTACTTGTTCAAGGTTTGATTTACTTACCGCATTTATTACGTTTTGCTTATTTGTTTTATTTATTATATTAACATTATTTTTAGTGTTATAAACTAGTGATAAACTCACTCAACATGTGTTGTTGACAAACTCTGTTTTCTACGCATATTGTCACACCCCAACCTAAGGCGGAAATACCGGGGCGTGATCCGGTTTCTCACAACTCGAAGATACTATCATAATTATAAATGACAATATCTAATTAATTATTTTAATTCAAATGTACACACAATAATCAAATACAACAAAACAATTCAAATAAATAAATACAATCAATTAAATTTAAGTTTGTCTTCAATATAACTTATGGTCTTGACTAAATATCCATACTTTAATCTAAGTAACCTGCATATGCGTAGAAAATGGAGTTTGATCAACAACACATGTTGAGTGAGATGATCATCAATTTTGAAACAACAAATAATATATATATATACACATATATATATACATATATATACACATATATATATATAAATAATTGAGAAATGATAAATGATAAATGCACAAACCAATCTATGTGGTAATAATCAATCAAACCTTAACAAACCAAAATCAAGTTGTACTCGTGTGCCAAGGAATCGTTGCCAAGTGAATCGGGCATTGATTACAATAACTAAATTGTCGGTTTACCTTCGCCAAGCGAATCGGTCTCCGGTTACTAAGACGGTCGTATGATCATACTAATGAGAACCCTATATAAGGGGATATGCTGGATCTCTCTGAACGTTATCAAGTAAACAATTAAACATGTAGCAATTAGCAAATAGCATTCAACTGATATTCACACAATAATTATGTTTACGATTTTGAGTATATATATATATAATAGAAAATATGAGTAAGTACGCATATGTCTCCAAAACGTTAGAAAACAATGTGTAAAAACGAGAATGATCAAACTCACCTGATCGATTAAGCCAAACGAGAATGAACACGACAAGAACGATAATCACGCTCTTCGAGAATTATCGACAAGAATCCTAATTAAATAATGATATAAGTGAATTATAAATGATATAATACATATAACGAACTTAAGATTTCGAGGTGATTTGAGTTACAATTTTGTTTGGTATGTTATGGATTGAACGACTGATCTCTACGGATTATTGTTATCATTTAATTATAAAATCATTGTTTAACGTATAATCGAACTTACAAATAATTAATTTGAATAAATATAAGTTGAGAGCTATTGTAATAATAATCGTTTTAAATATATAATTATAATAAAATTGATATCCTAAAATCGTTAACGAAACTTGATGGTAAAAAATATATTAACGTATTTAATATGCTTATTATAACTTTGTTTAAAACAAATACTACATATCTAGTAAATATGAGCAAATCTATAAAAACGTCTTTTGCAACGAGAAATATCAATCTTTAATGTCGGGTTTTAATAAAATGATATTGGTTGATTATTAATAGTAAGATATATATATATATATATATATACACACACATATACGAAAACTAGTAACGAGATTGTTTGACACGAAAAGTTTAACTTTTATAATTGTCGGTTTTAAAGAAAATATTATTTATGGAATATTTTATATTAATTATAATGTATAAATCATTAAAATAGGTTAATAATAATAATAACAAAAACAGGGGCCTTCTGGGACTCGAACCTGTGACCTGACCGGATCCATGGATGAACACACACACCCTAACCAGTTGGGCTAGGGTGTCAGTTGGTTAATATCTGGAAACTGATATTTATATAAAGAAAGTAATAAAACCGAATTGTGATATAAGAACCCTAAATCCTGAAATCGATCAATCCGTTAACCATTTGTTTAATTATTGTTAGGGCTATTGCAGAGTAGATAAAAAGAACTCAATGGTATTATTGATTACCTGATTAGATGTTTGAACACAATCCAATTTGAATCAAACAGATCCGACGATGAACTATGATGAACGGGGTTATTGCGGCCTTTTATAATCTAATTAACCAAAGGGGTTACGTTGGCGTTGATCTTAGAGCCGTGCAGACGCGATTAATTGAATTATGGTTAAGTCTAGGTTATATATTCAATTTTAGGTCACGGCGGTTTGGGTTTATAATCAAATTCGTTTCTCAATAGATCGTGTTTCTTAATTAACCAGTTAGTTTAGGCCGATATTGATACGGGGAATCAAAATCACAATTCAATTCCATGTTTAGAACGAAAATTGTGCACCAAGTGTAAGACCCTGGATCCCGGGAATCCTACAGTTGGTAATCACATCCACGATTTCACCAAAATTTAAAACCAAACGTTTCATTTTATTTAAAACCAGTTCAGAGTAATTTAACATCGGAAATTCATAAGCATCAAAAATTCCCAAAACCGGAAAAATACCAAATGATAAACATTGGGAAAAAGTTAAGTATCTAAAATCCCAAAACTGAATATAAAGTGAAGTGTTTGTTTTATTTTAAAGTCCTCATCTAGAAATGCCTTCAACTCCGAGTAGCATCCAGCACATCCAAGCGGTAACATCCACTCCTTAACCTGAAAGTCAATCTAACATACACACAAAGTCAGCTAGAGCTGAGTGAGTTCAAGTTTTTCATAAACAATAATTCATACTTTATTTCAAAGTTATAGTTCTAAACAGCAGAGAGGATAATAATAAAATAAATAAATATAGTTCACCAAATAATACATTTATCGTCGAACACACGTACACGGGCCTCTCCACCACGAGTCAAGACTCGAGTAATATATTTGACCCGGACACGGTAAGACCTAAGCACGTGACACTAGCCTCTCCACCACGAGTCAAACCCGAGTAATATATTTGACTCGGTCACAGCTTACACATCCAAACACGAGATACGGGCCTCTCCACCACGAGTACAACTCGAGTAATATATTTGACCCGATCACGGGTTAACATACAACGGGCCTCTTCACCACGGGATTTTAAAACCTGAATAATATATTTGACCCGTCAAAATGATGATCACGCCACACGGGCCTCTCCACCACGGGATTTGAAAACCCGAGTAATATATTTGAACCGGCTGTAATCACCATGCACACACACATCAATAAGCCAACTCACATCATTCTTAGTCACAAGGAACTAAATGTCATTACACAACCGTAGGCTATAAGGTAACACATACTCATACATATATATGATCCCAAAATATACCACATCGGAAGTAAGCCATAGGGTAACAAATGCACATACATACATTCATATATATATATATATATGTATATATATCATCCCAAAATATACCATATTACAAGTAAGCCTATGGGCCATAAGGTAATATATAATAATCAGTTCAGTACATGAACTAAAATAGGTCTACTTGTATTTCAATTACTACCCAGCCTATTAACATCCTCGAGTCTAGACCATAACCAGGTATATAACCTTAAGGAGCGTATAACCAAACGAGTCTAAAATATCCTAAGGCACAGAATGTAACTCACACTGGGTTTTCATAATTGCACAAACATTATCAAAACAATATAATGATCTTCAAATTGTTTTAACGAGTAAAATCGGGTAAAACTGTAATTGAGTGTGTATGCCAGCCCAAAACATAAAAAGAGTTAAAAAGGGGAATCATGAACTCACCTGACACAAGGTATGATTTCACCACAAGATAGAGGATCTCTACGTAGCCCCACAACTCAAACTCCTGTCGGTTTACATACAATCAATACTATTGACATCGAGATGACTCGTTTATCCTACGAGACGTTCTAACATGGTTCGAGTTACCTAAAGCCTCGACCTCATCAAACTCAATCACAACAGCCCCCTAGGCCTTATATTCACCAAAACGACCCTTAGATACTCCCGGGAATAAAGAATTCCCAATTTACCCCCGGAAGCACTAGGTAAATCGCAAGTACAATGCACCAACTATTCAATAAACGCAATTGCGCATTGTACCGACCCGTTTGAGTAACCGACAACCAATTCAGCCCCATAACTTATAAAAATGATTTTTCAACAGCCCGTACATCAAACCAAGTTACCCTGAGCTGAATTGGTCGTTAATCACTTCAACCCTCGCGTTAAACGCATCAAACTACAATTCTAGTCAACCGAACACCAACATTCAAACTACAACTAGTTGGCCAATCTAACGAACACCAATGAGCATGGTTTTTAAGTATGATATGCTAAACATACCTAGAAAGATTGTGGTGCAAAACCTTTAGCCGAAACAGCCCCAAAACTGCCCAATTGGACAGCCACCCGGTAAGCCTAAACAAGCGGTTTAATAACGAATAAACGAGTCATAAGGATTAATTAAGGTGAAAAAGAGTTGTAGACACCTAATACCGACCTGGAATTGAACGTTGGATGGCTGGACTGTGGCTAATTGCACGAAAAATGAGAGGGGGGGGGGTCTAGGGAGTCGATCGGGATTTGGGTGTAGGGTTTAGGTTATATTTTTTTTATAAATAATATATCAACAATATACATTCTGGCCCCTCCACTTTACTAATGGTTGAACTTGTAAGAAAAGTTATGTATGATAAGCTTATGAGGGTGGCAAGGACCTCTCGGGAGAATGCCGGGTCAAGCCCGAAAGGTGTACACAACACTACAAGGTTAAACATTTTATCGGAAATTAACGGACGTTACAAGGCTACTCCCCTAAGAATGGGATTCGTCCCCGAATCCTGCTACACAGGAACAAGCGGGGGTTGAGACAATTCAAAACATCACATCATACACATAACGGGTATAAATAGCACATCTAAAGAAAAGTTATGTATGATAAGCTTACGAGGGTGGCAAGGAGCTCTCGGGAGAATTCCGGGTCAAGCTCGAAAGATGTACACAACACTACAAGGTTAAACATTTTATCGGAAATGGGATTCGTCCCTGAATCCTAGCCAAACAATTACACACGAAAGCTTTCGAAAGGGAGATAAATAGACAGCGCAATTTTAACAAATAAAACGATGTAACACCTGTTAATTTCTTGTTTAAAAGAATTAAAGCCTGTAAAGTATGTATAATTCTTGGGGTTTAACCAACCGTTCTTAGAAGCCCTCTCGCCATCCCGGTATGTTATAACATTTAACTTTTCAACAAAAATGTTAATTCTTTATAATTGGAGGGACTAGATGTGAAAAATGTTTATAACATAAACAAACCTAACCCTAACCCATTCCTAAAGCCCGATCGGCGATGTTAATAGTCGTTATCGACTACGGATGTTACGTATGCCTACTTTGTGTTTGCATACGTTGATGAGATGTTACGTGTTTGGGTTGTACGTTTGCTCGACCCTGATGTTATTACTTGGATGTTATATACACACTTATATATATATATATATTTGTATATATAGGGATGCACTTATAAAGATGTTTATATGTAGGTTTGTATATGTATATATACATAAGGATGATTATTTATCGAAGATGATGGCCTAACTGATGTATCCCTTTTATAGTTTTAAAACCTTTGGGAATGACTATTATGATTATTATTATTGATGTTATTTATTAAAACTTGAACTCACTCAGCTCAAGCTGACTTTGTGTGCATGTTAGTGTGAGTTTCAGGATAGGAGGTGGATGCATTACCGCTTCGACGTGCACGAAGCTACTTGGACGGTGGAGAGCATGCTTAGTTGGATGTTTCAATAATAATAAACGTTTTACTTTTTAACATTTATTTAAATACATTTAAATTGATTTTGGGCATAATTCCCGGGTTTTGGGAACTTATTTTGTTATTTATGTTTTCTGCTGAATTATACTCTGAATTGGATGTTTTAATGGAATGAACTATTTTCAAGTTTAAATATTTTTATAAGTGTTTTGTATGAATACCAACTGTGGGGTTCCCGGGGTTCGGGGCCTTACAAGTTGGTATCAGAGCCATGGTTCGAGGGATCCGAGCATCCCCGAATGCTTGGACTCGAACTGTAAGAAAAGAGACTAGTATGCCCACCGCGAGTAGCTGCACGTCAAGAGGTAACTTTAAATTATTTAGTCATTCCTTCGAATTTAAAAGTTTCCAGTATGTGATTAACTGTTTAAGTGTTGGATAGAAGGCTAATGTGGTCAGGGGCAGGGGGTGATTAGGACGGGCGGGTAAAGTAAACAACTAATTACACTTGATCAACGTCATTAGCAGTTTACCCTTACCTTACATGTTCTAAATGCCACTTGTACTTGACCGTGTTATAATTATGTTTTTGTAGGGATAAGTCATGGTTAATACTCGAGTAGCTAAGAGAGGCCGTCCCGATGTACGTGGTCGTGGTCGTGGTCGTAAGCCACGTGCCCAAACCGAGAATGAGATTCCTACTTCCCAGCAGGAAGCCCCGATTCATGAGGAGGGGGATAACCCCGCCTTAGATCCTGCTATGCGCGCGGCTATCGCGGACGAGGTTTACTAGGTGCTCCATAGCGCCATTCCCGAGATTGTTGCTGAGGCCGTTAGGGCCATGGAGGAGTCTATAGTTGGTAAGAGTTCGGGTAAAGAAAGGAAGGGTAGGGAGATGCAGGTTGATAAGGAGGAAGAGGTATATATGCAGAGTGGGGATGAAGACGAAATGCGGACTGTTAGTGTGTCTACTCGGGGTTGCTCATATGGTGAGCACTAAGGATGCGTTGGCAGCACATCAGTGGGTGAGGGAGATGGAGGCCGTTCTGAGACTCAGTAAATGTAAGGGGGATGACATGGTGACTTATGCTACTGCCTCTTTTCGTTTTGAGGCTCTGTGTTGGTGGGACAACTTGGCACAGGCTATGGGTGATTGTTTGATCAAGAGGATGACATGGGATGAGCTGAAGAAGTTGGTTCTCGATCCGTTTTGTCCTCCGCATGAATTGGATAAGATGGAACAGGAATTCTTGACCTTGGAGGCGGGTAGTTTGACGAATCGGGAGTATACCACAAAGTTTAACCAGATGGCTCGCTTATGTAATGATTTGGTTACTCCCGAAGCCAAGAGAATTAAAAAGTATGTGAAGGGGCTTCCGGCAGATATTCGTAGGGGTGTGGTGACCACCGACATGAAATCTTTTCACTCAGTGGTTACCCCAGCAGGTACATTGTATGATCAGAGGGAGAAGTTACCGCCGACCGAGAATAGGAAGACTTGGAACACTAATTCGTATGGTAAGTGGCCCGGGGGAAGCAATTTTAATTCGTCTGAGAAAAGGGTGAAGACTAAGACTTCTGAGTTTAAGAGGGATGCGGCGTTTGGTAATTGCAAGAAGTGCGGGAAACCGCACAAGGGGGAATGTAAGAGTGGGTCTGGCTCTTGTTTTCATTGTGATAAGGTGGGACACCCCCATTTCGAATGTCCGACGTTGACTTATTTCCGCTGTAAGGGTTCCGGTCACTTGGCATCAAACTGTCCTACCAGTAAGGCGGGGGGGGGGGGGGAGGGAGGTCCGGTCAGGGGACTTCCTCGAGGGGGAAGATGGAAGAGAAGCCGAAGGCCAGGGCGAGGGCCTTCAACATCTCCAAGAGGGAGGCGAAGGATGATGCGGATGTTGTTTCAGGTACTTTTCCTTATTTACCTTTTATTCCATCGTTATAATTTCTTATTCCTTTGGAATCGTATGTGATGATCATGTAGCTAAGCATTAGTATAATATTATCCCAGGTACCTATTTACTTGAATTACAGGCATCAGTCTTATTTGATTCGGGCGCAAGTAGAAGTTTTGTGTCTACCGCTTTCTGTTCCTCGTTGAATAAATCACCCGAGCTCGTAGTCGATGTGTTTGAGGTTGAGGTAGCCGTAGGAAAATCCGTTCCCGTGTCTAGGGCTATTCAGGGTTGTTCCATCGAGTTGTTTGGGTATAAATTTCCGGTGCGATTGTATTTGATGCCGCTTGGTTGTTTTGATGTGGTGCTCGGGATGGATTGGCTCGCAAGTGTTGATGCTCAGATCATTTGTGGTCAGAAACTTGTTCGTCTGAGGGCCCCGGATGGGACCCAGATTACGGTCTTCGGTGATCGGAATGGTGCGACGACATATCATATCTATGCTTAAGGCGGGAAGGTTGATGCAGCGGGGTTGCAGGGCGTATCTGGCGTATGCTATAAATATGAAAACCGAGGTGTCTACCGTCGGTGATGTTCCTATTGTTCGGGATTTCCCGGATGTATTTCCTGATGATTTGTCTGATGTGCCGCCGGACCGCGAGGTCGAGTTCAAGATAGACCTTGTGCTGGGCGCAAAACCCGTTGCTCGAGCCCCTTACCGTCTAGCACCGAATGAGGTGAAAGAACTTATGGCTCAGTTGGAAGACTTGCTCGACAAGGGCTTCATTCGACCGAGCATCTCACCTTGGGGTGCCCCGGTCCTGTTCGTTAAGAAGAAGGATGGTAGCATGTGGATGTGCATTGACTACCGTGAATTGAATAAACTCACTGTTAAAAATCGGTACCCTCTCCCAAGGATCGACGACTTATTTGATTAGCTTCAAGGAGCTAGTTGGTTCTTGAAGATTGACCTTAGGTCCGGGTATCATCAGTTGAAGATTCAGGAGGAAGATATTCCTAAGACTGCCTTCCACACTCGTTATGGGCATTATGAATTCCTCGTGATGTCTTTCGGTTTGACCAACACACCGGCTGCGTTCATGGATCTTATGAACCGAGTGTGTAGACCAATGCTCGATCGTTTGGTTATTGTGTTCATCAACGACATTCTTGTATATTCCAAAACCGAATCCAAACACGCCGGTCATATCTCGGAAGTTTTGGAAGCTCTGCGAAAGAACAAGTTGTATGCGAAATTTTTGAAGTGTTCCTTTTGGTTACGTGAGGTTCCGTTCTTGGGTCATGCTATTAACCCGAGTGGTATTTTGGTTGACCCTGTAAAGGTAGAAGCCGTAAACGAATGGGAATCTCCTAAGTCCCCGTCCGAAATTCATAGTTTTCTGGGCTTAGCGGGGTGTTACCACCGCTTCATTCCCGATTTTTCGAAAATCGCTTCATCATTGACCAGGTTGACCAAGAAGAGTGTTAAGTTTGTTTCGGGTTCTAAGCAGGAGGAGGCTTTCCTCGAGTTGAAGAACAGGTTGACGTATGCCGTGATTCTAGCTTTACCCGATGGCACCGATGATTCAGCGGTTTATTCTGATGCCTTTTACCAGGGGCTTGGGTGTGTTCTGATGCAGCGAGGTCGAGTCATCGCTTAAGCCTCACGGCAGTTGAAGCCCCATGAGGTGAATTATCCTACTCACGATTTGGAGCTGGCGGCGATTGTGTTTGCGCTTAAGTTGTGGCGGAATTATTTGTACGGTGTTCCTTGCGTTATCTATAACGATCATAAGAGCTTAAAGTATTTCTTCGAACAAAAGGAACTGAATATGCGTCAGCGTCGATGGTTGGAGTTGATTAAGGATTATGATCTGGAGATTATGTACCATCCCGGTAAGGCTAACGTGGTAGCCGAAGCGTATCGTTGGAAGGAGAGACCGAAACCTATTCGTGTGAAATCTTATCAGCTTATTCTTAAACCTGATAATTTGAAACAAATAGCCAACGTCCAGAATGAAGCCTTTTAGGTGGAATGGATTATGTCAGAACGTATTTGGGGTCAGGAAAAGTTGTTGGAAGATGTCGGTGATGGGGTGAAGTATAAGGATGGGCGTTTATGGGCACCGAGGTATGGGGGATTCAGAGGTAAAATTTAGGATGAAGCACACAAGTCGCGCTATTCCATTCATCCGGGCGTGACCAAGATGTACCAAGACCTGAAAAAGAATTATTGGTGGCCTGCGATGAAGTTTGAGGTGGCTCAGTATGTGAGTAAGTGTTTGACATGTCTACAAGTTAAGGCCGAGCACCAGAAGCCGTTCAGGAAACTTCAACCATTGGAAATACCTGAGTGGAAATGGGAGCATCTTAAGATGGATTTTGTGACTAAACTGCCTCGTACTCATAGGGGTAGTTATGACATCATTTGGGTAATCATTGATAGATTGACGAAGAGCGCTCATTTCTTGCCGATTCGAGACACATTTAATTCTGAGCAGCTGGCCGATGTGTTTATTCGTGAGATCGTTTCTAGGCATGGGGTGCCGATATCTATTGTTTCGGATAGGGACACGCGATTTACCTCTAGGTTTTGGAAGAAGTTTCATGAGGAGATGGGTACCAAACTTCTCATCAGTACCGCTTATAACCTGCAGACGGATGGTCAGTCCGAGAGGACCATTCAAACTCTTGAGGATATGTTGCGGGCTTGTGTTATCAATTTTGGTGGTAGTTGGGATCGTCATTTACCGTTAGTCGAGTTCTCTTATAATAACAGTTATCACGCCATGATTGGGATGCCACCGTTTGAGATGTTGTATGGTAGGAGGTGTAGGACTCCAGTCTGTTGGGGTTCCATTGGTCAGAAGCACTTGGGTAGTTTGGAGGTGGTTGAGGCTACGACTGAGAAGCTTGATAAGATAAAGGCTTTTATGAAGGTCGCTCAGGATCGTCAAAAGTCCTATGCGGATAAAAGGCGAAGACCTATTGTGTTTGAGGCTGGGGACCGGGTTATGTTGAAAGTTTCCCCTTGGAAGGGTATTATTCGTTTTCGTAAGAGGAGGAAGCTTAGCCCGAGGTTCATTGGTCCGTTCCGTATATTGTCCTGTGTTGGTGAGGTAGCGTATAGACTAGAGTTGCCCGATGAACTCGCGAGGATTCATCCTACTTTCCACGTGTCCCATTTGAGGAAATGTTTAGCTGACAAGGAGGCCCATGTGCCTCTTGATGATATTGAGCTCGATAGCAAGTTGAACTACATTGAGGAACCTATTGCGATATTTGACCGTCAGGAAAGGCGTCTGAGAAATAAAGTGGTTAGGAAGGTGAAGGTGCAGTGGAGGCACCGTAGGGGTTCCGAGGCTACTTGGGAGTCCGAAGACGAGATGATGAAACTCTATCCGCAGTTGTTCTTATCGCATCGGGATTCGGGGACGAATCCCATTGTAAGGGAGGTTGACTTGTAACACCCATTAATTTCCGGCTTAAAAGAATTAAAGCCTGTAAAGTATGTATAATTCTTGGAGTTTAACTGACCGTTCTCAGAAGCCCTCTCGCCATCCCGGTACGTTATAACATTTAACTTTTCAACCAAAATGTTAACTCTTTATAATTGGAGGGACTAGATGTGAAAAATGTTTATTACATAAACAAACCTAACCCTAACCCATTCCTAAATCCTGATCGGCAGCTCCAGCCCCCCCCCCCCTTGCGATTTTTCATTTTTCCGGCCAAGTTGTGAGCGTAAAACATCAATTAAAGGTTAGTACTATGATTCCCCAAGTCTTTTACACCATAATTGTTCGTTATATCACGCGCATTAGTCGTTAAATTGCGTGTTGTAGGATAACTGGGTGGCTGTCCAAACAAGCATTTCCGGGACTGTTTTGAGTGGGGTTTTTGCACCAAAATCCTCCTAGGTATGTCTAGTATAACATACTTAAAAATCATGTTCATTGGTGTTCGTTAGATCGGTCAACAAGTTGTAGTTAGATTGTTAGTGTTCGGTTGACTAGAATTATAGTTTGATGCGTTTAACGCGAGTGTTGAAGTGATTATTGACCAATTCAGCTCGGGGACACTTGGTTTGATGTACGGGCTGTTGAAAAATCATTTTTATAAGTTATGGGGCTGAATTGGTTGTCGGTTACTCCAACGGGTCGGTACAACGCGCAATTATGTTTATTGAATAGTTGGTGCATTGTACTTGCGAGTTACTGACCCATTTGACTCGTGTAGCGTCGTGTGGACTTGTTGGCTGTGATTTATCATTTTTGGTCCACACGGGGCTGAGTTGGATGTTAATGGCCTAAAGGACTCTTAAACGCGCGTATTGGTATCACCTAGTGCTTCCGGGGGTAATTTGAGAATTCTTTATTGCCGGGAGTGTCTAAGGGTTGTTTGGTGAATGTGAGGCCTCGAGGGCTGTTGTGATTTAGTTTGATGAGGTCGAGGATTTAGGTGGCCTGAACCCCGTTAGAACGTCCCGTAGGATAAATGAGTAATCTTGATGTCATTATTATTGATTGAATGTAAATTGGCAGGTGTTTGAGTCTTGGGATTACTTAGGGATTCTCTAGCTCGTGGTGAATCCGTGTCTCGTGTCAGGTGAGTTCATGATGCCCCTGTCAACTCTTTTAAGTTTTGGGCTAGCATGCACACCTAAACGATTTTTCTTGATGAAACATTTAAACTATTTTATATAGGCTTGCTCGTATATGGAAGGCCTTGGGATGTTATAGTATGTATGTATATATATTATTGTATGGCCAATATTTGGCGATGTTAGTAGTCGTTATCGACTACGGATGTTACGTATGCCTACTTTGTGTTTGCATACGTTGATGAGATGTTACGTGTTTGGGTTGTACGTTTGCTCGACCCTGATGTTATTACTTGGATGTTATATACATATACATATATATATATATATATTTGTATATATAGGGATGCACTTATAAAGATGTTTATATGTAGGTTTGTATATGTATATATACATAAGGATGATTATTTATCGAAGATGATGGCCTAACTGATGTATCCCTTTTATAGTTTTAAAACCTTTAGGAATGACTATTATGATTATTATTATTGATGTTATTTATTAAAACTTGAACTCATTCAGCTCAAGCTGACTTTGTGTGCATGTTAGTGTGAGTTTCAGGATAGGAGGTGGATGCATTACCGCTTCGACGTGCACGAAGCTACTTGGACGGTGGAGAGCATGCTTAGTTGGATGTTTCAATAATAATAAACGTTTTCCTTTTTAACATTTATTTAAATACATTTAAATTGATTTTGGGCATAATTCCCGGGTTTTGGGAACTTATTTTATTATTTATGTTTTCTGCTGAATTATACTCTGAATTGGATGTTTTAATGGAATGAACTATTTTCAAGTTTAAATATTTTTGTAAGTGTTTTGTATGAATACCAACTGTGGGGTTCCCGGGGTTCGGGGCCTTACAAACGATTACAAGGGGTTACCTGAAATGGTGTCCGCATCCTCCTTTGCCTCCTTCGCAGTGATATTGAAGGCACTCGTCTTAACCTTCGGTCTTTCTTCCATTTTCCCCCTCGAGGAAGTCCCCTACTCGGATTCCCCCGCCCTATTGGTATGGCAATTTGACGCTAAATGTCCAGACCCCCTACATCAGAAACAAATCAAAGTCGGGCACTCATAGCTGGAGTGTCCAGTCTTCCCACAACTAAAACAGGGCATAGCCCCAGGCCTGCATTCCCCCCTATGCGGCTTCTCGCACTTCCTGCATCCATCGCTATACCCCTTACTCTTATGATCCGACGTCTCCGTCCTCGCTTTCTTCCCAATTGACACAGAAACATTGCCCCCATAATGTTTGCCATTGGAGTTAGAGCTCGGGTTCCAAATCTTTCCAAATTCAGTCGGGCTCACCATCTCTCTCTGTTCATACAACGTACCTGCTAGGGTAATCAACGAATGGAAAGAGCTCATGCCGGTGGTCACCACACCCCTACGAACATCTACCGGAAGACCCTTCACGTACTTTTTGATTCTTTTATCTTCAGGTGTAAGTAGATCGGGACATAAGCGAGCCATTTGGTTGAATTTTGTAGTATATTCTTGATGTGACATATCACCCGCTTCTAAAACTAAGAACTCCTGCTCCATCTTATCTAATTCATGCGGAGGGCAAAAATGATCGATAACCAACTGCTTCAACTCTTCCCATGCCATCCTCCTAATAGAACGATTACCCATAGCCTGAGCTAGATTATCCCACCAACACAGCGCCTCGGAACGAAACGAGGCAGTAGCATAAGTCACCATGTCCTCCTCTTTGCACTTACTAACCTTCAATACGGCTTCCATCTCTCTAACCCACTGATGAGCTGCCAACGCATCTTTAGTACCATCGAAAGCGGGAGGGTCGCACTTCTTGAAATCCCCATACGAACAACCTCTAGAAGATACACTAAACGCACGAACTTCTTTCTCCTTCTCACTTGACACCACCACCTAGTCTTCAACCTGAGTCTCTTAACCCTTTCCATGCTTATCCGCACTCTTACCAACCATTGACTCTTTTGCAACCCTAACCGCTTTAGCAACAATCTCAGGAATAACGCTCTGAAGAACCTGATAAACCTCATATGCGATGTCCGCGTGTATAGCGGGGCCTAAGGCGGGGTTATCCCCCTCTCCCTGAATCGGGGTCCCTTCTTGCTGCGTAGTCGGGCTCTCTCTCTCTCAGTCTCGGCACGTGGCCTCCGACCACGACCACTAGGACGACCACTCTTCGTCGTACGGGTATTGGCCATATCCTATTCCTACAAGGACAGAACCCTGACACGGTCAGACACAAGTAGTATTTAGAACATGGTAGGTACCGGTAAACTGCTAATAACGTTGATCAAGTGTTATTAATTGTTTACTTTACCCGCCCATCCTAAGCACCCCCTGCCCCTAACCATATTAGTATTCCATCCAACACTTAAGCAGTTATTCACGAAATGAAATCTTAAACTTGTAAGAATGACTAAATAATTAAAAATTTACCTCTTGGCGTGCAGCTACTCACGGTTGGCATTTCTAGTTTCTTCTTTTACAGTTCGAGTCCAAGCATTCGAGAATGCTCGGATCCCTCGAACCATGGCTCTTATACCAACTTGTAAGACCCCGAATCCCGGGAATCGTACAGTTGGTAATCACATCCACAATTTTACCAAAATTTAAAACCAAACGTTTCATTTTATTTAAAACCAGTTCAGAGTAATTTAACAGCGGAAATTCATAAGCATCAAAAATTCCCAAAACCGGAAAAATACCAAATGATAAACAGTGTGAAAAAGTTAAGTATCTAAAATCCCAAAACTGAATATAAAGTGAAGTGTTTGTTTTATTTTAAACTCCTCATCCAGAAATGCCTTCAACTCCGAGTAGCATCCAGCACGTCCAAGCGGTAACATCCACTCCTTAACCTGAAAGTCAATCTAACATACACACAAAGTCAGCTAGAGATGAGTGAGTTCAAGTTTTTCATAAACAATAATTCATACTTTATTTCAAAGTTATAGTTCTAAACAGCAGAGAGGATAATAATAAAATAAATAAATATAGTTCACCAAATAATACATTCATCGTCGAACACACGTACACGGGCCTCTCCACCACGAGTCAAGACTCGAGTAATATATTTGACCCGGACGCGGTAAGACCTAAGCACGTGACCCAAGCCTCTCCACCACGAGTCAAACCCGAGTAATATATTTGACTCGGTCACAACTTACACATCCAAACACGTGATACGGGCCTCTCCACCACGAGTACAACCCGAGTGATATATTTAACCCGATCACGGTTTAACATATAACGGGCCTCTTCACCACGGGATTTTATAACCCGAGTAATATATTTGACCTGCCAAAATGATGATCACGCCACACGGGCCTCTCCACCACGAGATTTGAAAACCAGAGTAATATATTTGACCCGGCCGTAATCACCATGCATACACACATCAATAAGCCTACTCACACCATTCTTAGTCACAAGGAACTAAATGTCATTACACAACCGTAGGCTATAAGGTAACACATACTCATAAATATATATGATCCCAAAATATACCACATCGTAAGTAAGCCATAGGGTAACACATGCACATACATACATACATATATATATATATATATATATATATATATATATATAATCCCAAAGTATACCATATTACAAGTAAGCCTCTAGGCCATAAGGTAATATATAATAATCAGTTCAATACATGAACTAAAATAGGTCTACTCGTATTTCAATTACTACCCAGCCTATTAACATCCTCGAGTCTAGACCATAACCAGGTATATAACCTTAAGGAGTTTATGACCAAACGAGTCTAAAATATCCTAAGGCACAGAATTTAACTCATACTGGGTTTTCATAATTGCACAAAATTATCAAAACAATACAATTATCTTCAAATTGTTTTAACGAGTAAAATCGGGTAAAACTGTAATTGAGTGTGTATGCCAGCCCAAAACATAAAAAGAGTTAAAAAGGGGAATCATGAACTCACCTGACACAAGGTATGATTTCACCACAAGATAGAGGATCCCTACGTAGCCTCACAACTCAAACTCCTGTCGGTTTACATACAATCAATACTATTGACATCGAGATGACTCGTTTATCCTACGAGACGTTCAAACATGGTTCGAGTTACCTAAAGCCTCGACCTCATCAAACTCAATCACAACAGCCCCCGAGGCCTTACATTCACCAAAACGACCCTTAGATACTCCCGGGAATAAAGAATTCCCAATTTACCCCCGGAAGCACTAGGTGACACTAACACGCGCATTTAAGGGTCGTTTAGGCAATTAACATCCAACTCAGCCTCGTGTGGACCCAATATGATAATTTCACAACCAACATGTCCACACGACGCTACACGAGTCCAATGGGTCGGTAAATCACAAGTACAACGCACCAACTATTCAATAAACGTAATTGCGCGTTGTACCGACCCGTTTGAGTAACCGACAACCAATTCAGCCCCATAACTTTTAAAAATGATTTTTCAACAGCCCGTACATCAAACCAAGTTCCCCCGAGCTGAATTGGTCGTTAATCACTTCAACCCTCGCGTTAAACGCATCAAACTACAATTCTAGTCAACCGAACACCAACATTCAAACTACAACTAGTTGGCCAATCTAACGAACACCAATGAACATGGTTTTTAGGTATGGTATACTAGACATACCTAGGAAGATTGTGGTGCAAAAACTTCAGCAGAAACAGCCCCGAAACTGCCCAATTGGACAGCCACCCGGTAAGCCTAAACAAGCGGTTTAACGACGAATAAACGAGTCATAAGGATGAATTAAGGTGAAAAAGAGTTGTAGACACCTAATACCGACCTGGAATTGAATTTTGGATGGCTGGACGGTGGCTGATTACACAAAAAACGAGAGAGGGGGGGGGTCTAGGGCGCCGATCGGGATTTGGGTGTAGGGTTTAGGTTATATATTTTTTTTATAAATAATATACCATTCTGGACCCTCCACTTTACTAATGGTTGAACTTGTAAGAAAATTTATGTATGATAAGTTTACGAGGGTGGCAAGGAGCTCTCGGGAGAATGCCTGGTCAAGCCCGAAAGGTGTACACAACACTAAAAGGTTAAACATTTTATTGGAAATTAACGAACGTTACACCAAGTAATTAAACAGGTCATGGACGGGTATTCGGGTTATATGGATATGGATTAGGGTCTGGGAAAAAGGGTTATAAGGATAATTGCAGTTTAGTCCCTGAAGCTTTGATGTGGATACAGAAGGGGGTTAAAGTTTATGTTTAGGGTTAAAAATGAATATTTTCCAAAGTTTTATATATATTAAATAAATATTATAAATAAATATAAACTGTATAGAATTTCTTCGATAAACATGCCATTTTTAGTGACAAAATTTCCCGAATATAAAACGAGTCGGGTTACGGATTTAAATTTGTATGTGAAAAATCCGAGTGGTTACAGTCTCCCCAACTTTAGGGAATTTCGTCCCGAAATTAAGGAAAACCACAACATCATCGTTTTGAAAAAAATTTAAACTTTTAAAGAAAATATCATGACATAGAACTTATAATAACCTAAGCAACGCTTCAAATGACCTTATATATAGGATGTACCGCAGCGTATCCACCATGTCCTTACCATCTCATCATTCGTACCGTTACCCAAACTACCTTAGGTTCCAAATCTTGACACATAATTGTACGTATTATGATTTCCATGAGAGGACTTGAATAATTACGTATGCATCCATAATTACTCTTATCGTCGGATGGTCCGCATAATCCGTTCCATCATGTGGGTTGTAACACATTTAAAATAAAATTTTGAAATTAAAACAATTTTTTTGACAATTCTAAATATAATTTCAAATCATAATTAATAAATATTTAGTGGAATTAGTAAAACCGTGAGATTTCGAAAAACTCTTTTGCTTTTAAAAGTATAATTTTTGTAAATTGAAGAAAATAGATTTGGTGATTTAGGTGTTATTAAGATAATCGAGAATAAAGTAATGAGGTAGAAATACAAGATCCTAATTGTTTAATTTTTGATAAAGGAAACTTTATTCATGTAATGAAATACTTAAATAGTTCAAATTGAAATCATCAAATGTCGTGAATAATTAAAGAGTCGATATAATGCAATAATGAAAAGATAAGATAACTTAAGATAGGAAAATGACAAAAATCTTCAAGTCTTCAAGCATCTTCATTTACGGTAGATGTGATTCACTTGACTTTGAGCACTTGAGGTTGTTGAATCCATAATAACTTGAGCAGTCGATGCAGGTGGATATGGAGTAGGTTGAACTTGGAAAGACGACACTAGTGAGGTTTAGGTGGTGTAGACTTGGTAAACTTGAACTTGCGGGTATGGAGTTGGATAAGGGTGGGTCATATTGGTGTTAGGAGTTTTTAGTGGATATGGTTGATGGGTCGGGACTTGAGAAGCAATAGGGATGTTGCAAGGGGCAGGCATAGCTTGAGCTTGACGTGCATGGATAAGTTGAGGGGCACGCATTGCGAAGATGACTAGGATCTCCACAATTATAGCAAGCACGGGTAGCAGAGGGTTTAGAAGTAGACGGTGCACGACAAGTATTTGCAAGGTGGCCATAACGGTTGCATTGGGTGCATAGACGGCACATGGATTGAGTCGGATTGTGATAGTTACAAGTAGAGCATAACGGGAAAAGTCCGGTATAGGTTTACTTGTTAGGAGCATTTTGGTTGGAGGTTGAAGGGTTGGTGTGGTTAGCAGAGTTGAACTTACGTTTGTGACGAGAAGAGCTGTCATTGCGCGAAGTGGGTTTGGGTTCAGCCTTAGCATCAGTTGAAGATTTGGTTTTGGAGTTTTCAGAGGTAGTGTTAGAGTTCACGCGAGGTAGGGTTCCATCTTCAACAGGATCATCGGGACATGAGGCAGCAAGAGCAATAGCTTCCTTGAATTCCTCCCATGGCATACTCGTAGCAATCCCAAGCATGGCAGTAGTAATTTACTTAGTGATCCTAGTAGTCAAACGGTGATCACGGGCAGCCGACGGACGACGTTGATTACGACTATGATTTCCTAAGGAAGACATTCTACGAGGACCAAAGATGAAAATGTGTAAGACGACAGGTGAGTTGTAGGAATGAGTTGATATGAAATAATGGGGATGCGTATGTATATAGTACTAGTGAAGACTCGAGGTCGAGTCGGGATTTAAAATAATGTGAATAATTTTCTTTAGATATCTAATTTAATAACTAATGTTTACAAAAAATCAAAAGCAAAATATTATTAGGCTGGGCTTTCCATGGGCTTCCCATGGTAGCTCGAGATCCCAAATAAAATACCAAAACATGTTCAATGAGTTGACCTCCCATAAGCTTTCTATGGCAATTTGAATGGCCCAACTAAATAAAACAACATAAAGTTTGTGAATTGGCCTCCCATGAGCGTTCCATGGCAATTTGTTGGCCCAATTCAAATAACGTGTAATAAACAATTGATTTGTTCAGCCCATGAGCGTGTACATGGCATTTAACTGACACAACTAATTAATGAATTACCGAAAATCAACGGAGTTGTTCGGACCATGAGCGTTACATGGCATTTAACCGACTCATCTAAATATCGAATCAACGAATCAAATATAAGTAGTTGGTGTATCTCGGTAACCACCTCGGATGATATGTTCCAACCCAAAAATCAAATCGAAAATGGTTTAAGAAATGAATAGTTGGAGTGCCCATGGATTTCCATGGATTTTTCACCTAACTAAGCATCTAAAATAATTTGAAAACACAATTTTGGAAGTATAACCGTTTAGCCGGTTATGTTTACCACGTAACCGTTTAGCCGATTACGGGTACCACTTAAAGTTATCTGGTTGTACGAGATTTGTCATACCCCCACGCTTCAAGGTGAAAGAGAAAAACATGAGAATTCCTAAGGAATTTCCCACAATAAAATATAATCTACCAAAAATTAAGAGGATTTAAAAATATTTTGAAAGTTGAGGCATGACCTCAGAATTTGTGTATGTGTGCAACAAGTAGATAAGACAAAGCATAATAAAATAATTAATCTAATTAAGCTGTAAACAATTTAAATAGCACATAAGGCAGTTTAGATAAGTACATATAGGGTTCCTAAGATATGTCTAGGACCATCTCTAACGACCTATCTTATAACCTTCGGCTCTGATACCAATCTGTCATACCTAACCTAAGGCGGAAATACCGGGGCGTGATTCGATGACTCACAACTCGAAGATACTATCATAATTATAAATGACAATATCTAATTAATTATTTTAATTCAAATGTACACACAATAATCAAATACAACTAAACAATTCAAATAAATAAATACAATCAATTAAATTTAAGTTTGTCTTCAATATAACCTATGGTCTTGACTAAATATCCATACTTCAATTTAAGCAACCTGCATATGCGTAAAAAATGGAGTTTAATCAACAACATATGTTGAGTGAGATGATCACCAATTTTGAAACAACAAATAATATATATATATATATAAATAATTAAGAAATGATAAATGATAAATACGCAAACCAATCTATGTGGTAATAATCAATCAAACCTTAACAAACCAAAATCAAGTTGTACTCATGTGCCAATGAATCTTTGTCAAGTAAATCGGGCATTGATTACAATGACTAAATTGTCGGTTTACCTTCGCCAAGCGAATCGGGCTCCGGTTACTAAGACGGCCGTATGATCATACTAATGAGAACCCTATACAAGGGGATATGCTGGACCTCTCCGAAACGTTAGCAAGTAAACAATTAAACATGTAGCAATTAGCAAATAGCATTCAACTGATATTCACACAATAATTATGTTTGTGACTTTGAGTATATATATAGAATAGAAAATATGAGTAAGTACGCATATGTCCCCAAAATGTTAGAAAACAGTGTATAAAAAGGAGAATGATCAAACTCACCTGATCGATTAAGCCAAACGGAAATGAACACGACAAGAACAATAATCACGCTTTTTGAGAATTATCGACAAGAATCCTAATTAAATAATGATATAAGTGAATTATAAATGATATAATACATATAATGAACTTAAGATTTCGAGGTGATTTGAGTTACAATTTTGTTTGGTATGTTATGGATTGAACGATTGATCTCTACAAATTTTTTTATCATTTAATTATAAAATCGTTGTTTAACGTATAATCAAACTTACAAATAATTAATTTGAATAAATATAAGTTGAGAGCTATTATAATAATAATCGTTTTAAATATATAATTATAATAAAATTTATATCCTAAAATCGTTAACGAAACTTAATGGTAAAAAATATAGTAACGTATTTAATATGTTTATTATAACTTTGTTTAAAACAAATAATACATATCTAGTAAATATGAGCAAATCTATAAAAACGTCTTTTGCAACGAGAAACATTAATCTTTAATGTCGGGTTTTAATAAAATGATATTGGTTCATTATTAATAATAAGATACATACATACACACACACACACATATATATACATATACATATACGAAAACTCTAGTAATGAGCTTATTTGACACGAAAAGTTTAACTTTTATAATTTTCAGTTTTAAAGAAAATATTGTTTATGGTATATTTTATATTAATTTCTAAGTAAGAAGACGCGTCAAATGATTCGGACAGTTGTCGCGCTGGCGGAGCAGGGAGCCTACAGGGAAGATTGGGGCAATGAGGAGTAAATCATTTAAATAGGTAAAAAATAATAATAACAAAAACAGGGGCCTTCTGGGACTCGAACCCGTGACCTGACCGGATCCATGGATGAACACACACACCCTAACCAGTTGGGCTAGGGTGTCAGTTGGTTAATATCTGGAAACTGATATTTATATAAAGAAAGTAATAAAACCAAATTGTGATATAAGAACCCTAAATCCTGAAATCGATCAATCCGTTAACCGTTTGTTTAATTATTGTTAGGGCTATTGCAGAGCAGATAAAAACGAACTCAACCGTACTATTGATTACCTGATAGATGTTTGAACACAATCCAGTTTGAATCAAACAGATCTGACGACGAACTATGATGAACGGGGTATATGCAGCCTTCGATAATCTAATTAACCATAGGGGTTATGTTGGAGTTGATCTTAGAGCCATGCAGACGCAATTAATTGAATTATGGTTAAGTCTAGGTTATATATTCAATTTTAGGTCACGGCGGTTTGGGTTTATAATCAAATTCGTATCTCAATGGATCTTGTTTCTTAATTAACAAGTTAGTTTAGGCCGATATTGATATGGGGAATCAAAATCACGATTCAATTCCATGTTTAGAATGAAAATTGTGCACCAAGTAATTAAACAGGTCATGGATACTGGTATTCGGGTCATATGGATATGGATTCGGGTCAGGTAAAAGGATTATAAGGATAATTGCAGTTTAGTCCCTGAAGCTTTGATGTGGATACAAAAGGGGGTTAAAGTTTATGTTTTGGGTTAAAAATGAATATTTTCCAAAGTTATATATATATTAAATAAATATAATAAATAAATATAAATTGTTTAGAATTTCCTCGATAAACGTGCCATTTTTAGTGACAAAATTTCCCTAATATAAAACGAGTCCGGTTACGGATTTAAATTTGTATGTGAAAAATCCGAGTGGTTACACATATGCAGGTTATCATTGAATTGAAGTTGAAGTATGAACACTTAGAAAGACCTTTGGATTTTGATGGAGACAAATATTAATCAAATTTTGATTGGATTACATGTATTATATTATTGGTTTTGTAATTTTAATATTTGTGCACTGTAATTGGAAATAATTAACTTAATAGATATTCTCACATTTTACTTATGATAGTATCTTCTAAATGTGAGCAATCAGCTCACATCCCGGCATTTCCGCCTTAGGTTTTAGTGTGACAGATAGCTTCAACGACCGAATTCGACAGGACTGATCATGATACAAGGTTAAGAATCGCCAAGAATTCTTATTACAGTGTTATACAAGAAATTTAGGAATTGAAATATTGTTCGTTCATAATACATGTTTTCAAATGTAAGTGGGTGAATAACAGATAGGTGTTAAAGTTGACAAATATGGTTTTACACAAGTCAACCTTAAATCAAATGACTATGTATCCAAACCATTCATTCTTACAAAACAAGTCTTGCAAGTGTTCTTTGTCAATGACATGAGCAAACCAAGATACCACATCGTATTGCAAGGCAAACGACGTATTGTTGGGGTTGATAACGCTATAGACGAGGAAGAATACAACAACTTTGATGAACTGCCACCATTTTCAGTCGGTATTGAATCGGTAAATCATGTAACTGATGACACTACTACATACCTAAGATTAGACCACCATGACGACATACATGTTGACACAGTTTGATGAACTACCACCATTTTCAGTTGGTTAGCGATATGATTGTACTTCTCTTTTATTAATCCATGCACTTTATTTTTTTCAGTTACCGATGTGATCGTTTTTTATTATAAGCTTGGATCAAGAAACACTAAACGATATGAGTTTTATCTAATTTTATTATATAATTTCGTTACATAACATAAAATAAAAAATATATATGATATAATTTTATTATCGAATTTCATTACATAACATAAAAATAAAAAAAATTCATTATCTTCTAATTTCATTCCCTACCATATCTTTGTAACCCGCGATTTATTCCCAAATCTTTCAAAACCCTAACCATCTCTATTCTCCAACTGCCATCGGTGAAACTATTATCCATCGTCCAAATCTTTCAAAACCCGCCATCTCCATCGTCTTCTCTATTCTCCTAAACCCTAACCATCGTCTTCTCTATTCTCCTAAACCCGCAATCAACCATCATCTGCTCTTTCAAAGTGAAACCCTAAACCCCAAATCTTTCAAAACGAGGCAATCGTCCATCTATTCACGAAAAGGTAACTATTATATGTTAGAATAACTATTTAGAGCTATTTTTATGTTAGAATTTCACAAAAAGGCATGTGGTCCCTAGATTGTCGGTTCTCCAATTATTTAATACATGTGAATGCGTTGCAAGGTGTTTGTGAATATGCCATTTTTTGTTTTCCTGTTGATTAAATTAGTCAAAAAGGTGTAACAAAAAAGGTGTCTTTGTTTGTGAATATGCCATTTGTTGTTTTCTTGATTTTTTATAATCTTTTAATTATTACTCTTTTAGTTGGATTTTCTAAATACATGAATGTCATTTACTTCATTTTAAAGTTACTTTAGTAACCCTCTAATTATGTAGTTTTTTCCTTCAATATTATAGTATAGCCATGTCCAAAAATACCAAGCGCCGCGTTGCAAAAACATCAAAGAAACTTGATGACGATGATGATTTAAAACTTGTATTTGATGAAAACTACTTAACGAGGGGTGCTACTGCTTCTCCATATGCTACTTGGCTTGGAGGAGAAATGAGAACAAGAATTTCGTATCACCTTGCTAATAAAGAAGTTCCAAAAGAAGTGTGGGAAAAACTATTGTCGGAATTTAAGGTATTGAAATTAGGACATGTAAACATGAAATATTTGTTAATTATTTCATTTAACATTTGAGTTTTAAATAATTAGGCTCATTGGAAAATCGAAAACGATAGGCCAAAGAAAATCATGCTTAGAAAAGCCAAGAAAAATTGTACCAACTTTCGAAGTTTTCTTACACGAAACTTCATGTATACAAGGCTCGACCCTTTTACAGATTTTCCTTTTCTTGATAAGTCAAAGTGGCAAGGGTTCAAAGAGTATAGGTTGTGCGAGGAATTCAAGGTATGTGTTAGTGATTTATAATAGTTTGCAAAATTAGTAATTAATGGTTCTATATATATATATATATTTTTTTTTTTGCAAAATTAGTAATAAATTGTTGATTTTTGTGTAGAAACTACATGAAAAAACAAGCAAAAGTCAAAAGGCACATAAACACCATTCTAAAACAGGACGTGCTAGACCAAGTAGATTGCGGGATAACATTCCTTAATTATGGCCTCAACTCGTGTCAGTTAATCCACATCTTGAAGTTTTGCAAGATCATCGTTCTAAATTGTTTGCCGCAGCTAGAGTAGGAAAAGACAAAGATACTAGCTTATATAAAACTGATACAATCGATGGCGTATTCGACGAATTGGTAAATTTATACACACACATTTATAAACATAATATCATTCTATGTTCTAACATTTATAATTTTTCATAGGGGTGTACCGAGAAAAGGATGAAAGAAGACGGAACATATCACGAAAAGAGGTCCGATCCAATAATGGAATGTTTTGGGCCAGAGGACGGAGGTCGAACAAGCTATATTCATGCGTATTAGGTAGTGACATTCATATGTAAGGGTGATTTAGTTTAATAATAAATTTTGTATTGTTATTTTAGTATATTAATTTAAGTTTATAGGTGCATCACAAATTGTTGGAGGATTATTTAAAGGTGAATGTGATGAGGGGGTTAACTTGAATCAACAGAGCCAAAGTGTAGACGCGATCACATGTTCTCTTGACTCTTCTTGTGCATCTTATGTCGATCATGCAGTTATTCAGGTAAAATATAAACATTTCATAGCTAAATGTAAAATAGATAACTACTGATTTTGTAATCAGATAATAAAATATGATTACTATCTTGCCCTTCCTATATGTATATTAAAATCTGATAAATATTTCGGTTTTAATTATAGTTTTTTTTTCTAGTTTTTGGTTTCGATTCAGTTTTAGATTTGGTTTTTGGTTTGTCTTGGAATGTAGGAACATTAAATGGTAAGTTGCTAGAATTGGTAGATGTGCTTAAAATACGTAGGGTTCAGATAGCATGCCTCCAGGAGACTAAGTGGAAAGGACATAGAGGGGCTGAGTGTAATGGGTATAAGTTGTGGTACTCGGGGTCTGATGGAGCTAGGAATGGAGTGGGGTTTCTAGTGGCTAAGGAAATACACACTAGTGTGGTGGAGGTGATAAGACATAATGACAGGATTATGGTGTTGAAATTAGTACTAGGAGAGGAAGTAGTGGCAGTAGTCTCCGCCTACGCGCCTCATGTAGGCCTAGGGGATCAGGAAAAGAGAGAATTTTGGGATTGCCTAGACGCAGTGGTAGGGGGCATACCTAGGGGGAGAGGATTTGCATAGGAGGTGATTTTAATGGACACATTGGTAAGGCTAACGATGGTTTTCAAGCCGTACATGGGGGTTTCGGTTTTGGTGATAGGAATGAGACCGGAACAGATCTTCTAGATTTTGTGGTGGCACATGACCTAGGTATTATAAATTCTTATTTTAGGAAACAAGATTCTCATTTAATCACTTTTAGCAGTGGCGGACGCGACACGCAAATTGACTACCTTTTGATGAGGCAAGGAGACCGACGTTGGTGGAAGGACTGCAAAGTCATACCTGGGGAGGCAGTTGTGACTCAACATCGACTACTAGTGACAGATATAGCCTTCAGAAATAAGCTGACTGTTCGAGAGAAGAAAGGTACACCGAGAATTCGATGGGGAAACTTGAAGGACGAAAATCTCCTACTGTTTAAGGATAAACTCATACTGCATACGCGGGCTCGACTAAATGGGGACTCAACTCACATATGGGAAGCTATGGAGACAAAGATCATCCAAGTAGCAAAGGAGACTCTCGGGGTCATAACAGGAAAGACAAGTGGGCATAAGGAGTCTTGGTGGTGGAATGACGCAGTGCAAGACAAGATAAGGGACAAACAAGGATGTTTTAGGGAGCTAATGAGGTGCACGAATGAGGAGGAGCGAGTGGAATTGAGGGACAACTACAAAACGGCCAAGATAGAGGCGAAGAAGGCAGTGGCGGAAGCAAAGTAGGCGGCCTTTAAACGGATGTATGAAAGTCTAGAAACAAAAGAGGGGGAACATGCTATGTTTAAGATTGCCAAAGCCAGGGAGCGTAGAAGGCAAGATCTAGGACCGGTGAAGTTCATAAAGGATACAGATGGGCATGTACTGGTCAAGGAGCAGGACATCAAGCTAAGATGGCAAACCTACTTCCACAATCTTTTTAACAATGGGAGAGCTTACCAAGAAGAACATGACAACACAAACTTTCAACGACAACAATCGAATAACTGCTACTGCCGACGGATCACACGAGAAGAGGTGAAGGATGCACTTAGGAGGATGGGAAGGTCTAAGGCGGTTGGCCCAGACAACATACCCATCGAGGTGTGGAAGTGTCTGGGGGAGGAAGGAGTCATGTGGTTAACTACTCTGTTCAATAGTATTCTCAAATCAGGTAAGATGCCAGACCAGTGGAGGAGCAGCGTTGTAGTTCCTATCTATAAGAACAAAGGAGACGCCCAATGTTGTGGTAACTACCGAGGAATCAAACTACTAAGTCATACTATGAAGCTATGGGAAAGAGTGATTGAGGATAGACTTAGACGAGAAACTCAGGTTACGGTCAACCAATTTGGCTTCATGCCGGGGCGTTCCACCACAGAGGCAATACACCTTATAAGAAGATTAATGGAAAAGTATAGGGAGAAGAAGCGTGATCTACATATGGTGTTTATTGACCTAGAAAAGGCCTACGACAGTGTGCCACGACAGGTGCTCTAGGAGTGCTTGGAGGGTAGAAGAGTGCCCAGGAAATACATAGAGATAATTATGGATATGTATACCAGGAGTGAAACAAGTGTCCGTGCGCCAGTGGGGGATACTGATTTCTTTCCTGCAGAGGCAGGTCTTCACCAGGGGTCAGCATTGAGCCCGTTTCTTTGTGCAGTAGTCTTGGATGAGTTGTCAAAGTCGATTCAGGGGACTCTCCCGTGGTGCATGATGTTCGCAGACGATATTGTGTTACTTGCTGAGAAAAAACAAGATCTAAACATGAGGCTTGAGGAGTGGCGAACAACCTTAGAGACAAAAGGTTTAAAGATTAGCCGATCTAAGACGGAGTACCTCCACTGTGATTTTGGTGGGATAAACGACAATGAAGACGCACAGATCACAATTGAAGGGCAGGTGGTCCCGCAGGTAACGAAGTTCAAGTATTTAGGATCATTTGTACAGAGCGATGGGGAATTAGACAGTGATGTGACCCACCGAGTTCAGGTAGGATGGTGTAGATGGAAAGCAGCCACAGGTATATTGTGCGACAAGAGTTTCCCGACTAAACTAAAGGGAAAATTCTATAGGGTGGCAGTTAGACCTGCAATGCTATATGGAACAGATTGTTGGGCCATCAAGAAGGCACAAGTGCGGAAGATGGAGGTAGCAGAAATGAGAATGCTACGTTGGATGTGTGGGCACACAAGGCTAGACCGAATAAGAAACGTTGTGTTTCGCGAGAGATTAGGGGTGGCGAACATAGCAGACAAGATAAGAGAGGGGAGATTGAGATGGTTTGGATATGTAAAGAGAAGACAGACGACGAATCCTGTTAGATCCGTAGAAAACATTACTATAGAGGGGAGGAGGGGTAGAGGACGACCGAAATTGACTTGGGATGAGAGGATTAGGCATGATTTGATAGACCTAAACCTCTCCGAGGACATGGTTGAGGATAGGAATTCGTGGAGAAGTAGAATTAAAGTTAAGGATTTTTAGAGAGAATTGAATACCTTAGGGCTTAGGGCTTAGACTTAACTTATTTAGGTCACATACCATAATGGTATTTCCCTTACATATATTATTATTTATTATTATAATTATTATTAGCTTTTATATAGCTGCTAAACTGTGATCTTATTAATAATATTATTATAATTAGTAGTAGTTTTTATATAACTGTTAAACTTTGATTTCCTTTATTTTGCTTCATACACATGTACTTAGAGTCAAGGGTCTCTCTGGAAGCCACCTCTTTATTCCTTTGGATAGAGGTACGGTGTGCCTACATCCCACCCTCCCCAGACCCTACTTATAGATTTGCTGTCGGTGGAATTTTACTGGGCATGATTGATTGATTGATTGATTGATTTGTTTTGTGTAAGTTTCAGATTATTTTGTCTTTGATTTCTTTCTTCTTCTTTTTTTTGTTTTGTTCGATTTTATTTTTTTGGTGTCATTTTTGTTAGATTTTTTTAGTTGTTGGTTTGTTTAGTTTGGCTTCAGTTTTTTATTTTTTCGATTTTAATATGTTCAGTTTTTTAATTTTGGTTTTGTTTCAGTTCTCAGTTATTCGTTTTTTTGTTTCGGCTCGGTTTTCGTTTTTGGATTCGCTTAAGTTTAATTTCAGTTTTTGGTTTCATTCAGTTTTAATTATTTCGGGATCTGTTGGTTTATGTTTGTTTCATTCAATTTTTGGTTTCTATTGAGTTTTTTAATTTTTTTTTCATTCAGTTTTAATTTTTTCAGTTTTCGGTTCGGTTTTCGTTTCATTCAGTTTAGTTTCGGTTTCATTCAATTTTCGTTTTCTGTTCAATTTTTTAATTTTTTGTTTCATTCGTTTTTAAGTTTTTCAGTTTTCGGTTCGGTTTTTGTTTCATTCAGTTTAGTTTTTTAATTTTTATTTCATTTAGTTTTAATTTTTTCAGTGTTCGGTTCGATTTTCGTTTCATTGAGTTTAGTTTCGGTTTCATTCAGATTGGTTTTGTATTATATATAGTAATTGATATTAATATAGTGTCGATTTGTTTTGCAGGATCTACGTGCGTGTGAATTGTTTATGCACTTTGATGTGTCTACGCCAATAGTCATTGCTGGCACATACAACTTCAGAAGATAGTATCTTCCAGGACATTCTCATAAATGAGGGTTGTTTGATTGTACAAGTAGATACTATCACGCCACAGTATGTGGGTTTCCCGGCCCCAATCAGACATTCACCAATAAAATTATTGTAATGAGTCACACCCTTGGTAAATGTGTTCAGTGGCCCATTAACGCCTTAAAGGTATGTTTGGATGATTAATAGTTGCATATAGTTTGTTGTATTATTATTATGGAGTAATACCATAAAAAACCAACTTACATTTTGATTTTGCTCACAAAAGTCCCTCTATTCTTTTTTGCATATTAATGTCCCTTTATTTGTTTTTAACATGCTTGTGAAATAACCTAGAATAGCCTATTTATTGCTCAATGGACAATTATTAATATCTTTAATTTTGAAACAAATTATTTTGAGATAAATTAAATAGATTACGGGACTCAATACAATTTACTTTTTATTTATATTCATCTTCTTCTACACAACCACCGTATCTCCGGTCACCACCTCATCGGCTGCCAATTCGCTTTTCATGTCTCCTTCCGTCTCATTTTGCAATGCTTCAACGGCCATCGCCGCTCATGGTCAAAATTAATCTCTATGACTCGGTGCACTCACCGGCTGGAGCAGATCTACTTCTTCGGCTCCATGATTGGCGCGCAGTCGGTTAGTCCAGTAGCCATTTAAGTGACATGCGTCTACCTCGAAACACAATATGTTTAACTCGTTCTCTAGCGAGATTCCGCCGTAGAACTCGAATCACTCCTAATATATAATGTCGGAGATCTCGAATCACGTTCATGGTGGCTAACTAATTTACCTTTATTAACAGACTTAGACGTTTCCAGTAATCATTTGTCTGGTAAAATTCTTATTAAGATTGTGAAATTGATGCGATTGGAGAAGCTAATACTAACTGGTTAAAAGACATTAAAAGTCTGTTTCCAAAAGCAACTCAGTAACCATAGGGTATCGTCTTCTTCACCCTCTCAGCTGTTAGGATTTTCAGATGCACCATGGCGTCTCGTGGAAGGAAGAAGGTAGAAACCGCCATGGTCTACAACTACCGCGCCAACCACCACCTTCGTTTCCTTACTGTTCCGGGGTTAAACGTTTGGTTAACTCCTTAATTTATTTTGTTCAAGTACATCCACAAAAATGCCCTATGTAATATTCTCCTTTTCTTTTATAAGCCACGCAAGTTTAAAGTAAGACCATTTACCGGTGCTTCCGGTTTCAAGTAAATTTTTTAAAGAAACTTCATAAATATGTTCAAAAATATCAAGTGTGAGGACTTTAATATGTAAAAAAGTATGAATGGACTTTTGTGAGCAAAATAAAAAGTAGATTGGTTTTTTATGGTATTATTATTTAATGTATATTACTTGTTTAATTGTAGAAAAAAAACGTCAAGTCACACCACCAATCAGCGAGCGACTCGAGAAATGCCCTACGTCATAGTGCATTGAGGCACAATGATGAAGTTTCACCTTATATACCATCTTCACCCCAAGACGATCAATATAGAAAAATTGATTATTCGTATGATTCTATTGTTAATAATGAATTTGTCAAATCTGGTAATGAATCACTTCACTTTAGACATACTCTAGTGTGTGTGTGTATGCGCGTGCGTGTGTAGGGGTTTTAATCGGGTCAACCCGATCGGGTTTCGGTTTAATTAGGTCGGGTTAACAGGGAACCCAACCCGACCTTTAAGGTCAGGTTAGTCGGGTTCAGGTTAATGTTAGTGCACGGTTTTTCGTCTCGGTCTTTGTTAATGTATTATTATATTAGAATAAATGTATAGGGACATTTTGGTAATTGTATAGTCATGAATGTGACTCATTCGTTAGTAATGTAAGGCACATTCGTTAAGTCCTTAACAAATGTGGCCATTCGCTAATGTATAACCTCATTCATTATGAGTCATAACGAATGAGTGCATTCGTTAGTCACTAAAGTATTTGTAACGAATAAGGGTTCATTCGTTAAGGGATGTTTAACAAAAGAAACTCTTTCCCTATATATACCCCTGTAATTTTAGTAAATTAACGAAGTTGATATTTTGAGATCTGCACTGTTACTCTGCCGAAATATCTCCAGACTACCATAACCGTATGTTGATCATGAACATATATGCTCGCATGGTTTCTCAATTGGTATCAGAGCCGGATGTTCTGATTGTTGCTTGATTTGTAGCTTAATTGTATTGAACTAAGTATCAATTGATTGATTCATAGGTCAATTAATTGAGTAATTGTATTCAGACTTCAAACGTAACGTAATTGGTTGATTAACTTAGTGTTCATGGTTAACTGAACTCGAAATGGATCAAGGATTACTAACGAACACCTGTTGATCAGTTTGTATAGAGTTAATTGTGTGTTTACGTTATGAATTGTGTGATTTGTGATTTGAGGATAATGGTGGGAATGTTTCGTGTTTGGAATTGAGGTTTGAATAGTGGATTGAGGTTCAAATTGAGGATTCAGACGAGTTCGTGTGTGTTCGGATTGTGTTTACGAGTGTATTGGTATAGGTGTTTTGGTTAAAAATCGGGCTAAGGATCAATGAACCAAATTCGTAAGTGAGGATTGGTGCTAGTATGAATTAATGTAATAAAAGTAACAATTATAGACAATGAACACGAAGATTTATACGAGGAAAAGCCCTTGGTAACTATTATCCCGCCGACATAAAAACCTCGGACAGTGAAAACTATCACTACCAATTATATTGAACTCGAAAAGGTTACAAATGGTGGAATAATAGCTGATCGTGAATACAAGTGTTGCTGTTATGAGTTCTAAGTGCTTGAGTATTATGTGTGTTAATCAGCTATCATTTGATGTTTAAATACAAGTAAATATAACGGCTACTAACTAAAGTCCTACTAATCCGGCCACGTTTGTTTACTCCTTCAGCTTGACTGTTTTGGAGCGTGGACGAAAAGGGAAGACCAGGTAAATATCTCATCCGCAAGAATAGGGATTCCAGTAAGCACGTGTTTTATCTGTAAAAAATAGATTAGAATATAACTGAAATCGACTGTTGAGGATCCTTGAACCACTTAGGATCCTTAGTCCTAGAAACAGTCGTCACAGATGGTTGATATTGGAGGATCCAAGATCCTAGTCCCAATAATTTCCCCCAAACATGATAGGTGTGAGTTAGGAACAACTGCCATGTATATCCCGATAAAAATGCATCGTAACCGTCGATTAAGAGTAGATGCGACCGTCTCCAACCACCATATAATTGCGTCTACTTAATAGATTTGAACCCTTATATCTTCCTTCTTCAACGGATTATAAGTGTATTTCCGGCATAACTATCAGGTATCCTTCTTTCTCTTTCTATTATTTCCTTCATTCTTCTCATCCTTCTGTCACAATGCCTAAAAGAAACTAAAGAGCTTCCTTTAGCTCAAGCCCGAGGGACATCACTCCAGAACTTCAGAGCCAACATCTTCTTAAAGATCCGGCTTCTGAAATTTGCAAATTCAACGACGAAGAAATTCGTAGTATCTCCAATTGTTTTCCCGAAGGAACAGTATTTAGACCCTATAACCCCCAAGTAAAGAGTGACTGCATCTCTACTGATTGGTTTGTTTTCCAACACTCCCATTCCATCTTGGCTTCTCGTATCCGTTTCCCGATCTTACCACCACTTTCTTCTCCTTCACCGGTATCAGCTATATTCAAGCTATGCCGATGATGTGGAGGACTTTACACACCATTGAAAGACTGATTGCAGAGCAAGATCTAGATTTCACCCTTCCGTCTCTTTCTTACTTGTATAGACTCGTGACCCATGGTTCTAGCAGATTCCTCTTCAAGAGCAAGCCTTTTCAACCTCTCCCGATTAACAAGACCACCCATAATGACCAAAGTTGGAAGAACCAATTCTTCTTCGTCTTAAGAGATAGTATTCCAAATGGGAACTCGTTACCAACTCGCTGGATCCTGAGGGGTAGGATAGTGGATCCAGAGGATAGGTGATCCTTGTTTCATTGTTTGTTTGATAATAGGTTTGTTGTTCCTTGTGCAGTGTCCAACTTCACAGATCTTGTTGCCGATCCAGATGGTGTTGAGAAGGCTAAGGCGTTTCTGTCTCTGGATCCTTTCGATAGAACCGACAAGATTGTTGGTGAAGAGCTAAGTAACTCAAATGAAAAGACTGCAAGTTCCTCAAAGACAATGTCCAGTGAGTTAGAATTGGTTTATTGATTGTCAATAAAAATAAAGAAAAACAATAGACTATTAGGAACTTATCTTTTTTCGGGCAGGTGCACAAAAATCATCATCCAGGCTGTCCAAGAACTTATTGGGTCAATTCCAGTTGGAAGATGTTGACAGCCTCATTTCATCTCGTTCTTCTGAGAAAAAACCAATGAAAAGCTCCAGCCTTGCACCTCCAAAGACCATGACTACCCGTTCCAAGGCCACCATGAAGAGAAAAAGAGATCCTGACGTGGAGGTCCATGGAGCACAACATGTGTTTGATCAACTTTCAAAAGTAAGGATCCTTTATCCACAGTTATAAATATTTTGGTAGTATCTTTAACTTGTAAATTTTTTATAGGCTGTGGCCAACTTCAAAGCCTTGTATAATGAGAACGTGGTCAATACGGAAAAGGAATTGGCCAAATATCGTGCTTGCATAACTCTAAAGGACAAGCTCAACACAGCATTTCAAACGAAGAAGGAAGCTCTGGAAGACAAGCTAGCTCTCGCGGACATCTGAGCTCAGGAGCATGTAATGGAGGTTACGGAGCAGGCTAAGGTGTGGGCTAGCAAGGCGGTGCTCATAGCCAGGATCAAGATGGCTGCAGTGGCTAAAGATCCTAGCTTCGATAGGTCCACTTGGAATGTGGCTATGTGGGAGAAGGCATTGGCTGGCTTTGGTAAAGAGAGCGAGGATGCAGTGGCCGAGAAGAGGATCAAGGATGCTGGGACGAGCGGGTTCAAAGATGATGCGTTGGAGGTCAAGGAGGCTGGTGAGGTGATGGTGATGTGGCGAAGGAGTGATGGTGCAAATGGGTGATGAAGGATATAAAGACAAGGCCGAAGCCCATTTTTTTATGAAGTTTAAATGGTTTTTTGTTGGTGTTTTTATGTGGACAATAGTAGTTGTAATCCTCAGGATCTGTGATTCTTAAGACAATTATCAAAGGTGGTTAGGGTGGAGGAATCCCTAACTTTATGGGGATGAAGCCTTAACCGCCTTTGTCTTTTAAATTTCTGCATGGACATATGATAACTTTGACGTAGCCTGATCGGGGTGGATGGTCCACGTTTTGCTGGTGAAGCCCGGATCAAATCTTGCTTATAATAATATGACTCTTTTGATTTCTGCTTTATAATTTGTGTCACTAGGATAGAGGATTCTCAATCCTTAGAACTTTTCTCTTCAAGATATTTACCTATTAAAATAAATCATCAAAAGAGAACATAATAGTTAGAAAAGCTGGATTTAAACCCAACTATCTTGGGGACAAGCCCAACAAATCGTGGGGACAAGCCCAATAAGACGTGGGGACAAGCCCAATAAAACATGGGGACAAGCCCAATAAATACGAGCAACGAGCCGATCCTTGGCGTTGGCCCAATTGTACGCGGTGACGAGCCTACCCCGGCGTTGACTTTAACTTGTGTATATAGTACGTCTACCATTTAATTCGTAGGATCCAAGATATGATTTTTAGCCATGAAATTGTCAGCCACGTATAGTGTACTGGTCCCACAGCCTCCAATTATACCCGGATAATCGTGCGCTCCAGGCGAGGGTGTGGAAACCCTAATTCGGGAGATAGGGTGAAAACCTTATAAACCTGGCGAGACAAGGCCGATTAAACTTAGGAGAGAGTTGGCCAACACGTTTTTTCCACTTGAGGGCCCTATTGCTCGGCATTTCTGCAACATGACATATTTGACAAAACAAGAATCTAACATAATGTATATAAATATAAGCATAAGGTAAAATTTAAGCAAGTAATTGACTGGAGTAATTGACTAGGATCCATGATCCTGATCAACAAAAATACTTTTTTAGATGAATCGCATTCCAAGCCCTCGGGAGCGTGTCACCTTCCATATTCATCAAACGATATGCCCACTTTCCAGCTTTGGCTTCAATCAAATAAGGACCTTCCCATTTGGGTGCTAACTTCCCGTCAGCGGGATTAGTTGTATTTTGGAACGCCTTTCGAAGAACTAAATATCCAACTTCAAATCTTCTAATTCTGATATTCTTGTTGTATGCGCCAGCCATATTTTGTTGGTAGGCTGCCATCCTGAATCTTGTTTGATCTCTAAGCTCTTCCACAGTATCTAGATCTTGGATAAGATTCTCGTTGTTAATCTGAGGATCATGGATGCTTGTTCTGGCTGTTGAATACACCATTTTGGTGGAGATCACTGCCTCAGCTCCAAAGACTAACGAGAACGGCGTCTGTCCTATGGCATTCTTTGGAGTTGTCCTATCTGCCCAAAGCACATAGGGTAGTTCCTCAGCCCATTTGCCTTTCTTCGCTCCAAGCTTCTTCTTCAGGTTGTTGATGATGATTTTATTGCTGGATTCTACTTTGCCATTTGCTTGTGGATGGACTGGTGTTGAAGTGATCATTTTGATTCCCTAACTATCACAAAAGTTAGTAGTTCTTTTCCCAATAAATTGGGAACCATTATCACAAATAATTTCAGAAGGAATTCCAAATCTAGTAATAATGTTACATTTGATAAAGGATATAACTTCCTTTTCCCTAACTTGAGGGAAAGCCTCGGCTTCGATCCATTTAGAGAAATAGTCTGTCGTTGCTAACATGAAGACTTTCCCCCTGGAGCTGTAGGAAGCTTACCCACTATATCCATCCCCCATTTCATGAATGGCCAGGAAGAGATGATGGGATATAAGGGTCCTGCCGGTTGATGTAGAATGTGGCCATGCCTCTGACAAGCATCGCATTTCCCGGAGTACTCCATAGCATCCTTCTTCATAGTAGGCCAGAAATATCCAGTTCAAAGAATCCTGGAGAATAATCCTCTGCCCCCTGTATGGTTACCACAATCTCCTTCATGGAAATCCTTCAGCCCTTCTTAGATCTCGGATCCTTCGATGCACCTTAAATATGGACCTACAAGGGACTTCTTATGTAGCATATTATGTACAATAGTATATTGGAATACCTTGGCTTTAAAAGCTTTGGGGTTTTCTTCTTTTGGGATTTCTCCATCTTGAATATACTTCATTATCTGAATGGTCCAGGATGAATGATCAAGAGAATGATCCTTAGGATCCATGTGTAGATTCCCATCTACCTCCATTGCTTGGCATTCCTCAATTACAGGGAATAGAACGTGGATAATAGGGATTTTTATGTTCTCTGGGAACTTCAAAGCTGAAGCTAGGTTTGCTAAGGCATCGGCCCCAACATTTTCTTCTCTTGGTACCTGCGTAATTGTAAAATAATCAAAGGATCCTGCAAGATCCTTTACTATATCTAAATATTTAATTAATTTGTCACCTTTGACCGCATATGACCCATTAAAGTGATTAGCAATTAATAATGAATCTACAAAAATTTGAAGATATTTGATTCTCATACCTTTGGCTAGTTGTATACCTGCGATGAGTGCCTCATATTCTGCCTCGTTGTTAGTGTCCTGGAATTCACAAGCTATCGAATGGGGTAATATGTCCCCCTGTGGCGATTTCAGTAGTATTCCCAATCCTGTTCCTTTGACATTTGAGGCTCCATAAGTGAAGAGTGTCCAAGGATCCTTGGTCTCTTCAAGCTGTTGAACTTCAAGATTGGCTTGTTTGTCTATGTCGCTACTGAAATCAGCCACAAAGTCTGCTAGTGCCTGTGACTTAATCGCATTTCTAGGCTCATATTGAATATCATGTGCACTTAGCTTTACAGCCCACTTGGCCATTCTACCCGACATTCCTGGTTTTCTAAGGAAATTCTTTATGGGATAATTAGTTTTTCCAACAATAGTATGAGTCTCAAAATAATGTCTTAACTTAGTTGAAGCCATGATTAGAGCAAGAATAAGTTTTTCTAGGTGAGAGTACCTGGACTCAGCATCGAGGACACTTTTACTTACATAGTAAATGGGATGTTGATTACCTTCGTGATTTTTCACCAAGACCGCACTCAAGGCTGTGAGTGAGACGGCTAGATAGAGGATCAATGGTTCTCCATCTACAGGCTTCATCAAAGCGGGGGCTGAGGATAAGTAGTCCTTTAGAGCAGTGAGAGCGACTTCATGTTTCTCTGTCCACTCGAATTTCTTGTTTTTCCTAAAGATGTCATAAAAATCTTTATATCTTTCTGAGGATTTCGATATGAACCTGTTAAGTGCTGCCACCCTTCCTGTTAATCTTTGTACCTCTTTGACGTTTGTTGGAGATTTAAGGTTTAAGATGGCTTGGATTTGCTCTGGACTCGCCTCTATCCCCTTTTTGGTTACCAAATACCCAGGAATTTTCCGGCTTTGACACCAAATACACATTTAGAAGGATTTAGCTTCATGTTGTATTTGTCGAGGGTGTCAAATGCTACTTCCAAATCATTAAGGTGATCCTCCTCCTTCTTTGACTTTACCACCATGTCATCAATGTAGACTTCCATGGTGTCTCCCAACTGTTCCTTGAACATCATATTAACTAGTCTTTGATATGTAGCACCTGCATTTCTAAGACCAAACGGCATAGCAATATAACAATATATGCCCGTAGGGTTATAAATGTTGTATCCTCTTGGTCAGATGGTTCCATCTGGATTTATTGAAATCCTGACGAAGCATCCATAAAGGTCAGCATTTCGTGCCCTGCAGTAGCATCCACCATGGAGTCAATGTGGGGAAGAGGGAAAGGATCCTTGGGACATGTGATATAATGCAAAATCTATATAAATCCCTTGGATATTTAATATAATATTTTATTAGTTTCCGTTTGGTTTTTATTAGAATTTGTATATTATTAACATATTTGAATAATTTAGGCTTCGAGACTTGTTCATGGTTAAAAAAGGGCGAAAAAAGAGCTAAAACACGCCAAATCGATGAACTGGAGCATCAGAATTGAACCAGACTGCATCAGGAAACGAACCAGACCGGTTAGCCCCCCCTCATCCAGAGCGCCGCGCGACGGAGAGGCCAAATCCTACCACGCGGCGCGCCGGACATCCTATTTCGCGTATTTTCATCGGTTTTTATCAGTTTTGGGCCCAGGAAACCTATTTAAACACCGCTAAACTTAATCCTGAGGATACCCTACAAACCAGAGCCGAATTTGGAGTTTTCTGTAGCTTATGATTGCAATATTTGGTGGGATTGAAGGCTAAGAATCAGCCAGCGAAGTGCTTATCATCCAAGAACGAAGACCGCGGGTTTTTATCGCCTTTAATCTTCCGTTCTTATTTATTTTCGTCATGATTTCCTTTATTATTGTTTTGTTTGATTTTAAGATGCTAGGCTAAACATTATAGACTGCCTAGGATTATGATGAACCTTTGTTGACGTTTGATTTTGACTTGGGATTTATTTATCGTCATGGTTTTTATGAACTAGTTAAAAGGTTTAATTATATTAAATTGATGCATATGGATATTTAGGATTGCTTGATTAAAGATTATTGTTCCATAGTTGCCTTGATTATTGTTTGTCATTATGATAGGTCGCTATTAGGTCAATTACTTTGTGTTCTTGATTATTTTATGATTGATATGCATTAAGATCATAGGAATAATATTAGTTAATCAAACAAACCTAAGTTTGCTGCTAACCTAAATAGCTATAAGGTGCTAGGTTATTGATAGGTCTTTCTTGATCAGGATTGCTAGATTTAGTTCTTCGTAAGGAATCCGTCTAGGTTTGATCGGTTAACTTTGTCTATCGAGTCAATTGAATATATTAGAATGCCTTTGATTTTGGCGCTGTAAGATAGGATTTCGTATAAAGTAACTAGTTTGTAATCAATTAGGTGACTGTAAGGAAACTTGATTTTTAATACTGGTGTGCGTTAAAACTTATTAGAAATCCATAGGTGTCTCTTGAGAAGGGTCAGGGGTCATGTTCGTGTTTTCTCTTAAGCGTCTATTTTACGATCCCAGTTCCATAACTAAGTATTATCCCGGGTTAATTGATAACTGAAATTTAAGGGATTCTAGCCTAGGTAGTTATCTTGTCATCATTTGAATTAAGTCCAGGGTTAAGTTGTTTTTAAGTCTTTAGGTTTATTAATTAGTTTAATTTTAGTTTTTAAGTAAAACCCCCTAATAATAGTAGATAAATAGTCGCGTCTGTAGTTAAGTCTAAACTTAACTAGTTAACGTAATTTAAAGAGTCCTGTGGGTTCGATATCCGGACTTACTTAGCTATACTATAGTCGATCGATTCACTTGCTGGTTAGTAGTTTAGTTAAGTTTAAGAGTCTAGAATTTATTACTTAGTGTCTAGATTAGCTTGTTTTTATATAACTACTTTTAGCACATCAAGTTTTTGGCGCCGTTGTCGGGGATTCTTGGCAATTGCGTTATTAGCTTTGATTAGACTTACCTGCTTCATATGTGCTATTTGTATTTTGTTTTGTTTTTGAGTCGTAGGAGTCTAAGTAGTTTTTATTCTATTTTACTTTATTTTTCTTTTTGTTTTTGATTCGTAGGATTTAGGTTAATATAGTTTAGTTTAGTTGCTTTAAATTAGTTTAGTTTTTTCTTTAATATATTGTTTATTGCTATTCTCTGGTGCTCGTGATACTTTTCTGTTTACGTTTATCTTTGCAGTGATCTTCATGGAGTGCTACTATGAGCCCAAATTTTGCCCGATATATGATAGGATGGGGAATGTTGTTGGTTGTAAGGACTCATCTGGTGCAATTATGGATTACATACCACATCCAGAAGAGATATTCATTGATTTCATGCGTGTCGTTCATAGCATGAATCCAAGTACACCGCTTGGGGATTTTATGGATAAGTTTCGGACAGGCTTAAAATGTCGAATACAACTTAGTGAGCCGATGATAGAGTTGGAGGATGTTGCTTTGCAGAATCAGATGGAGGAGAGTATTCCCTCTTGGGAGGACGAGTTTCGAGATGAATTTGGAGAAGAGTTATTGGGTATAACCGATATGGATGAGAGTGATTTTAACCCCGAAAGAGATATTAAGGAGCTTGAAGTATTGTTATTCGGGAAACCGGTTGAGAAGCTAATTGTCAAAGAGGAATCACAAGAGATATCCGAAGACTTGAAGAATAAAGAACCGCATCTCATTGTGAAACATCCACGTGTGCGCGGTAAAACTGGCAGGTTTTCAGAGATTCTCGTTCGTGGATCACCACGTAAATCAAGAGCCCCGAGAAGGAGGATATCTGGAGTCAGACAACAAAGTGTGCAAAATTTGTCACATCCTCAGAATTTCAATAATTGGTGGATCAAGTTGAATGCTAATTTTTGTGGTCACATGAGTTTGGAAACTAGTTTCTTCCCAACTAGTTGTAAAAGGATAGTGTTGAAGAGCACTAATGGGAAGAGGATAAAGGAGAAGCCTCTTAATTGAGGTTTCGGGAACGAGACCGGCTGAAGACTCTTTTGTAAACTTAGCGCTTCACGGGAGGCAACCCGGTACTATGTTTTCATTTTATTTTTATTTTTATTTTGGTTTTGCTTCTTTGCTCTGTCGGGTGTTTCTTCTCTTATTTGCAGGTTGTTCTAGGGTTACTTATGAGATGGTTGCTGAGATACGGTTTTATTCAAGTGTGGGGATGGAGAAGCCGACCTATATTCTTTTTATTATTTGCTGCTGTTAATCATGTTTTATTCATTGGTCGGGTTGGTCGGTCTGGAGATACTGTTTGATGCATACGTTCGGAGTTGGAGAGCATTCATGGATGAAGACTTTGGCACCATATTTCATGCGCATATTTCCAGCTAAGTCTTTTCCATTATCTATCTTTCTTGTTTATTTTTGGTTTTTATTTTGTTTTAAGGTTTTTAGTTTTTTTATATTTTGACCTTATTTTATTTTTTGTCCTTATCCTTGCATTGAGGACAATGCAAAATTTAAGTGTGAGGATAGGACATTTGAGTCATCGTAAAAAAAAATTGAAAAAAGATTTTTGAAAAATGTCCCTTGATTTTGTTTCTTTTTGCACTTGAATGAGAGATGAGGATACTTATCGGGAATCGGTTTTTCAAACTACTAATAATATGAGATAATATTAAAGAAGGCGTACTATGCTTGGGATGTGTCGGTAGCCCAACTAGTCTTGAAAGGTTTCCCATTGCATATTCTTAATAAACCAAATTAATCTTAGATTTTGTGGGTTCTCATCCTATGGGGGGACAGTGAAGCTGAAATTCGATAAGGTATAGAGAGTATTACCATAAGCTGATTACCCTAAGGTGGTGAGAATTGAATGCACTTTAAAATTAGCATACCAGTCCGTTTTATGAAAATAAATAAAGAGTGGTGGCACCCGCAAATGTCCAATTTTTATACGAGCTTAGAATTTAGTTATATATTTTTAGGTAAAAGATGCCTAAGTGCACAATAAAAAATAAAAAATAAAAAAATTAAATATAAATATTCCAAAAGTTGATCTGAAAAAGAAAAAGTGAGAAGAGCAAAGTAATGAAAAATGCCAAAGAAGCATTCTCAAAAATAGAAAAAGAGGTCAAAGGGCACATACTAGACGAGACTGAGAGTTTACATGTTACCAAAGGGATGGCGACTCTGAGGATACACTATTGGGGCTCGAAAGTTTTTAGTCAATAAATATTTTCTTAGGGCATATATAGGACAAAATCCAATAATATTTAGGGCATGCTCGTACGACCTCACTTGACCTGTCATCCATTAATTCCATCTAAGTGCATTTTCTTCTTACTATTAAGGGGTTGCTATCTTACGGTGATATGTTGAACCAGTTTGCTTCAACTTGATTATTTTTAATTGTCTTTACTATGCTTGAGGTAGGTGGATCTTAACTCCAAAGGTGTGAGACCCATAGGTTTTTGATATCACATGAACTTAAATGCTTAATGTGCGTGGGGGCTTGATAGGCTGGTGGCTGGGTTTAAGTGGACAACAATATTGACAATCGCGGTTTTTACGTTTATCTGAGCTTTAAGATAATCTTATATGTTTTTAAGACTGTATTTCTCCGATACTGATCCCATTGCAATGAGACATTTTCAGGAACGAAAAAAAGATAAGTGTGGGGATATTTGATATAATGCTAAAAATATATAAATCCATTGTATATTTAATATAATATTTCATTTGTTTCCGTTTGGTTTTTATTAGAATTTGTATATTACAAACATATTTGAATAATGTAGGTTTCGAGACTTGTTCATGGTTAAAAGGGGCAAAAAAATAGCTAAAACAAGCCAAATCGGTGAACTGGAGCATCAGAATTGAACCAGACCGCATCAGGAAACGAACCAGCCGGTTAGCCCCCCTCATCCGGAGCGCCGCGCGACGGTGAGGCCAAATCCTGCCACGCGGCGCGCCGGACATCCTGTTTCGCGTATTTTCATCGGTTTTTATCAGTTTTGGGCCCAGGAAACCTATTTAAACACCGCTAAACTTAATCCTGAGGATACCCTACAAACCAGAGCCGAATTTGGAGTTTTCTGGAGCTTATGATTGCAATATTTGGTGAGATTGAAGGCTAAGAATCAGCCAGCGAAGTGCTTATCATCCAAGAACGAAGACCACGGGTTTTTATCGCCTTTAATCTTCCGTTCTTATTTATTTTCGTCATGATTTCCTTTATTATTGTTTTGTTTGATTTTAAGATGCTAGGCTAAACATTATAGACTGCCTAGGCTTATGATGAACCTTTGTTGAAGTTTGATTTTAACTTGGGATTTATTTATCGTCATGGTTTTTATGAACTAGTTAAAAGGTTTAATTATATTAAATCGATGCATATGGATATTTAGGATTGCTTGATTAATGATTATTGTTCCATAGTTGCCTTGATTATTGTTTGTCATTATGATAGGTCGCTATTAGGTCAATTACTTTGTGTTCTTGATTATTTTATGATTGATATGCATTAAGATCATAGGAATAATATTAGTTAATCAAACAAACCTAAGTGTACTGCTAACCTAAATAGCTGTAAGGTGCTAGGTTATTGATAGGTCTTTGTTGATCAGGATTGCTAGATTTAGTTCTTCGTAAGGAGTCCGTCTAGGTTTGATCGGTTAACTTTGTCTATCGAGTCAATTGAATATATTAGAATGCCTTTGATTTTCGCGCTGTAAGATTGGATTTCGTATAAAGGAACTAGTTTGTAATCAATTAGGTGACCGTAAGGAAACTTGATTTTTAATACCGGTGTGCATTAAAACTTATTAGAAATCCATAGGTGTCTCTTGAGAAGGGTCAGGGGTCCTGTTCGGGTTTTCTCTTAAGCGTCTATTTTACGATCCCAGTTCCATAACTAAGTACTATCCCGGGTTAATTGATAACTGAAATTTAGGGGATTCTAGCCTAGGTAGTTCTTTTGTCATCATTTGAATTAAGTCCAGGGTTAAGTTGTTTTTAAGTCTTTAGTTTTATTAATTAGTTTAATTTTAGTTTTTAAGTAAAACCCCCTAATAATAATAATAGATAAATAGTCGTGTCTGCAGTTAAGTCTAAATTTAGCTAGTTAACGTAATTTAAAGAGTCTTGTGGGTTCGATATCCGGACTTACTTAGCTATACTAGAGTCGATCGGTTCACTTTCCGGTTAGTAGTTTAGTTAAGTTTAAGAGTCTAGAATTTATTACTTAGTTTCTAGATTAGCTTGTTTTTATATAACTACTTTTAGCACATCAACATGCTTATTTAAATCAGTAAAATCGACACATACCCTCCACTTTCCGTTTTTCTTTTCAACCACAACCACATTGGCTAACCAGAGTATTTTCTTTTACTTCCCTAATCATACCTGCCTTTAGTATTTTCTGTTCCTCTTCTTGGATGATTGCATTTCTTTCCAGAGAAAACTTCCTTCTTTTTTGATGAATAGGCCTGAGAGAAGGATCAATTCCAAGTTTATGGGTTATAACGTCTTTAGAAATACCTGTCATATCTTCGTGCTTCCACACAAAGGTTGACTTTCTTCGTTGTAAGAAGGATACTAGATCCTTCTCAATGGAGTCTTGTATTTCAACACCTACTAGAACTTTGTTGTCAGGATCCTCTGGGTGCAAGACTACTTCCTTAGAGTCTTGTTCCCTAGTCTCCATGACATTTCTTCTCATTTTCTGTAATTGCTATGCTTCCCTCAACTTTTTTTAGACTTCATTGAGGAAGTGTAGCAATCCTTAGCATCTTACTGATCACTTTTAATCTTCGCTATCCCCCACGGGGTAGGTAGCTTTACGCATTGACGGTAAGTGGAGGGGACTGCCTTCATTTCGTGGATCCATGGCCTGCCAAGAATAACATTGCACCAAGATAAGAAATCGATAACATAAAATTTTTGAATAGAATTTACTCCCTCTATATATATGGGTAGTTTGATGTCCCCCAACGTATTCTTCGTTTCCCCGCTGAATCCTACAAGAACTTGTTGGTGCATAATGTCAGTAGTTCATAGTCTAGTGTCTGTAATCGAGTCTGTAATGTTAATTATGTTTTATATATGTCTTAAGCGAAGTTGTTAACAAGTTCGCCTAGGCGAACTTGTTAGTCAAGCGAAGTTATGGACAACTTCGCCTGAACATGCCAGGCGAAGTTGTCGTGTATAAATAGTCCTAGGTTACGGCTGTTTGTGGTGAATCAGTTGTTTGTGTTAGTTTGTTCGAGTTGTTACGAGAGCTGTAACGTGTGTCTGTAACAGTGATATTACATCACGTGTTTGAGTTATTATATAACGTGTGTTCGTTTCGTGTGTTCGTGTGATTCGTGTTCTATACTCGTAACGATCTACGCAGGGATTCCGCACCTGAGTTGATCGAGATATCTCGTGCGATCCGTCCAGGGAACCTACAATTGGTATCAGAGCATTTGCTCGATTGTGTGGTTCGGGATATTCACGCGGGTGTAGAAATCATTCCGTTTCGACTATTCGCGGGACGTGTTTTCTGTGTTTTTGAGTCAATCTTACCTCCTACCATCGTATTCAAGCCTTTGCACCGTCAAAAACCTCGTAAAATCCAGATTTCAGATCTGCAAAAACGTCCGTGTTCATCAGGCGAAGTTGCCGTCAGGATACGTAGGGTTTCGGCGAAGATATAAGGTTAAGCGAAGTTATCCACAACTTCGCCTACCTTCTCAAGTTCGCCTAACTCAGCGAAGTTCTCTACAACTCCGCCTACCTCCTAAGTTCGCTTACCTTAAGCGAAGTTAATCATCTGCGAAGTTCTTCAGTGAAGTTAATCAGCGGCGAAGTTAAGGCTTAAGCGAAGTTATCCGTAACTTCGCCTACAGTACTTTTCAGAAAATTTTTTGATTTTTTTCGGGTTTCTTACTTTTCTGGAAAGATGTCGTCGATTAACATCTCTGAGTTAGTGAAGATGGAAGTTGAAGCAGGGTCAGCTACTAAGGCCCCAAGATTGATGAAGGGAACCGATTTCGTTGCATGGAAGGATCGGTTCATACAATACGTCAAATACCAGGATGCGAAGATGTGGGTATGCATCCAGGATGGTTATATTCCACCAGTTATGGAGTATGAAGGTCGTGATCAAATCAAAAAGTATAGCAAAATGGAAAAAGAAGAGAAAAAGATGTATGAGGCCGAGAGCAAGGCTCATGCTGCTATTACTATGGCTCTTCCACAAGAGATCCTTCATACGTTTAGAAAGTACACGTCAGCAAGAGAGCTTTGGGAAGCTCTTGAGAACAGATTTGAAGGGAATGTAGGAATCCGTGCTTCAAAGATAAAATTGCTCAAAACCCAGTTCTCAGTCTTCAAGTATTTGAAGAATGAATCTTTAGATGATATTATCACTCGATATTACCATCTGATGACTGAATTGAGCAACTATTCAATTTCCTACCGAGAAGAAGAAATAGTTGAGAAGCTTCTAGATGCTCTCCCACCAAAATGGGAGATGTACACTGTGCTGATGAGGGAAGACAAAGACTTTCCCACATATGATCTAGAAACGGCAGTTAACAAGCTCCGAACCTTTGAGCTTAATATGGTCAGAAAGGAGACACCTATGGATCAGGTTCAAGATCCAGGTATGTATGGAGCTAAAGTCAACACTAGCTCAGGATCGAAGACTGAATCAGCTGCCTACTACTCGAAGGGAGAGTCGGGCGCAAACTCATCACATGAGGGTCATGTGTCAGTCAACACAAATGGTGATGTTTGCTATGTAGCAGGTGGATCGAGTGGTTCTCAACCCCAGGTAAGCAAGAGTAGTTGCTCTCCAAGTATTCCCAGCAACAACTACTCCAAGATGCCTATGAGTGTCAAGTCTGCTGAAGAGCAGTTTGGTCTCTATGCTTCTTTTATTGCTTCCTATGAGAACTACATTCAAGGGAAGATTGTTGATCCAGCTATGTTGGATGAAGACTATGACCAGATTGATGCTGATGATCTGGAGGAAATGGATCTGCAATGGCAGATGGCTATGATCGTAAGAAGAGTGAAGCGGTTTATGAGAAAGACCGGAAGAAAGTTTGTCGGTGGAAAGCCAGGGTTTGACAAGACGAAGGTGAGATGCTACAACTGTCAGCAAAATGGCCACTTTGCTAAGGAGTGCAGGAATGAGCGTGTAGAACGTGGTCAAGGAAAGTCTACACAGCATAATGAGGGTAGAAAAGATTATAGTGCCATGATGTCCAGAGAAGATGGTGAATACAACTGGAACCTGCATTCTAAAGAAACTTTTGAGCAGGCAAATTTGGCGAAGGTTGAAACTGAAGAAAGTGAGAAGGTTACCGGAGAAGAAAAAGCTTTCATGGCAGATGTTAAAGACCAGCTCTCCGAGGTATGTTCTAAACCTACATGTTCTAAATGTGAAAACTTGTCTGAGCAATTAGCAACTATAACCAATCAGTATGTTAGGTTGGATGCTGAATTTAAAACCCTAAAAGAAGATCATCATTTTACAAAAGCAAGAGAAAATAGCTATAAAGTCAAAATAAAAGCTTGTGAAAAAGATGTTAAAAGTCTAAAAACAAAACTTGCTGAAAAAATTGAAGTGATTGATTTAAGCTATGAAGTTTTGGAAGAAAAAACCAAACTAATTGCTGATAGAGAAAAACAGATTGCTGATCACCAGGTAAAAGTGGTGGAACTGAATAGAAAACTAGAGCAGTTCAGAAATTCCTCTGCTATTCTTGATCACCTTGTTAGTGATCAAGGTTCCTCTGCTAAGAGAGGAGGAATCGGTTATCATGAGGTTCCACCACCTTATAATCACAATTACACTTTTAACCCTAGTGTTCAGAAATCTGTTGACTTTAAGGTTGCTCAGACAGTACCAGTTAAAGTAACTTGTAAAGAACCAAATTTTAGTGGAGGCGAAACAAGTTCGCCTGTTTCAAGTGTTAAAATTTCTTATCCAAGTCCAGTCTCATCGGATTCGGATAAGTCATCCGAGTCTGGTAAGGCAAAAGAAGAGGTGGTATTACCCAATGGTGGAGAGAAAGATAAGACGAATAAAAAGAGTACTCCACTAAACCCGTACGTCCCACCATATGTGAGACGAACGGGAGGTAATAAAGCCTCGACATCTAAAACACCGGTTGATAAAAAGGTTGAGCATAGGTGTTGTTTTAGGTGTAATCAATTAGGGCACCTAGTTGCAGATTGCCCTCTGAAGCAGCGATTCAGAGGTGTAAGGCCTACTAAAACTGAGAATAAGCCTAATAGTAATTATCATGCTGCTAAAAATGAAAACCATTCAAAATTCAAAAATGTGACTAATTCAGGTTTTCATAGAAACAAATCTCAGTTTTACACTGCTAATAACCAAACTACAAGCTATAATTCTTTCAATTCACAAAGGTTTGGAAGGCCTCACAATCAATCTTCAAGGAGATATCCTATTAGGACTTACAGGAATTATCCAGAGGCTAACTTTGGAAAGCCAAAGTTTGGGATGTATAGATCCAAGACCAATTGGTCTTGGGTCCCTAGATTCTAATCTTTTGCTTTATTGTGCAGGAACAGTTGAACAGGGCTGCCAACAATCTTTGGGTTGTGGATAGCGGCTGTTCCCGGCACATGACGGGTAACAAATACTTGTTACACGATTTGAAACCTGTTCAAGGAGGGAGAGTGAGCTTTGCCGGTGAAAGTGGAGGCAAGATTACAGGAATGGGAACGGTGTCGAACGGAAAGATGACATTGGAAAAGGTAAACTTTGTCGAAGAATTGAAGCACAATCTGCTGAGTGTGTCGCAGATCTGTGATAAGGAGTACACCGTACATTTTACAAAGAATGAGGCGATTGTGTTGCAACCTGGTTTTCAGATACCAGAGGAGTGGATTGTGATGAAGGCTCCACGTGAAAGGAATACGTACGTTATGGATATGAGGTCGACTGAAATGGCCACGGAAGAATCATGCCTTATGACAAAAGCGAGCGAATCGGAGTCCGAATTGTGGCATAGGAGAATGGGGCACATTCATCTTCGGAAAATGAACCACATTGTCAAGAATGGACATGTGCTGGGCGTTCCCTTGAAAAGTTTCAACTTTGAAGACAAATGTCTACCGTGCAAGAAGGGAAAGCAGCACAAGAAATCCCATCTCACCAAGAAAGTCAATTCAATTGCCAGTACCCTAGAATTGCTTCACATGGATCTCTTCGGTCCCGTGAATGCAAAAAGTCTAGGAGGTACTTCTTATTGCTTGGTGATCACTGATGATTACTCACGATATTCGTGGGTATATTTCCTGAAATCAAAAGATGAAACGGCTCAGATGGTGAAGAATTTGATTACCAAAGTTGAGAACGTTATGGATAAAAGGGTTAAGTTCATCAGGAGTGACAATGGAACGGAGTTCAAGAATTTTGAGATGGAGATCTTCTGCCTTCAGAAAGGGATCGAACACCAATACAGCGCTCCGTATACACCGCAACAAAATGGAGTGGCTGAAAGGAAGAATAGAACATTAATTGAAGGAGCCAGAACTATGCTGGCTGATTCAAAGCTTTCTGTGGTGTTCTGGGCTGAAGCTGTTGCTACAGCCTGCTATATCCTCAATAGAGTCTCGACAGTTAAACGACTTAATAAAACGTGTTATGAGCTTATGCATGGGAGGAAGCCCAACTTGAGTGGTCTTGAACCATTCGGGTCCCCTTGTTCGATTTTAAAGACAAATTCTAAATTTGGTGAAGTAGCCGATGAAGGAATCTTAGTTGGTTATGTTGTTGGGACTCCCAACAGACGTGTCTTTAATACATCGACCAGCAAGGTTGAGGTGGTGTGTAACACCGATATCACAAGTTACCAACCGCCAAAACCGAGCAACGGACCTGCTGAGTTTTTCGACTATGATAGACTTTTTAAGTCTTTTAATATACCGTTTTTGGATAGTGCAGAAGAAGAAGAAAGAGTTGCTACAAAGATGATCCTTGATGAGGAAGAAAATCTAGTGCAAAGACAGCTGTTTGATAAATGTCAACCTTCCTCATCAAATGCTGTCAATACCCCTGCTGCCTCGACTGAAGAAGAATTTTTCAATCCGTTTCACTCTCAACAAGAAACAACCATTGACGAGCTCTCTTCTAACTTGGAAGACAATTTGCATGTCGGTTCTGTTCCGACCATGAGAATTCATAAAGATCACCCTTTGGAGAATGTGATTGGTGATGTGTCCTCCGGTGTACAAACAAGACGTAGCTTGAATGAGCACACCTGTGTTTACACAAGCATTAAGGAGACAGGCATAATTAACGAATGCTTGTACACCTGCTTTATCAGCCAGATTGAACCGAAGAATTATCAAATGGCTCTCAAGGACAGCTCGTGGGTCGAAGCTATGCAAGAAGAGTTGGCTCAATTCAAGAAAATGGAAGTATGGACTTTGGTTGAAAAACCGAAGAGCGTGCATGCGATAGGCACAAAATGGGTTTTCAAGTGCAAGAGAGATGAGAAAGGGATTATTATCAGAAACAAGGCGAGGCTAGTCGTTAAAGGTTTTAATCAACAAGAGGGGATTGATTATAATGAAGTGTTAGCTCCTGTGGCAAGATTGGAAGCCATTAGATTGTTTTTGGCATTTGCTGCTTATAAGAAGATGAAGGTATTTCAGTTGGACGTGAAGAGTGCGTTTCTGAATGGGAAAGTTGATGAGGTTGTGTACGTTGAGCAACCTCCGGGTTTTCCTGACCCAGACTTTCCTAATCACGTGTACAAGTTAAGCAAGGCGTTGTATGGACTACATCAGGCACCTCGTGCCTGGTACTCAACTTTATCAGATTACTTGCTTGAAAATGGGTTTGAAAGAGGAAGATTGATAGCACACTGTTCTTCAAGAGAGAAGGAAGCGACTTCCTGCTGGTGCAAGTCTACGTGGATGACATTATCTTTGCTGCATCAAAAGTCTCCATGTGTCAAGAGTTTGAGGCCGTCATGAAGAAAAGGTTTGAAATGAGTGCTATGGGTGAACTAACTTTCTTTTTAGGATTGCAGGTTGATCAGAAGAAGGATGGGATGTTCATTCATCAGACGAAGTATGTCCATGATGTTCTCAAACGATTCAAGATGGAGGACAGCTCTCCATTTGATACTCCAGTCTGCGTCAATCACAAATTGGGTGCTGATTCAGACAACGATGCAGATGTGGACCCAACTCAATATCGGGCTATTATAGGTTCTTTAATGTACTTAACTGCTTCTAGGCCTGATATAATGTTTGCTGTTTGTCTTTGTGCACGCTTTCAGGCAAACCCAAAAGAATCTCATCTGAAGGGTGTGAAGAGGATACTGAGGTATCTCAAGGGCAAACCGAAGCTGGGGTTGTGGTACCCGAGAGGAGGAGACTTGGAGCTAGTCGCTTACACAGATTCTGATTATGGAGGGTGCATTCAGAGTCGGAAGTCAACAACTGGAGGATGTCAGTTTCTTGGTGGCAGATTGGTGTCGTGGCAATGCAATAAGCAGACTTCAGTCGCAATTTCAACCTGTGAAGCAGAATACATGGCAGCATCCAACTGCTGCTCCCAGGTTCTTTGGATTCAACAACAGTTGCGCGACTATGGTCTAAATTTCTTACTTACACCTATTTGCATTGATAACACAGCTGCTATCTCAGTAACTAACAATACCGTGAAGCACAGTAAAACTAAAACATATTGACATACGTCATCATTTTATACGGGATTGTGCTGAGAAGAAACTGATTGTGCTCGAAAAGGTTGATACGCTAGATAATTTCGCTGATTTATATACTAAAGCGTTTGACAAAACAAGATTTCAAAACCTTATTGAGCTGAATGGGATGATCAATCCCGAGTAACCATGCTTTTTATGTTTGTTTAAAAAAAAAAAAACGTCACTATCGCTTAGAATTATGTCGGTTGCCTCAGTTTGAAGGACATGTCTTAGGATATGTTTGGTCCTCATATCTACTTGTAGAATATGAGGATAGCCATTAACCAGATGACTGAAAGTGACCGGGGCTGTTTATGATGAGTTTTCATTCTTTCGCTTAAAATTAGTCGATCATACTTAGTTAGAAGGACACATACTAGTATGTGGTCGGTCCAGCTGATCCATTGGATCTTCGGGATAGCCGTTTACCTGAAGACTTTGTTTTGGTCGGGGCGATTAATGTTAAAATTTTTTAAAGGGAAATGAAATTATTTTTCAAGTCTACTACTTCGTAAGAAGTTCGTTTGCTATGTTTAACAGAAAATTGATCCAACCTTGGAAAATGATAGATATACTGATTCTGTGTGCTTAACTAGTGAAGTTATTTGGCTTAAAAGGCTTTAGGACAGTCATTGTATGTCATGGTAGCTTCCTATGGTGCGTAAAAGTAGATGTGATACAAACTAAATCTACTCGATTTTACGTGGAAACTCCTTAAGAGTTTTGCATGTCTTCATATATATCTTTCCGAATGATAGGCAGAAAAGCGATTACCCAGTCATACACGAGCCCGTAAGTGTTCTGATTCCCGCAAAGATAGTGTGTGAAGAAACTGCAGTGATCCAGATTCGGGACTTGCAGTTGTTTACTACTCTGAAGTCTATGTAAATGTTTATCATAAAAAAAAAAATTAGGAGTTATTGAAACATTCTATAGCTGAAAATGTCAAGACTTCTCAATCATGGAGTAAGAAAGAGAACGGGAAGCAGATGAAGAGTACTTACAAACTTAATCAGACACTATGGGTCGAGGTCAATTCGGGGTGACTTGGGGAAAGCCAAATACGCTTTGAGAATAGATAGGAGGCATCATAATCTCTGAGTTGTTGCCCACTTAAATTTTGAGGCATAATTGAACCTAACTCGTATCACAGAAACGATGAATACCATCTTAAGTTATTTACCTGCTTACAACCTGTTTCTTTATGTCATAATACAGCTAAACACGGATCTATGTGACAGTCACGTAATTAGTATGATTCCTGTTCGGATCTTTTCTAAAACGTAGTAGTCCCTATCGAGACTGAAATTTGATCCCTTGTACTTTAATTTTTAAAAAGTTTTTTGTACTTAGGTAGTTTTATGATTTTGTATCTGGTTACTTGGACTTGATCATGTCATTTAATTCTTAAAGGGAAGTTTTAAAACTTAAATGCAAAATGTTCAAATTATAAGGTTTGATTTTGTAAATATAGGCGAACTTGTGAATAACTTCGCCTAAGCGAAGTTATCCGTAACTTCTCCTGTATAACATCGCCCCTATATAAGGATTTTCAAAGGTCATTCGTTCATTATTCTCAAATATCAGCGAACTTATACTCTCCGATTTAACAGCGAACTTCTCGATAACTTTCGCGAAGTTATCTGTCGATTCATCTGTTCATCTTTTCTTCGATTTCTTTTCAAATTAAAGGTGTGTTTGGGTTCTTATATCTTATAATCGATGTTCAATGTTGTTAACCCTAGGTTGTTTCGACACCCGGTTAGTGACCTCGGACGTTCGATCCTTAAACCGGATTTTCAAAACTCGTCTTTACGTGGTCATGAACAAACTGATCGTCCAGATTGCTTTAATATCATGTGTTTTAGACTCCTCAATCGTCAAAATTTACCGAAACACCAGATTTTCCGGAGTTGAATTGATCTTACTGTCGCCGATTCAGATTCAGGCGAACTTAAGGTTTGGGCGAAGTTATCCGTATCTTCGCCTGAGGCTTAACTTCGCCTGAGGCGATGTTGTGGTGAGGCGAAGTTAACATTAACTTCGCCTGGACCTTTTAACTTATTAGTTATCAGACGAACTTAAAGATGAAGCGAAGTTGTTCCCAACTTCGCCCCAACTTTAACTTCGCCTATACAGATTTTTTCACAACTTCGCTCATGGTAACAAGCGAACTTGTGTTATGCCTTAATGTTTATCTAACTTGGTTCGTTTGTTGCAGATATGGCTGCAGTAGCAGGTGCTGGAGGTGCTGGAGGAGATGACGGAGATAATTAGAGGCAATTCTTCCCGGGTCACAATATGTATATCACCTTAGACCCGGAAGCGAACGGAGTTGAAGATTACCGCGAGATAATCACTTTCCTCCTTCGCTCGAGGATATTCCACGCAATCACTATGACTCTGCCGATTTCCTTACCCAATTTGAGGATTTTTGGCAGACAGTGGAATACGATTGCCGCGTTGAGCCCCCGGTTATGCGAGCAACCGTCAACAATCAAGAAGTTCAGTTCTCGTCTGAACAAATTCGGGTGGCTTTACGTTTTGGGGAGGAGACTAGGGATGACCCTACAGAGTTTGTTGCTCCGTTCCGCGATGGAGCATTTCTACGAATGGGCTATTCTGGTCCATTGGGCGATACACAACGGAGGAAGGGTTTCCTACTTGATCAGTGGCGCTTCCTCATGCACGTAATGATTGTCTGCATGTCTGGGAGGAAGGCGGGCACTGATGGTATGGGTGCGACCATGCAGTCAGCAATGACTGCTCTGACTTATAACAAACGTTATAGCTTTAGTCAGATGGTCTTTTACGAGATCGATAGACGGAGAAGAGCGATGGCCCGTGAGAGGTTCATCATGTATCCAAGATTCATTCAGATGATCTTGAATCATGTTGCTCCCATGTTGCCTCAACGACGTCCAATACGATACGTGGAGAGTGTGAGCAAACGTATCTTCGCTCAATGCCGAACATCCAGTGCGAGGAGCAAGCCTGAACTGCGTCCAAGGCATACTCCACTCTTTGGGTACTTAATAAACCCGGGGTATGTGTCAGCTCGTGGGGATGAGTTCAGAGACCCGGCACCACAACAGGCAGGAGCATCTCAAGCTATACCTGCTGCTCCTGTTGTGTCACCGGAGGAGGAAGTGGACCTTGATGCAGAATTCGGAGGTCAAGGATTCTTCGATATGGATCGGGTGGATCCAGAGGAGAACGTTCAGATCCCAGTTGAACGTGTCTCGACTGTGCGTATTACTAAAGCAGCTACGACGGTGGCTGACTCAGATCTTGATGATGTTATGGATGAGGCGAGAAGGATGTTGGTAACTCAAGAGAGGACGTTTGGGAAGAGAAAGAGGACAGATGCTGATAGTGAGTCAGAAGAAGAAGAGGATATTCACAAGTTGATTAGACGTTCAAGACGGGAAAGGACAGGTGCAGGTATGGGAGCTGGAGAGACTTCAAGAGTTGTACGTTTCGCTCCGCCCGCACTGTCAGGTATGTCGATTGTTCCTACATCACTACAGGTCACAAGTTTAAGCGCCGCGGATGTTCCCGTGGTGGCTACATCATCAGCTTTCGGCATTCCATCTACTACTTTCCAGAGGACGACTCCGGAGATTGTGTCTTTACCACCTCCAACGCTTACTCCTTCAGAGGTGGTTGCACAATTTGTTGAGTCGACAGTCGTTGCAACTGCAGGGTTGTCGGTCACGATACCACCTGCGGTTACGTCCACAGCTGCTTCTGATGTCCCGGTTTCATTCGAAATCCCTGCTGAGTATACTCAAGACACATCTCACATGAGGTTTGATTTCGATGCAACCCTCTCAGACTCGGAGAGAATAGCTGCACTTGAGCGGGTCGTGGCAGAACAATCAAGGGTGAATCTTGTCCAGACCCAGGCTATTCAACGCCTAGTAGCAGAAAATCAACTACAGTCGTCCCTCCTAGTTGAACATGGGAGAATTATAGATGCTATGAAGGAGTTCTTGGCATCTCAGGGGGAGACAAGCTGTAAAGGCGACGAGTTAAGGACAAAGAAGAGAAATGATAGAGATGATGATCCCAATGCATCGAAAGGTGCAGGTGGTGAGTTGCCAAGAACTACTCAAGCTCTTGGGACTTCCACAGCTCAGGGGGAGTCTGCAGGTGCGGCTGGCAGTTCTGGTGGTGATGAGGTGGTGATGGTTGATGATGAAGAAATGGGAGATGATGTGATTGATGCTTTGAAAGAATTAGATGATGATATGTTTAGTGATGATGTGTTGTTTGATGATGATGTGCTGCCAATTGAGGAGATTGAGAAGATTGGCGCTCAGATTGTGATTGAAGAAGATGTTGAAGAAGGTGAAATAGTAGAAGAGAATGTGGAGCATGACATTCCAGATGTTGAGAAAGCCGATATGGGTAATGAGATGGCAAATGATGAGACTGAATGGGAGGAGCAGCCTAGGTGGAAGGAAGGCTATGCTCATTGGTTTATCAAAACGAAGAAGCCAATGGTACCAACCATGTTCAAGAAGAGTTATAATATTAAAGGGTAGCTGAGTCAAAGAAAGGAATTATCTGTTGGATATATGATGAACAGCTAAAAGTGTTCGTGGTGAAAAGATATGATGGGATACAATACTTTAAGAGGACGTTGAGATCTCTCAATACCTTACCTGAATGTGAGGTGAAGGATTTGGCTAGATTGGGGTTGATTAATAGAAGCGATGACAACATGGCCAGAGTTATTGGGAAGATAGTATGGAAAGAAAGTATTAAAGAGAAAATGTTTGAGTTATTAAAGCCACAGAAGGGAAAGCTAGTGGAAGATAAAGAAAGGGGAATGAGAGCAGATGGCAAACCTTGGATGGTGATGAAGTATAAGCTGATTCGGTGTCTTAAAGATGTGCCGATGAAGACAATGCCCAAGGATGTGTTGAAGAACCTTAAATGGTGGTATGTTGATTGCCAGACTGCTGAAGCCGTGATGGAAGACGAAGACGAACAAGAAGTGCTAAGAGTGTATGATCCGATGCATCTTGTTAATTTATCGAAAGCTGATCTGCAGGTGTTAAATGAAAAGAAGATATTTTATATTCCTGCTTGGAAAGACGAAGCGAGGAAATATCAGCGAGTAGTCACGGTATGCGTGAGAGAAGGAGTACATGCATGATGACCAAGAGATTGAAGGTTACGAGACACGTGCTTAAAGATCAAGATATGAAGCTACTGCCAAGGGGGAGTCTGTTGGTGCATAATGTCAGTAGTTCATAGTCTAGTGTCTGTAATCGAGTCTGTAATGTTAATTATGTTTTATATATGTCTTAAGCGAAGTTGTTAACAAGTTCGCCTAGGCGAACTTGTTAGTCAAGCGAAGTTATGGACAACTTCGCCTGAACATGCCAGGCGAAGTTGTCGTGTATAAATAGTCCTAGGTTACGGCTGTTTGTGGTGAATCAGTTGTTTGTGTTAGTTTGTTCGAGTTGTTACGAGAGCTGTAACGTGTGTCTGTAACAGTGATATTACATCACGTGTTTGAGTTATTATATAACGTGTGTTCGTTTCGTGTGTTCGTGTGATTCGTGTTCTATACTCGTAACGATCTACGCAGGGATTCCGCACCTGAGTTGATCGAGATATCTCGTGCGATCCGTCCAGGGAACCTACAGAACTGAGGATCATGGGACGATTTCCGATTCTGGGATATTCATCCTTCTGAGTACTTCCAATTGGATGATGTTAACTGAACTTCCTCCATCAATGAGTATCCTGCGAACATAATGGTTAGAAATAAATAAAGTAATGACTAAACCATCATGATGAGGATCCTGGACATTGACTCGGTCATCCTCATCGAAGGAGATAATTCTTTGCTCGGCCGTTGTAGAATTCTTGATTGGCCTTTCACCATTCTCTAGTTTGCATTCTTTGGCGTACTTCTTTGCAGCCGAATAAGAAGTTCCGCATATATCAGATCCTCCGAAGATCATGTTGATAACTTGAGCGTCTGGAGGAGGTGGAGCAGCCTTTTCTGGAACTGGTTCAGGATCCTGGGTCCTGGACTTTTTTTTCCGAACAACTCCTTAAGGTGACCCTTGCTGAGGAGGTAGCTTATCTCCTTTCTCAAGGCTATGCAATCCTCTGTCATATGGCCGAAGTCTTCGTGAAAGGCACACTATTTCGATTTATCTTTGGGGAGTGGTGCCTTCTCATTTTTCCTTGGCCATCTTGCTTTGTCACCCAAGTTCCTAACAGCAAGAATCACTCCTCCCATGTCTACGGAGAAGCAATAATCGGATATTCTTGTACAATCTTCATCATCCTCCTCCTCTTCTACAGCATTGATCTTCTGGCCATTTGGTTTATTGTATGGCTTGGAGTTGTTGTTTCTGAAGTAAGATCCTTGCTTCTTGTCTTGAGATTCATTTTTTACCGGAGTGCTCAGTTGATCTTGTATCCTTTGATCCTCCTCCAATCTGATAAATCTTATAGCTTTGTTTCGGACTTCATCTAAATTCCTGCAAAGGATCATCACAAGATCTTGATAAAATGGGGAGTCTTTTTGTAACCCCATCTTAAATGCCTCAACAGCTGTCGGGACATCCAAGTTTGGAATTTCCAAGACCTCCCTTCCAAACCTAGTAAGGAACTGCCTAAGAGGTTCCCCACGAGGTTGGACAACTCTATACAAATCACTAATTAGTTTTTCGAAGGATCTACTGCATGAAAATTGACTATTAAATATATTGATTAAATGAGAAAAGGAAGTAATAGAATAAGGAGGAAGACCTAGCAGACATTTAAGGGCGGATCCAGTGAGGGTTGAGCCAAAGCCCTTACACAAGCAAGCTTCTTTCAATCTTTCTGGGATTGGGTTGATTTCCATTCTTTCGCGGTATAAGGCTACATGTTCCTCAGGATCTGTGGATCCATCATATAACATCATACTAGGGGCGGTAAAGCGCTTTGGTATCTCGGCAACACAAATGGGTGGAGCGAACCTGGATATGTTATGGCTTCCTTCTGGTAATTCGGGGATAGGTTTGATGACTCCAGGTACACTTGATATCATATCCTTGAGCTTGTAGTTCACGGACTATAGTTTGGTTGATCCCGGTGTCCTGCATACCACCATGATTAGTGCCAAAAGACAGATTATCATAAATATTACCTCTTGCGTGATCGAAAGATCTCGCTCCATAGCTGCGTCCGTGGTACACTGTTTCAGCATCAACAGTTGGTCTAGTAGGAGAAGTGGTTTGCATGGGTATGAAGTCGTCTTCATGTACCTCCAGTGGCCTGGATCGTGGTTTTTTCAGAAGTCGTCTTCATGTACCTCATAAGGATAATAGGATTCTGGATGCTGATGGATGATGGATTCTGTTTGGAAGCCCAAGGATCCTAGTTGAAAGACTGAGGATCCTTGAAGTTGATGGGTGGAGGATCCTTGATGGAATCCTAAGGGTCCAAATTGGAGGGCCGAGGATCCTTGCGAATGGTGCTGGAGTATCCTAAGGGTCGACTTGATGATCCTTATTGAAGGATAGATGATCTTTGCGTGCGCTGGTCAAAGTATCTCTTCTGGAAGAGGTCAGAGGATCCTTGCTGAGGATAAGTGGATGTTAGGCATATTTGACCCGGGAAATTTGGAGTGCTGAAGTCAAGCATCCTCGGCGTAATGGGGCTTGTGTCTTCAGCGGCCTTCTTGGTCCTCTTGATTTCTTCGATTTCATGGAGGATCCTCTGGTTGCTCTTATTCTGCTGCTCCATATAGTTCTTCATCTATGAACACAAAACAGAAACATCATTGTTAGCAGTTACCGTTGGGAGACAGTAGTGGATTTTGGTCCGAAGAAAACAGCGTTCTCCTTCTTCTGAGCAACAGTTATAGGCTTTTGTTGCTTCGTAGAGCCAGGTAGCGGTGGCAAAGTCACTTGAGCCAGGACACTTAAAGCAGCGATTGTGGGAATAGCTTTTCCTTGAGAGGCCATTTAGTGAGTGATAGTAGGGTTTGAATAAAGGTAAGGATTTTTTGTGATTAAAGCACCAAAGGCCCCACGGTAGGCGCCAAATTTTTTTGGTTAAAAATCGGGCTAAGGATCAATGAACCAAATTCGTAAGTGAGGATTGGTGTTAGTATGAATTAATGTAATCAAAGTAACAATTATAGACAATGAACACGAAGATTTATACGAGGAAAAGCCCTTGGTAGCTAGTATCCTGCCGGCATAAAAACCTCGGGCAGTGAAAACTATCACTACCAATTATATTGAACTCGAAAAGGTTACAAATGGTGGAAAAATAGCTGATCGTGAATACAAGTGTTGCTGCTATGAGTTCTAAGTGCTTGAGTATTATGTGTGTTAATCAGCTATCATTCGATGTTTAAATACAAGTAAATATAACAGCTACTAACTAAAGTCCTATTAATCCGGCCACGTTTGTTTACTCCTTCAGCTTGACTGTTTTGGAGCGTGGACGAAAAGAGAAGATCAGGTAAATTTCTCATCCGCAAGAATAGGGATTCCAGTAAGCACGTGTTTTATCTGCAAAAAATAGATTAGAATATAACTAAAATCGACTGTTGAGCATCCTTGAACCACTCAGGATCCTTAGTCCTAGAAACAGTCTCCACAGATGGTTGATCTTCGAGGATCAAAGATCCTGGTCCCAACAATACGTTAGAGGTGAATTGGTTCAAAATTTGGTTTGTATTAAGATCTGGACTTATGTTGAAGTTTGAATGCTCATTTGTTAAGATGATAGCACATTCGTATGAACAGTAACTTCTCATTCGCTAAGCAGGTGTAACTAAATCTACAGCTGTCATCCACCTATTAACTTCTCATTCGTTAACAAAGTCTCATTCGCTATGACCTTACTCGTTGCTTGAATCATTCGTTGTTACATTCGTTAACTTGACACATTCGTTAATCAGCCTCATTCGCATAATCTTTCCTCATGCGTTGTTCACTCATTCGTGTCAATAGTAGCCTTATTCGTTCACTTTTAAAGTATTCATTCGCTTGCTCATTCATGTCTACAGTGTCACTCATTCGTTGGAACAATGATCTCATTCTTGTTTATCTACTCATTCGTTCTTGGTCTTATTCGTTAAAAATCTTTCATCTTTTGTCAGTTTTGGTCCCTGAAATTCTCAAATTTGACTAAATCTTATTGAAATGGCAAATTATTATGCTTTTGCACTCTATGATGCAACAAATGCTGATTATGGACAATGAGATAGAGTCACACAATAAATGTCCAAAGTTGTTGAGGTTAAGTGATTTTGCTAGGTGGGAACCACGGTTTCAAGCACACTTGGGTTCCTTACATCCTGAATGTGTTCGTAATCTGGATCATGTATACTTACCTCCACAAGTGGGTAGTGCAACTTGGGTTTTACTGATAAAGAGTTCAGCTTGTATAGTGCTGAGGATAAGAAGTCTTGGATAATAAGACAAAGGCCTACTCAACACTCACAATGGCATTACCCGAGAATATCTTTCACCAATTCAGCCATATTAAACCACTAGGTTAGATCCCGTGTTTCACACGAGTGGAAATTATAATAAAAATAAAAATTATTACATGTAATACGTAAATTCAGTTATTTCATATAATAATTTTTATTTATGACTTTTTTTTTATATTGATTTAAATCAAATTATAACTTTAAGTTTTAAAATTGAATTACATGTATATAAAAAAAATAAAAGATTTTTCCTAATTTTCACCATTTAATAATTTTCTAAGATTTTAAACATTGTATTGATTTATATAGTCAAACTTTTGTTATTGATTTAAATGAATATAAAATAAAATTAATGAAGACTTTTATATTGAATTGTAAAAGGTTAAAATATTAATCTTTCTAAATTTATATGAATAGCTTAATATAATTTTAGAATGGTAATTAAATGAAAAATAACAGATAGAAGATTTTATGCATTTAATGAATTTTTATACATTTTAATGAATGTTAATTAGGTGGAAAATGTATTTAAAGGGATTATGTGGAATCCAATGTGGACACTCTATAATGGTGCCATGTGGAAAAACCATCTTGCTTTAATAGTATAGTTAGATTAGATTAGATAGTTAGATTAGATTAGATGTGCCACTAGGTTGGCCCAGCTGAAAGCTAGGAGTTTGGGTAATACTTTGGAAAGTAAGAAGACCATGGTTAAGTTTCAGTTTCAAAACTTTTCATTGCTGAGAAATGAAACGGTTGAAGAGATGATCAATCGGTTTTGTCATTTAATGGCTGAGATGTCTACTGTGAGGATGGAAATGAGTGAAGTAGACAAGATTGACACAATTAAGAATGCTTTACCGTCTACATATTCCACTTTCATGTCGATTCTTAAAGAAAGGTTATTTCAAGAACAAGAATCTAACCACTGAAGAGTTCACTAATAACTTGGAAGAAAGGGAATATGATATGAAGTGACAAAAATCTTTGAAAGATAGTCAAGATCCTACTTTGTATAGTGGATCTCTTCTAACAAGTGGAAATTATGTGCCAATTGCTGCCTTCTACACTCAAACAGATTCTAAAGGGATACAAGGTGGTAATCCGATTCCTAATGTATGTTTCATGGCATTAGGGCCATCAGCAGCTGGTGCTAGTTCATCAAGTTCACTACCTAACGTTAATATGAAGGAAGCTGAACAACAATTCTCATTTATGTGTGCGTTTATGACTTCCTATGAGCAATTGGTGGGTAGTAAAATTGCTACCAGTGAACTGACTGGTGAAGATTATGATCAAATTGATCCTGATGACTTAGAGTTAATGGACTTGAAATGGAATATGGCCATGATTGTTCGTAAAATAAAGAGATTCATGTAGAGAACAGGGAAGGATCTACCCACTTTGAATAAGAGGGTTAGTTTTGACAAGCTTAAAGTAAAGTGCTATAATTGTCAAGAGTTTGGACACTTTGCAAAGGAGTGTGATAAACCCAAAAAGGAGTACGCTGGTCCCCGAGCTTAGGATAGAAATTCTAGCGAGAATTCAAATGCTTCTGACAAGAAACCTAAGCCATCTAAGGGGGAGCAGGTGAAATCTGGGAATTCACAAGCATTGGTTGTGAATATTAATGCAATGATAAAAGATGTTACCAAATCCACATCTTCCCGCATCCTCTTCCTCTTCCCCTTTCCCTTTCTAACAAGTTTTTCAATGGCTTCTCCAACTGCCTCACTTTGGTGGCGGACTTCGGAGGGTTCCACATCAAAGAAGACCGGGTAAGCCGTGTGCTCCATCATCTTCTGGCACTCCATGATCCTTACGAGCTCTTCTAAGCACCACGATGAAGATGCATAGTTCTTCGAGAAAACAATTATGTAAAATCTTGACTCTTCAAAGGATCTGATGAGTTGCTCACTGATCATTTCCTCTTTTTTGATTTTTTCATCATCTTTGTAAGTTATAATGCCTTTATGTTGAAGAGCATGATAGAAATGATCAACAAAGGTCTTACGGGTGTCTTCACCCTGGAAACTTAAAAAGGCATCGTACTTGAATCTCTTTTAAACTGATGAAGCTGAAGTAGATGCCATTGCTTGAAGGAACATATATAATAAAACCCTAATTCCATAGGCCCAATAGGTCCAACCCGGTCACCAACACGTGACGGGTCTATTAAGTTGGAAATTACTTCCAACATGCTGTTGGTTTAATTAGTTTGTAAATCGAGCCTTCGGGGTATGTTTACACATTTGAGTTTTAAAGAACATAGGTGGACCAGCCCATACTCAATCTCTATTCGGACAGGACGACTGGGCTATATTATAATATAAAATAAGCATCCCCGAAAAATTTTTTGTTTTTATTTTTTCTATTTTATATTTTATCAGAGTGGTGACGATCGCGACCCAAATGCTATACGATCATCGCTACAATTTATTGTTGGAATATCCAACTTCATGGTTTATTTCCAAATATTTCGTAGGCATGATAGTTCTCTAGGCTGCCGGGAGCAAGCGATCACGGACTCAAGCACCATGGTAGCCAGATCAGGGTCATCAGGACCCGATACTTCAGCCACAAGGTGCCCCAAATACACTCAAGCCATCACGAGGCGCATTCGGTACGATATAGAGGAGATGCCCATTATACCGGGTGGTGGATCGAGATGACATTATGTGGGATGATGACACACCCCACATTCTTCTTTTGTTTAGATTGGGTTCTGAGGAGAGAGAGGGAGTTATGACTGTATTGCAGATGTGCAATTGTTGAAGCACATGACTATTGACTGGGATTTGTTGGAGACATTGAGGCGAGTGGATCGATTTAGAGGTTTGTTGGGACCTAGATGGGCTACTGCGTTGGTGTTTGGAAGGCCGCGGTACGTGGAGCTGACACATGATTTTTTTTCTACATTCCGGCACAAGACTGGAGATTTTGATGTTTCACGAGCAGTTTTATTTTCGCTCAGTCATCAGATTTATGAGATATCACTTCCACCGTTTACGATCGTTGTGGGTTTATATACGGAGGCGGGGTTCAGACTCTAGCTTTTTGAAATAGTATCCGATGTTTTAAGATGGGGACCATCAGTTTTGGATATCGACCAGTTTGTTAGCTGAGTTTTGGTGCACGATTGCTGATGGACCATATTCTAGAAATGTGGTGGAGTCGATGATTCAGGACCCAGTCTACAGGTATTTGCACCGGGTTGTTGCTTCCACTCTCATTGGTCATCAGTCAGGCCATGAGAAATGTAGCAACACCGACTTACTCTGCTTATACTACATGATCGGCCATCACGAGCCAACTTGGCCACGATTTTATTATCTTCAATTGCACATATGGAGCAGCGACGGGTTGCCACTAGGTCCGATCATCACGAGGATCACCTTTGCAGGATTTTCTGAAATATACGATAGAATACTTGAAATAGGGTCCGTCCATGGGGGTGGCCAGTGTTTACGATGCCCGGAAGGCTAGGATGTGTATTAGCGGCGACATTATTAGCGGCGACATGTCATGATCCGCGTTTTTGTTTTTAGAAACACATCTGGGCCGTTAAAAGTTGTTTTGATCCAATGGCTAGGGTTCTTTTGCAATATGTCGCCGCTAATAACACAAAAGATAACCCGCGGGAATATTAATCCCATATTCCCTCTATTTTGATCCACACAGCGTGCTTCGTCTCCAAACATTCGCCGGCCACCACTCTCTCGTTGCTGTCTCCTGCCACCACTCTCTCGTCGCTGTCTCCGCCACCACTACGGTAAGGTTTATTTCACTTTATCTTCATCCTTTTTTCACTTTATCTCACTTTGTGTTGGCTCCATAGTTGTCTCCGTCATTGTCTTCGGCCACCACTACGGCTGTCCTGGCTCCATCATTGTCTCCGACGCCAGCCACCACTTAGACGCACCACGCCGGCCACCACTCCAGCTCACTTTGCCTCCGACGCCGGCCACCACTCCGAAGCTACCACCACGCTGCTTTAATTGCCCGTATAATTCTGGTATAGTTGCTGTTTTAACAGTTTTATGTGATGTTTTTATTTATAATTTTAGGGGTTTTGCTTGTATAATTGCGGATTTGTTGAAACAATGGTGTTAATTAGGACTGATTTGTGTGTCTAAACAATGGTGTTAATAAGGGTGGAAACGAGCCGAGCCGAGCCAAGCCCAACTCGGGCTCGGTTCGTTTACTATATATCAACTATTTTTATTGTAATTATTATTATTTTTATATGTTTTTTATATTATAATTTTATGTATAAAATAATATATATTATTTAGTTATTTTTTTATTTTTTCATAATATCATATATATTAATTAATAATTATTAAATATATTTGTTAAAATATTATATAAATGACAGGCTCGTTTAGGCTCGCGAGCCGGCTCGAGCTCGATAAGTGAAGCTTGGGCTCGAGCTCGTTTATTAGACGAGCATACTTTTAGGCTCGATCTGTGTGTTTAAAAAATGGTGGTTTGTGTGTTAGCTCGTATAATAAACTATCCCGATCCCGAGCCTTTTAATTCATATTGAAAAGAAGGAATATTTGAAACAAGTCAAACATGTTAAAATCATCCAAAGTTTACCTATTATTTTATTATTCAAATATAATTACTAGTTTAATGAAATTATTATAAAAAAATAAAATATTGAACCGACCCTTTTAGACGGTACTAAAAAGGTAAAAATGACTCATTTTAATCATCACGAACTTAGAATACCCGCCCAAAATTGATTTAGAAATCAATTTTGGGTTGTCCCCGTTTTGGGATTGCCTTTTGAATACTTTATCTCAATTAGGATGTGAATGTGTATTACATGATTATTCATTTAAGAAAGATTCGGTTGTCATTTTCCTTTTGCTCCTCAGGTATATATATATATACACACACACTTGGGAGCTAAGGGGAAATGCTGCTGAATTTTTCTTAAACAAACAATCGTGTAATACATATTCATATATGAGATAAAGTATTCAAAAGGTGGGTTTAGCAGCCTACCCTTGTAAATACTCAATCGGCCGTTCAAACAATCTTCTAATATTTTCGCGTAGCTTGAAACCCTAAATTATGTTTCAGTTGTATGATCATGTCCGCCGATAAAAATTGGATTACCAATCCAAGCATTAGATCAACTGAGTATCAGCAAGGACTCCAGTCTTTTATCGAGATGTGCAAAAACCAAGTTGATAGCAGAGGCTTTGTAAGATGTGCGTGTTAAAAGTGTCAGAATTCTTTAGTAATACCTTACAAAACTATGAAAGGTCATATGCGTGCATATGGCTTTTGTCGGACGTACACTGAGTGGATCTATCATGACGAAAGTTTAATTCCTCCAGTTGTGATTGTAGACGAGATTACGCCAACTAACGATATGGCCGACGTTATCGAAAACGTTATGAATGAACGTAGGGAAGAGGATACCAACGTTGATGATAGGGACTCGGGTTCAGACAATAGCGATGTCCGTGATGATTTTGAAGAGTTGTTAAAGGAAGCCCAGTCAGAATTATATCCTGTTTGTACCAAGTTTTCTTCCCTCGACTTTTTAGCAAAGCTTATGCATATAAAAGTGAAAAAAAATGGACTAATAGTTCGCTTGATGAGCTCTTCGAGCTGTTGCAATCTTCACATCCAAAAGGCAACAAGATTCCCGCTTTGCAATATGAAGCGAAAAAGACGTTAAAGAAGATTGGCATGAGGTATGAGTCGATGGATGTGTGCAAAAATCATTGTGCTCTCTTCTGGGCAGAACACCAATCGTTGCAGAATTGTCCTGTTTATAACGAGAGTCGGTGGGTTGAAACAAAAACAAAGGGCAAAAAGGTACCTCACAAGGTGTTACGATACTTTCCTTTGACCCCCACACTAAGACGTTTGTATTGTTCGAGGCACACGGCAAAAGAAATGATATGGCACAGTACCGGACGATCAGAAGATGGTACAATGCGTCATCCTGTCGATGGATCTTCATGAAAAGAATTTGATAAAAAGTACCTTAATTTCTCAAGGGAACCCCGAAATGTTCGCCTAGGGCTTGCAGCTGACGGTTTCAATCCGTTTGGTAACATGTCTTTGGCTCATAGCACGTGGCCAGTTGTACTCACCACATACAATTTGCCTCCATGGCTATGCATGAAAGAGTCCTCATTGATGTTATCCTTGCTAATTCCTGGCCCTAAATCACCCGGAAAGGACATGGACGTTTTCCTTAAGCCCTTGGTTTGTGAGCTTAAGCATTTGTGGCAAGAAGGCGTACGTACTAAAGACGCGGCGAAAACACATTCTTCACAATGAAGGCGGTGCTATTATGGACCATAAACAACTTTCCAGCTCATAGTAGTCTATCTGGTTGGAGTGGGCAGGGCTACAAGGCATGCCTGACTTGTAATGAAGACCCTCCTTTAATGCATGTAACAAATAAAGTTGTATATGTCGGTCACCGCCGATTCTTACAGGCTAACCATGCGTGGAGAAAAAGTTTGGACTTTAACGACGAGCCCGAGACAAGATCCCCTCCGAAACAATTTAGTGCTTCTGACATAGAAGATCAACTCAGTCGTCTACTCTATCGTGTACTGGGCAACCATCCCGATTTTGGAGGTGTTAAGAGAAAGCGAGAGGATTTCGAGTTGAACTGGAACAAACGAAGCATATTTTTTGAACTTGAGTATTGGTCCTCTCTCCAGTTGAAGCACAACTTAGATGTAATGCATATCGAAAAAAATGTGTGCGATAGTTTACTGGGTACTCTTCTAATGAACGATAAAACCAAAGACACGGCAAATGCACGAGTCGACTTGAAAATTCTAAATATTCAAAGAACACAATGGTTGGAATGAAAGGGTAACAAGTTTTATAGGCCCCACCCAAAATACTCATTAAAGGTCAGTGATCGAAAGCTTTTCTGTTAATTTATAAAAGACGTTAAACTGTCGGATGGGTTTGTATCTAATATCAGCAAGAGAGTCATAGATAACAACTCTAACATTACTGGGTTGAAATCTCATGATTGTCATATTCTCATGCAACGCTTGTTACCGATTGGTGTTCGAGGGTTTTTGACCAAAGATATTTATATACCTGTAGTAGACCTTTGCACGTTCTTTAAGCAGCTTTGTTCAAGAACACTATTGGTAGATGATATGAAGAAAGCAAAGAAAGCCATTCTTTTGATATTGTGCAAGTTCGAGTTGATATATCCTCCAGCGTTTTTTGACATTATGGTTCATTTAGTTTTGCATTTACCAGATGAAGCACTTCGTGGAGGTTCAGTCTGTATGAGATGGATGTATCCGTTTGAAAGGTATACGAAAAAACTAAAACATTATGTCAGAAACAAGGCAAGGCCAGAAGGTTCTATAGCTGAAGGTTATGTTGCTAAAGAGGCTCTATCATTGTGTTCGATGTATCTTCGAGATGTTCAAACTCGATTCAATCGCCCTGACAGAAACGAAGATGCCGTTGTCGAAGAAACTAAGTTGTGGGTGTTTGAGTCTAAATGTCGCCCGGCTAGCACAAAGAAGATCAAATATCTTACTATCAACGAGAAGCTCAATTTCGAATGGTTTGTCCTCGATAGCTGTCAAGAAGTTAGGGACTATATGAAGTAAGTGCTCATCTCTTTAACTTTTTATAATCTGTTAAGTATTTTCTCTTTCCTTATTGGGTCTATATTTTTGTCGTCGACTTAGTGAATTCAAATATGAACATCCCCAAGATGACGTTAAAACTAAATTTCCGAAGTGGTTTCTCGAGAAGGTAATCCACATAATCTGTTAGGTATTTCCCTTTTCATTTAGTTATGCATTTACTTGATGAAGTAATGCATATTATTCTATATTTGTTAGTTATATTCGATGAAAGTACAAAATTCTCCAAAATTCCACCCAGAGTTGTATGCTCTTTCAATGGGTGCGGAAATAAATGCCTTTACTTACAGTGCTTGCATAGTCAATGTGTCCGGTTTATGGTGTGTGGTCGTGACGTAGAACGAACAACACAAAACTCCGGGGTTCTAGCAGAAGGAGTGAACCATGAGAAATACTATGGTCAAGTAGAAGAGATCATTGAGTTGTGCTATGGAAATGGGTATTCAACTGTCCTATTTCGGTGCAAGTGGTTTGATACTCGAAGGGGTGTTAGAATGATAATAATACCACCAGTATCAACACAGAGCACGAATGGGACAAAGAAGATCAACTCATATTTGCTTCGCAAGTCAAACAAGTGTTTTACATTCAAGAACCTTGGCGAGGAAACCAAAATAATAACCACCGATGGGTTGTCAAGAATGTTAATCATCGAAAAATTTGGGATCTACCTACATTAAACGATGGCGGCGTTGAAAATGCTCAAAATGTTGACAATGACATTGTAGAAGATCTTGACGTTGTTCATAACAATTCTTCATCTAATTGTTTACTTTCTATTGACTTTACTCAATACTTGTTAAACACGTCTTCTCATGTCACTGTGGGTGAGAAGTCAAGTGAAGTTAATCCGCCAACGGTTACCGCTAATACATTGTCTGATGACGAGAGTGATAACGACGAGGATGATTTTGAGTACGACACGGAGGCATCGGAGGCAGAGGGATCGGAGGCAGACACTGAAGAATCCGAGGGAGAGTTTGATTAAATAATAGTTGTAATTTGTATTTTTATGTGGTCATAAGAAAACTTTGTATTATTATGTAGCAATAGAAAACTTAAATCGTATTATATATTTGTATTGTATATCTTATAACTTTTCAGATCATGGCGGACGTCCTGCCTCAAGGATATGGCGGCGATGGTGCCAAGGATCCGCCACCTCCAGGTGGTTTTCGGCGAGGTGTTCACGAGGAGGATGGTAAGGGTTACTATAATTTATTTATTTACTATATTTTATTCATTTATTATAAATACATATATTGTTATATTTATACATGTTGTGACTAATAAATTTTAATTGTATTTGTAGCTTTACCTCCTCGACGTAAGGGACGAGGTCCTACCAAAAATAAGAAATTGGCAGCTGCACACAAGAAAAATAGGGGTCTTTGTCTCTCATATTTGACAGGAGTGCTACATTCATTCCGATTGGTGAGGTTGCCGACATGTTTATTCGCGAGGTGGGAATATACATGGGAAGGAACATCGCCTTTGACAAGGAAAGTTGGGCGAATGTGTCTGAAGCGGAGAAAAATGCTTTGTTCGAGCATCTTGGTGTAAGTGATTTGTTAATTTGAATATTCTTCATTTAATTATTTGTCTTTTACTTAATTAACTAGTTTCTTTTAATTGTTTCCTAGCGATACTTCAATTTACAAGAGATAGAGCAAGATCCACAAAAAATCTGTTAAAGAGTGGCATTGACTTTGTGATCTCAAAGCGATATAGAGATCAAAAAAGCAAAGCAAAAGGCCATTATACGGTTGTGGGTGGAAAGGCTAATATAGACTTAACAAAGAGCAAACCCCCCACGGAGATGAGTGAAGAAAACTGGATAAAATCTGTCGACCGTGTCACATGAAAACCGGTCGTCGGTCAACACAGCAAACCGACAAAAGCAGCAATACACAAACCGGGGGGGGGGGGGGGGGGACGGCATCCTATAGCAGCTATGGCTATAAAAATGTAATGATTTATATTTTTACACACACATACAAAAATTATATATATATATATATATATATATATATATATATATATTGTCTGCATATTAATATTTAATGTTATACAGCGCCTGAACGAGCTCCAAGTTTTTAAGAAAGCTCATTGTCGACGTAATGGCACTTTTGATAGTGAGGTGGCGGAGCGTCAATACGTATGTATTTATTAAAGTATATTTTTCACATATATTTGTTAAAGTATATTTTTCAAATATATTAATCATCGTTTGTGTTGTTGTAAAATATAAAATGAATTAAGGAGAGAGATCGAGGAGCAAATTGAGCCTAATAGCGAAGGCGAATTTGAAGAAACTGATGAGCCGATTTCAAATGCCGTCGGAGTATTTGAAAAGGTGTTGGGTCGTCGACGCGGGTGTACGAGAGGTATTGGGCCTAAACCTTCTATAGCCGCATCTTCGAGTGTCCTGGATCAATGTGATAAGGAGCCAACACCACAGCCATTATTTACACCGGTAAAAATATATATACATTTTATCTTGGTAATTTGGTTTAGGTAATTTTGACCGTTAGTAATTAATTATTCTTTTTACTTATAGGCTCAACTAGATCGAATTTTTAGCGACCCGGAGTTTCTAGCTCGTATCATCATCATCATCATCATCGTACTCAGTATATCCCACCAATAGCAATGCTATGGTAGGGTCTGAAAAGGGTAAGATGTAGACAACCTTACCTCTACCCCATAGGGATGGAGAGGCTGCTTCCGATGAGACCCCCGGCTCGATAGTAGTTTTGCATCAAGCCTTGGACATAAGGCACATAGCACTCAATCATCGGGACACCGGCTGATTGGTGCATGTGCCCTTGTCTTTCGGCTATCAACGCCACCACATGATGCCTGATTAACCTTCCCCCACTTTTAACGTTATTTTTCACGAGATTAGTAAAATAACGTCAAAATTAGTGCAAGTTTCTAGCTCGTATGTCACAATATAATGCATCGGCCTCATCGAACAAGGTATCAAGGAATCATGATGATCTATTCGACCAAGACGACATGGATGAGGAAGAGTGAAAGTATTTTGGACGATGTTTTATCTAGACGATTGTTATGTTTAATACGGTTGTTTTCGTGTTTTATCTTAATTACTTAGACGATGTTTTATGTTTATGATATATGCGTATGAAATTTTTTGGATTTGTGTTGTTTTGAAAATCTGGAAATTATCATAAAATGCAAGAAAATGGGTCAGGAAAGGAACCAAAAATATAGCAGTGCTGGACAGCATGTCTGCTACTATTAGCGGCGACATGTGACTATTAGCGGCGACATATGTCACCGTTAAAACCCTGTATATTAGCGGCGAAGATATTATTAGCGGTGAAAGATATTATCAGCGGCGACTTGTGACTATTAGCGACAAATTATCAGCGGTGACTTATTAGCGGCGATTTTTGTAACTATTAGCGGCTTTCTTGTAGTGTAAGCAAGATAAAAGCTATGAAATTCAGTGTTATTTGATAAGGAAATACAAGGCAAACATTCATCCACATGGGGGAGTCCCCCTGGGGCGGTGGCTCAACCAAAACAACAATTACAAACGAAAACCTAATGACTTGTTTATAGCCCCAAGTGACTTGTTCTCCAAACTAAGCCGCCCCTTACTAACCAACCCTTAAGTGTCGTCGTCAACCTAACGGAAATTGCAAAAACACATGAAAATGTGACCAGAAACATATCCAAATTGTTTAATTGATAACAAAATTTCTATTCGAGAACTTCTCATGTGATGAAAGATCCAGGAAAAACGAGCTTAGTCATGTCTTGGCTCAGTCCCATAGTGAGAATGGGAAGATTTTAGAAAATAAAAACATAAAATATAATGGATCAACTATTCAACAATTCCTATTATACGAAGATTTTTGACACCCTTACATATTGCTCATTAAGAACCGTTAAGAGATCAATCAAAGATTCTTTCCCTACATTTATGTGCACTCTTTTTCCTTCTGTTGAAACATAAATGTATTTCCTACATTTATGTGCTCATTTTGTTTTCTATTTATGTGCACTCTTTTTCCTTCTGTTGAAACAAAAAAAAAAAAAAATGGAAATACAATATTGAATATTTCAATTTCAATTCTCAAGTTGGTATCAAAGCATTGCATACGATCTTAGGATTAAACTTGCTCATTATCTCCTTTTTTCCCTTCAAAACTTTTAATCTTGCAATAGCCATCATGACCGAAAAACATTAAGAATTATGATCTTGCATTACAGATCACCAATCTTCTCAAAAATAGCCTCAATAACCAAACCCAAACCCAAACCTGAAAACAAAATCTCTCTGGTAGCTTGAAACGCCTCATGCTTAACCGTCAAAACTATGCCCTGTGGGCTCGAATGAGTCGAGTAGCAATGAGGGGAAAATCAAAAACCTTTTAGGTCACCTTTCAGGGAATCTGGCTCCACGGGACCTAACCGATGAAAAATATGAATTATGGGAACAAGATGATATAATAGTGTTCTCATAGTTGATACAAAATATCGAACCCGCTCTAGCAAGTAACCTAACCGAGTTTCCCACAACCAAAACGCTATGGGACGCGCTAGTTGTTACTTATAGTAATGGGAAAGACAGACTACAAACCTTCGAACTCCATGTCAAAGCCAACAGGATAAAACAGAATGGCTCACCACTTGAAGAGTGTTGGATCATGTTCTGTCGGCATACTAACTTACAACAAAATCCATTCAGAACAAAAGCTCTTCCATTTCTTGTACGCTCTTGACCGACAATATGATACTATAAAGAGGGAGATACTCCAGTGGGACCCGCTACCTTCGGCCGAGAGCTCTTACGTGGCTGTTCAGAAAGAATTAGCACATCAAGGTATACTCGGGACAACCACTGACAACTAATCCTCTCAAAACAGTGTGGCGGCAGCATTTGCAGCCAACGGGTCATATGAATCCGGGGTCAAGAAAACCCTAACGGTGAATCATCATTCCGACTTGACAAATCAAAATTGAAACGCAACTACTGTGCTATGGTGAAACATAAAAAAGACCAGTGCTTCAAGCTCGTTGGCTACCCCGAGTGGTGGAACGAGTGAACGACGATCACAAAAAAAGGAACAACCAAGGATCAGCAGTGACCAGCCAAAGGCAGGTACGTGGCTTTTTATATTCCCCATATACTACTTGTCTGTTCTTTTATTTTCTTTCTACCCTCATTCAATACTCTCTCTTCTCTCATCTACTTTTTTTTCTCTAAATATGGAGTTCATATGAACATCTTGAGTTTACAGAATATTACAAAGATCTATAGGTAATTCTTACTTGAAAAGAGTGATCTTCAAATCATACTTATTAATATAGATTAGAGAATACGACGAAGACAAAGATGAATATGACGAAGACGAAGATGATGCTCCGGACAGAGATGGGAAAATATCGGTTCTTCGGGTTTGTTTGGGTCTTCATGGGTAATTACCAGAACCCAACCCGAGACCGACTAGGCTAGATTTTAAGGACCGAATGCTCATGTATAATATTAGGGTCGGTCCGGTTTTGGATTTTTTGGGGTCGGTTCATCGGGTTTTTTCAGTCCGATCCTAATTGTGCACACCCCTAATACTTACGATACTGAACAATGTGTGGTTAACAACTTTAGTAGCAATTATAATTTGAAAAAGGTCCCCTCCCAAGAATTGGTGTTAGCAAAAATAATGAAAATAAATATATGTTGAAATGTAGAATTAAAGAAATATTAAAACTTTATGCACATGGTAAAATGGTCAAAAGCATTAAATTTAGACACATCATATCGACTGTCGTGCTATTAATAGCTTGACGTTTGACCTATCCTATACAGTTTCAAACTTCAACCACATTAAAACCGTCAACGGAGGGATAGTTCGCGTAAAAGGAGGATGAACCTTTGAGATATCTATTAGTCATGTGACAAAGGAATTGAATTGCATTGTCTTAATGCATCCCACCTTTTGTATCCTATGGGATATCAGGACGGAAGCAATCATTAGGCATGGTACTAAACACTAGGGATTGTATTATGTGAAAGAAGTGACTCAACACGGTATTGTAATGCTTGCTCATGGAACTGTAAATACGGAAGCTTGGCTATGGCTATGGCATAAAAGCGTTGGTTATTATTATTTTTGGTTCGTGGTTGTCTTTTAATTTTTTTTTTATTTTATATATGTTAGTTAATATTTTCTTGTATTTAAGCTCGAATTCACATTGGTTTGCGCACGCAACAGATATTTTGCTTTTAGTGTCTTCACCTTCGATACCGACTAAATTCACGTTGATTTGCAACCACATTTAATTTTGTTTTATTTGAGTGTTGACAAATTTATTTTTTATTGACTACACGCCAATAGTCCGGCGCAACGCGCCAGCTATGATACCTAGTTATTATGATTTTTATTTAACGTCATCCACTTACTCGTATTGCAGACACTAAAACTTTCTTGCATTACCTTTTGGGTTTAGGCTATTTTATACATCTCTAGAGACTCTAATTTGATATTTTTGATTTCTGATTATTTGATGTATAGCCTTATTAAAGTTAGAGTCAACTTATTTAACAAAAATTGATAAAAATAAGAATAATTTGTAGTCATACAAAAAAACCTCTTAAAAAATAATTAAAAAAAAAATCTAACATAAAATTTAATAAAAAAAACACAAAAATGTTTCCACTGTCTTCCTCGATCTAAAAAAAGACACAATGTTGACGGAAAAATATCATGTGTTTTTTTTTTATTTTCGTCATTGATTGTGTTTTTTCCCTTGACATTATGTTTTTTTTTTTAATATTGTGTTATATTACTCTCAACTTTGTGTTATATTTTGCGATGTATTGTATATTTTTTTTAGTTATTATTGTGTTTTTTTTTAATTTATTTTCATCAATGTGTCTTTTCGTCTTTCTTTCCTTTTTTTTGGGAACGAGAATGAAAGAGAAACATTTTAGTTATTTAAGTTTTTTCGTTTTTTATTTATATTTTGAGTTATGATTTTCGTATTATTCTTCTAAACTTTTTTTAAATAATTTTTTATATGATCACAAATCTTTACCGTACTTCCAAAGTTATACACATTATTGCATATATCTATATATCTATAGTTAAGCTTTGATATGTTTTCGGTTTCTAACGACTTCTTTGCTAAATACAAATGCAACGAGTAGAGGTGCACAAATCGGGTATTAAAAAAACTCGGGTTTGGGTATGGAATCAGGTTCGGGTATGATCGGGTATTAATAATACCCGGGTCGGGTATTGAATGGGGTCTTCAATACCCGGGTATTTGAGTACCTTATTTTCGGGTATTGAAAAAACCCGTTTTCCGGGTATTTGAATACCCTATTTTCGGGTATTAAAAAAAACCGTTTTTCTTTAGCATTCTTCTGTTAACGGGCCTACTTCGTTTTTTTATTCTAACTCCATTTTTTTGCATACAAACTTCAAAGTTTATTCAAACATATGCAAACCACTAAAAAATGATATAAAAACATATATTTTATGTGTTTTAAATTGTTGTTTGGTATATCAAAAGGCGCTGCTCTAAATAAGTATTATATCAAATATATACTTCAAAAAAGATCCGCTGGAGAACGCCAATAGATCTGTGGGTAGCCACACAACCACTGCCACACAGACACATGTGCACAAACACTAATATCCGGGTATGCAAAAAACTCCAGTTAGTGTATGCAAAAAACCCGGTTCGGATATGCAAAAAACTCGCGTTTCGGGTATTACTAGAACCGGGTTTCGGGTATAACTCGAACCGGGTTTCGGGTATTATCGGGTATGCGTTCGGGTTCGGGTTTCAGCATTGAAAGTCATACCCTATCCATACCCTACGGGTAGGGTCGGGCTCGGGTATTAAAACCGGGGTTTAAAAAAGTCGGTTTCGGATTTTTTTCCCAGGTCCAGTTCCGGGTTTGGGTTTTTTTTTTCACCTCTAGCAACAAGGGCTAAAAACGAACAAGCCTCAACTTTACCCAATTCTTAGTATATAAAATGTGTTGGGCCGAATGGTTTAGGGGGTGAATTACGGACTAGAATTGCCCACTTAGCCCTGAATAGTTCCTTTTTCATTTAGGGTCAAATTATTTGAAAAAAAGAGACAAATATTGAAACAATGTGAAAGATTTTAGAAAAAATAAGTAAATAAATAAATAACACCTCCAAAAAGTAATAATAAAAATCATAACTCAATACTTAATAAAAAAATAAAAAAGTAAAAACACAAAAATGTTTCCACTGTCTTATTCGTTTACAAAAGAAAAAAAATAAAACAATGTTGGGGAAAGAATATCATTGGGTTTTGTGTTTTTTTTCTTTAACGTTATGTCTTTTTTTTTCTTGATATTATGTTATAGTACTCAGCATTGTGTTACATTTTACGATCTATTGGGTCTATTTTGTTTATGATTTTGTCTTTTGTTAATTTTCGTTATCGTGTCTTTTTTCTCGTTGTGTCTTTTCGTCTTTTTATATTTTATTATTAGTTTTCAGAAACGGGTATGACTAGAAAAGAAATTTTAAAATTTTTTCGTTTTTTATTTATATATTGAGTTATGATTTTTTTATTATTATTTTTTGAATATTTTTAGAGATTTTTTGTGTTGCCACAAATCTTTCTCGCACTTTTTATTTTTGTCTCTTTTTATATTTTAACTTTGGGATATTCATATATATCCCCTTATGAAGAGAGCTTACTATCTAACCTTTCAAATTAATTACATATTTTCCCAATCTCAGATGAAATTACTTAGTTACCCTTGTAACCACTCGGATTTTTCACATACAAATTTAAATTCATAACCCGACTCGTTTTATATTTGGAAAATTTTGTCACTAAAAATGGCACGTTTATCGAGGAAATCTATACAATTTATTATATTTATTTAATATATATATATAACTTTGAAAAATGTTCATTTTTAACCCAAAACATAAACTTCAACCCCCTTTTGTATCCACATCAAAGCTTCAAGGACTAAATTGAAATTTCTGTATAAAACTTTTATAACCCATTTACCAATCCGTTAACCCATATCTGTATATCCATATCCATGATCTGTTTAGTTAAACTTGTGCCACAATCTTCGTTCTAAACTTGGAATTGAATCTTGTTTTTGATTCACCTTGCTATCTTCGGCCTTAACAACTCTTTAATTAAGAAATAAGATCGTTTATAATATGAGTTGAATTATAAACCCAAACCGCCTTTAGCCTAAATCTGTTATATAACCTAGACTTGATCATAACTCAATTAATCTCTTCTGCACCATCTATATAACCCAACGACCAAAAACCCTAACCTTAATTGCAATAAGTATGGTCGTAAACCCCTGTTGGATCCTTGTTCTAGCCGCCGAAACAGTGTGGTCTTCTCCTTTGATTCATCGTCCTTTAAGGTAATTAAAACTTGCTTAGTACTTGTCCAACATCATTAAACAATAGCCCTAACGTTGATTAAACCAACGATTTAAGGATTGATCAATTGCAGATTTAGGGTTTCATAATCAAATTAGGATTTATAAGCTTTTGTATATAATTAACAGTTTACATACATTAACTAACTGACACTCTAGCCCAACTGGTTAGAGTGTGTGTGTTCAACCAGGGTCTGGCCACAGGTCGCGGGTTTGAGTCCGGCCAACATCCTATTTTTTGTATTTTTTTTATTTTAAATATTTTAATTGTTTTAAATGAATTATAAATAATATAATTAATATTAACTATTAAATAAACAATATTTTATCTAAATCGATGTCATAAAGTTAAACGTTCGTGTCGACTAGTGTCGATACAAGTTTTCGTGTGTGTGTGTGTATATATATATATATTATTGGCTTTAAACAAAATCATAATAAACGTATTTAACATGTTAAAATGTGTTAATCATACTTTTACCATCGAAATTCATTAAGGATTCTAAAATATAAATTTTATGATAATTATATATCTAAATGTTTATTATTATAGTAGGTCTCAACTCATAGTTATTTAACTAATTATTTGTAAACCCGATTTTTACGACAAATGATCATTTTTATAATTAAATAATAACAATAATCCGTAGAGATCAATCGTTCAATCCATAACATACCAAATATAATTGTAACTCAAATCATATCGAATCCTAAATTCATTATATGTATTATATCATCTATAATTCACTCATCATATCATTTAATTAGGATCCTGGTCGGTAATTCTCGAGGAGCGTGATTATTGTTCTTGTCGTATTCATTTCTGTTTGGCTTAATCGATCTGGTGAGTTTGATCATTCCCCTGTTTATACACTGTTTTCAAACGTTTTGGGGACATATGCGTATTTACTTATATTTTTCTATCTTATATATATACACAAACTCGCAAACATAATCATATCAATTGGATGCTATTTGTTAATTGCCACATGTTTAATTGTTTACTTGACAACATTTGGAGATTCTCATTAGTATGATCATATAACCGTCTTAGTAACCGGAGCCCGATTCGCTTGGCAAAGGTAAAACGACAAACTTTAGTTATTGAAATCAATGCCCGATTCGCTTGGCAACGATTCCTTGGCACACTAGCAAGTCTTGGGTTAGTCTTTGGTTTGTGATTTGGTTATATACATGCTAGTTATGCTTTGATGATTATTATCACATGATTGGTTTGCGCATTTATCACTTATCATTTATCAAATTATCTATCATACTTACATATATTTTATTTGTTGTGTCAAATTGGTGATCATCTCACTCAACATGTGTTGTTGACAAACTCCATTTTCTACGCATATGCAGGTTGCTTAAATTGAAGTATGGATATTTAGTCAAGACCATAGGTTATAATGAAGACGATAGTTAAATCATGTCTATAATCATTTATTGAATTGTATTATTGTTGTTGTATTTGAATATTGTGTGCACACTTGGAATAAAATAAGTAATTAGATATTGTCGTTTATATTATGATAGTATCTCCGAGCTGTGAGCAATCGTATCACGTCCCGGCATTTCCGCCTTAGGTTGGGGATGTGACAACCCTTTCTAATTTCCATCAAATTGAACAGCCCTCTTTTTCACTCCAAAAAGTTTTCCTCCTGGCCATAGTTCCACCTGCATGCCTAAGCGGCATCGGCGATGAGCCCAACCGCGACACTTTTTCCACCTGCAAATCATAATTAAGGATGGTGGAATCAAACGATGGCGGTTTGAGCGGACCTGAGAATATTAGGCTACAGAGTATAATGGTGGCAAGTAGGTGTGGTTTGCGAAAGGTTTCTGCGGCGGCGAACAGCGGAGATTATGAAGACGGTGAACAGTGGGTGGTGAGCGGTAGCGGATGCGTGTAACGGTGGAGAGCGATAGACGACGTTGGTAGCTGACGTTGATAGCCGAGTATGCAGCGGTGGAGAGCGATAGACGACGTGGTGAGCGGTGGTGGATGCATGTAACGGCGGATGCGTGTAATGGAGTATGTGGTGTTGGGGTTTGGGTTAGGGGTGGTCGCGGTGGAAAGTGGATGGTGATAGCAGACGTTGGTAGTGGACAGAACGATGAATGGTGGTGGTTCAATATCAAAATTCAAGGACGAGTGCGACTTGTTCTTCAATATCACAAGTTAATGGTTAAGGGTAAAATAGTAATGGACTTTAGTGCGACTTGTTCTTCAATCACATATATTGGAAGAATTCTGTTTGAGGTGTCATGAACAAAATTAGTTCATCAAGATTTTCAGGAAAATCAAAAAGCTACCAGTTGATTAAAAAATTAAATAAATTAGAGAAATATGTAATGGATTGTATTAAGGGTAAAATAGTAATATAATAAAAGTTTTTAAATAAAATGGGTATACATGTAATAGGGTAAGGATCCTAAGAGAACCAGTGGCAAATTGAGAATTTTGAGAACCATTTTGGACCACTAGAAAAAACCTCTAAAAAAATATTTAAAAAATTATAACAAAAAACAACAAAAATTTTAAAAAAGTAAAAAAACCAAAATTCTTATATTTCATTCCAGTTTTATTAAAAAAACCAAAATTTTTTTTTCTTTTTAATTCGTATTATACCTATCCACATATGTATACTTTCATTTAATCTCTAGTTACGTAATGTACACATATGTACATTATCATTTACCTTAAATTATACATATGTGTATAGTAAAAACCATGTGTGTACATATTATACATATATTTATTAAAAAACCGATTTTTTTTCTTTTTAATTCATATTATACCTATACACATATGTATACTTTCATTTAATCTCTAGTTACGTAATGTACACATATGTACATTATCATTTACCTTAAATTATACATATGTGTATAGGAAAAAAACATGTGTGTACATATATGCACATATTATACATATATGTATAATTTAGCTAAACCAAGAATTTTTTTTTTAGAAACCGGGATGATAAATAAGAATTTTGGTTTTTTTAGTTTTTTTATTTATGTGTTTTTTTTTGTTTTATGATTTTTTTTATTTTTGAGTTTTTTTGTGGTCCAAAATGGTTCTCATAGTTCTCAATTCTCAAAAATTTCTCACATGATCCTGATCCATATGTAATATATATGGTTTAAAAAGTGGAAATATGTAATTGATTTTAAAGATTGGGTAAATATGTAATAAATGATCTTAGCAAGGGGATATATACAAATGCCCCTTTAACTCTTCCCTTAATAGAACGAACACCTTGAACTATTTGCTTTTTAAAAACATTTGCACTACTTCTCAACGGTGATTCGACGAGTGTTACCCTCCTCTACTACTTCTAAATTACACTTAATTAAAACATAAACTACTCCTTGCGTGGAATTGAACCCAAAAACTCCACGTAAGAATCTTGAACATCTACCATCTCTGGGTATATGAAACCCATATAGCAAGTCTCATCCATCAGGTCAATTAAAATTGGAATACTATAAAAGCCATGGGCTAATCGCTTGGTCCAATAAATCTGGTCAGTCGAAACTCGAATACTTACTCGTAAAAATGTTCTGTATTTCTCTAAAGTTGGTTTTTGTGTTGACAGTTAACCTAATCAACTCATGTACATGTAAGAATAAATATAATATATATATATATTTATATATGGTCATTATAATCATTTGTATTATAATATATCGAAATTGTTAACATACCTTATTAAATATTAGCTTGTTAATTGTTGATTTGCCGTATTACCCTTACTAGCTAATAAAAGGTTTTCCCTTGTCGGTATATATAAAGAGAATAAATTAACATCATAACCTAATAAAAAACACATATAATTTTGTGTGCCTCCTATCTCTCAAACCGGGTTTCTCTCAAAACCTTACACCATTCTTAACTATACATTCTAAAGGGGAACTCGATCAAGATAACAAACATGTCGACCACATCATACTTATCATACTTTGTTGCGGTTACTACTCTCACTGCTGTAACAGATTTATATGTTTAATATTTATCATGTTTTTAATTACTTATATGAAGATCGAGAACTGATCAATGGTACATTATTTAGTCAAGTTGAATTTATGTATCATAGTTAATTTGATAGTTTTCGTGTTGATTTTGAGTTAACAGTTAATCAAAAGTGAAATTGCACTAATTTTGACATTATTTTTCTAATCTCGTGAAAATAACGTTAAAAGTGGTGGAAGGCTAATCAGGCATCATGTGGTGACGTTAATAGCTGAAAGACATGTACATGCACCAATCGGCCGGTGCCCCGATGGTTGAGTGTTATGTGCCTTATGTCCAAGGCTTGATTCAAAACTACTATCGAGCCGGGGGCCTCATTAGAAGCAGCCTCTCTATTCCTACGGGGTAGAGGTAAGACTATCTACATAATACCCTCCTCAGATCCTACCATAACTTTGCTATTGGTGGGATATACTGAGTATGATGATGATGTTCAAACCACTTAACAATGGCCATACTTAATCTTATATCATAAACTGATTTAATTTCTAAAAGATTGCACTATAAAAGCAAAACTCATCGAATATTCCTTGATAAATCACTATCTGCTAATGCTAATTTGATATGAAAGAATTTAAAAAGACAAAATCTCCAACTTGTAAACAAATTTGTAAAGGGATATGCGGGAATTTGTAAGGCCCCGATCCCGGAAACCCTACCTTGGCGTTGGATTTACTCATAAACACAGTTTTAAAATCAGAGTTAATTATAATTTTCCCGGAAGCAGCATCTCTATCCCTATGGGGTAGAGGTAAGGCTGCCTACATCTTACCCTCCGCATACCCTACCATAGCTTTGCTATTGGTGGGATATACTGAGTACGATGATGATGATGATGATGCATTACATTACAAAACATCGAATCTTGTCTTAACATACAAATTATCCATTCATAGACATAACATAAAACAGTTATGACGCTTCTTCATAGATACCCGTCTCTTTAGCTCATGTCATGTGTCCCTTCTCAAGCCAGCTGCCTCAACCTATTTGCCTGCGTGCATACTAAAATTCAGCTACGCTGAGTGAGTTCTAGTTAAGCAGGTACATACATTTAATTTTCATTCTTTACATTCTTACTTCCATACATTCCTACTTTTACTTACCTTCATTATTTTATACATACATAACCTTCCTACGTTTTTAAAGAGCCTTTCGCTCTATAACCTTCGCATATATTATTAGGGTATGCAACCCTTCATTCTTCACCTATATTATTAGGGTAGGCAACCCTTAATTCTTCGCCTATATTATTAGGGTAGGCAACCCTTTATTCTTCGCCTATATTATTAGGATAGGCAACCCTTAATTCTTCAGCTCTACATATCATACATACCATTCATACACTACACATATCGTACATACCTTTCTTTCATTATCTATATCTGTTCTCATATACCTCTTCACACATACGTTTAACTCTTTATACCCTAATTAGGTATATTTATAAACATTCATACGGCATACACTTACCAATTAAGGTAAGTGTATTAACTAATCACATTGAGTATGCACACAGCCCCAAAACATAACATAGAAATGGGGCTAGAAACTCACCTGGAGTCGGTTTCTCTCGCCGTTAATGGTAACGCCCTTCTTTAGTTGTGTACGGCTAACTGTACAATACATTACACGTGTCAATTATCTATTACCACTACTTCCTACATTTAAGTTTACGAACCCTCAACTAACGGTGGTCCGGGGGCAGCGCCCCTGGTAGCGGGGTCTAGGGGCGGCAGCCCCTAGCAGGGTCCAATGGGCAGAGCCCCTGGCTGGGGTTGAGCTGCCAGGTCAGCTCGGAAAATTTTTATTTTCATTAACGGTCCTTTAACAAAAACGCATCAGAAAATTAATTTCATGAAATTTCGCATGGGAATTTCGCTTCGCATGGAACTTTTTCGCTTCGCATGGCTGTGCGATGCGAAACAACCTTTTTCTTTGCTTTTACCATTTTAAAGCCAATTTTCTCCTTATTTCCTCCTTAGGACCCGGTTTTACTCTTTTTATAGGTTTTGGGTCGTACCAACTTTGTATACCCGTGTTTTATGAGGTCCGAACATCACCTTTTTGTCCTATTTCATACTCGTGAGGCTAAGACTCACCAAGTTTATGTTTTTCTTACATCCTACAACCCAATCTACTAAGATATCGATTTGCATGTAGAACTCAACCACAAAACTTAACCTTGTTGGCTAAAACTCACCTTTGGCTTCGGGTTTGGTTCGGATCTGGACAACTCTAGGATCTGGACGTGATTCTTGTTGTTTGAAGACACTTGATCACCAAGATCTTCCTTACTTTAGCCCAGAATCGGATTCGGGTCTTGAGAGAGAGTATGTGTGTGTTCTAGGGAGTGTGTGTGTGTTGTGGGAAGAAATGGTGAAGGGATGGGGGGGATGGCCTTATATAGAGAGCTATGGACCCCACCACCCACTTCCTTCACCAATCCTAATCCTTATCAAATATAAACACGCACTTATTTAAACGAGCGACTCACGAAACAATAATTTTCTTTTATTTAGTAATCTCGTAATACGGATGTTACAGAATTTGATAAAAAATAGGCAAATTGGATTTTAATAATCCAAACTTAACGCAGTTTACCGATAAAAATTCCAATTTAGAAAATAGTTGTCACCAGTCCCGACTTTCACACCATTTTTTTTCATTGGACCTCCGTTACAAACAACTTAACGACGTTTAGTTTTTTCCAAATTTCAAACTGATATTTTAGGGCTTCGATTAGAATGAGGATATGAGTCGATTGATATAAAACTTACATCAAAACGGTGCTTCAAGCAACTTGATTTTTGTTAATTAAAAGTTTAAACACCGGAATTGAAGCATCCTTTAGTCGTTTGGACCCTCGTTTTGAGGTAAGTATTACATCAGTCGAATCGTATTTTCATTCCGATCAAAAGTCCTAAAATATCAGTTTGAAATTTGTAAAAAACCTAACGTCGTTAACTTTTTTTTAACATGGGTCCAACGATAACAAATGGTATGAAAGTTGGGATCGGTGATAGCTATTTTCTAAACTGTGATTATTATCGGCCAACTATATTAAGTTGGAATTATCATAATCCAATTTGCCTAAAAAATATCACTTTTAGGCTAAAATGAATAATTCAAGAAATGTGAAACGAATAAAGACACTAAGAGTCTAAGAGACGGATTTTTTTTTTTTACTTCGATTCAACCTATAAAATAATTAAACAACCCGGACTACCACCTTATATTTTGTTAGGATGAAATGCAAATAGATTTAACGTGCTAATCATACAAAAAACTAACTAGCCTAATTATGTAGTTTTTGAATTAGAGTCATTAATGTTACTATAATTTGTTTTTTATGAGAGGAAGGGATACTCATAGGCATTACTCATGCATCGGCCAATCATGTACTGTCACCTCATTTCCACCCTTAATTACTCACAAACCACAAAATTACAACACTTATCCACAAATACCCTAGAACTTTATTAATTCATTTCAATTATTCAATGGTCAACAATGAATCAATTTTGTGTGACAAACATTTGCCATGGAATGAAGCCATACACCTTACCCACATAGGATGGGTGGTGTTGCCATATGATTTGAAAGCTATACACCTTACCCAAATAGATACCCTCTCCTCTCTAATATAATTACTCTAAATCTAAACTATAGCATAGTAATAGTTACCCTGGTTAATTAAATTTTTAGTAGCTTAATTTCATTTATGCCTGACATCCTTATTTTTATACATGTAATCTAAATTTTATATAATTATAGTAAAACTAAAGGAAAGAGGGGCAGAAATAAATCTATATCTAATTATTAAGTGACATCAAGTAATACACATTTTGGTACACCCACTTCCACCAAAACGGCAAACGCTGAGGTATTCAATTGGCTCTAGCGTCGAAACCATTGACTTCTTTATAACTTTTGTGTAGAGTTTGGATTTACCAATATATAGTGATATCTAACGAAAACTACTTTCAACTAATTCTAACGAACAATTTTTAAATAAATCCCATGTATCCAAATTACGTATATGCTATCATATTTATTAAACTCTCTCTGTAAAAATTTTCTCATCTAATACCCATAGATATCGTAATCTCATAATAATACATTGCAGCTGGGAATCCAACGACGGATCCAGGAACATTTTTAGTGGACGTAAAGAACTGGATCATCTTAGAACATGCAAGTTAGAATGGGTCGGATCAAAGAATTAAAGTAAATTGGATCAATATACGAAATTCCTAAAATTTTGACATTAATAACTAATATTTTAAATACACAAGCTTGAGAGTGTCGAATTCATTTAATAAGCTATGATGTCTTCATTTAATTAGGTGCTGTTTGTTTTTCCTTAGAAGCACTTCTCCACCTCTTTTGTCTGCACTGAGAAGAGGGCGCGCAGACGTTGGGCTCTGCAGTGTGTTTGTTTTTTCGAAGACGTTTCAAACACACTGCAGAGCCCAACGTCTGCGCGCCCTCTTCTCCCAGAAGTGTTGGGATTATTACTTCTAACCTCTTCTACCATTTTATTTCATCGATCATCATCTCCTCCTAACCCTAAACTCCTCTCCACTGCCCCATCCGGGAGCTCCACACGCCACGCCGGCTTCCTCCACACGCCACGCCGGCTTCATCCACGCCCCATCCGACTTCCTCCACACCGCCGCTCCATTCACCACGTTGCCGCCGCTGCTCCGGGATCTGTTAATCACACATTCACATTCGAATCTAGGGTTCATAATCATGATTGTGAGAACACCTTTACCGAAGAAACGACGGCCTGAAGCCACCGACAGCCCTAACTCCGATGGCCGTCTGCTCATCTTCGAGGACCTGCCGGAGCCTGAACCTTCTCATCAACACTCCGATCAGATGCTTTGCACTTACCAATGCCGTCAGCTGGTAATTAATTATTAATTACTAATTACACCGTTCGATTCGTATTTATGGCGCTTTTATTATGTCATACTCCTGTTTCCAAATTAAGATAGAGATTTTAGAAATTAAACATAATAGTTTATAAATTTATACAAGATATGGAGTAGTTGTTTTTGTTTTGGTGTTTATTAGTAACCTAGGGCTTAATTTGTTCTCTTCCGCAGGGATTTGGATCGTTTTGCTAAGTACATCCATAGTAGAATTAGGTGAATGCTTGTTATAAGCTTTTTATATTGGTTGTCAGTTGTTAATTGCAAAGCTGAAATGGAATTTGTTTTTAGAATCCTAAACTGAAACTAATTTACTGATGGATAACTACTGTTTTTTGTGTTTACCTATTTTTTATTTATATTTCAGTTTATTTAAATTTCAGCTTATTTTAGCAGTCTGCTGATGTTAAAAAACAAACAGTCTTCTTGTTGCAGACTGCAGAGTTTTGGTCCACCTCTTCTGCTACAGATGTTGGCAGATGTGGTTTCGCAGTCTTCTGACATTTTACCTCTGAAAAACAAACAGCACCTTAGTTATGATATAGTTCGAAAAAAAAACTAATAAACTTATGATGTCACTGGAAGATGCATGTTGACCTTTGTCGCACCAACAATTAGGTAACATCAAGCACAAACTCCTTTCATGACATATGCATGGTTCCACGTGGTTCAAAAATTAATCAAGAAATCAAAAAAATGATTATGTCTTTTAATCATAGAAAACTTTCCACAACCAATAATCTTAAATTACCAATATATATAACATAGAACAGATTACCAAATTCAAATTGAACAGATGACCAAATGCATAGAGTAATCTAATTGAGTGAATAGTTGCTAAGAAAATACAGTAGCAAACAGAAAAGAAGATATAAATTAAGTGAATAGTTCAACAACTTACGGTCTAATGTGATGCCAAAAAGAAAAAAAATTAATAGAAATTGATGCTAATTAAAAGTAGCGAACAATAGAACACGAAAAATAACTTGGTGTGGCAGGAACTAGGAATGGTCGAATATGTGGATGCAGATTGCCATATATCAAACTTCTTAAACCGATTTCAACCAGGAGTTTGATTTTCGCTAACCGGTGGTAACGCGCAGGATTGAGGGGCCTGTCAATAAATTTTGAAGGGGCATAATTAAGTTTATTTGGTCTAGTTTTCTATATTATTACACTTATGGGCTAAAGTTGAATGACCCTTCCTGGGATCAACATGAGCCTCCCTATGCAGCAATTATAATCCTTTCACTAAAGAATGAGTTTATTTGGGCAAAAATAAGTTGTATATGAGTGTTACTAAATCAAGGATAATGCTTCACTATTGAGAGTTTAGTTAAGTCATCTCAAATTAGTCAGCGGGTCGATTTGGATCCATTTCAAATTTGCCAATAGGTCAACATGGTCAACCTCAAATAATTGCAAATGCCGAAATAACCAACTATTACATAAATTAAAAATTGAAATAGATAATTTGATTCCCTCTTTATTTGCTTTATATAAAAAGAAAGACACCATGGTAAAGGATTGCTATCAATGGGTAAACAATGAAATAATATAGGGCTGGAGATGGTCTCGGATACCACATACAACAAATTTTGAAGAGGGTGTTATCAACTATTTGGATTTGGTCTCTTCGTTTACGATTAAAGTGATCCCGGATGTGCGGGTTTGGAGGGATCGGGATGGCTTGGAAGTTAAGTTTCCTATCAGATCACTGAGATGGTAGATCGATAACTATACGTTTCCAAAAATCGATGATGGGTTTTTGTTAAGTTGGGTACCCTTAAAGGTTAATTGCTTCATATGGCGATTATTACTTGAAAGAATCTCTACAAAAGCCACTCTACTTTCGAGAGGTATAAACTTTGGAGACGATACTTGTGTGATACGATTTATTCCCAGAATAGCCAGAACATTTATTTTTACGTTGTAGGATATCAAAATGGATTTGGTCTATAAGCCATAATTGGGTTAAATTACCGATAGCAGTGGGTTTTGATTCGGTTAGAGAGGCGTTGGAAAATTCTACTAAATACAAGGAATGATAAAATCTTTAAAAAGATTCCCATTTCGGCGGATAAGGTGGTCAATGGGATAAAGTCTACATCGTTCGTTTGGGTGAAACATAGAAGGAAGAAAATGAAACTGGATTGGCAAGCTTGGTTTAGGATCGATTTTGTTAATTTTCCTTTGTAATTTGGTTGCTAGCGAGTGATCGATCTTGTCTGTTTTATCTTTGTTTTCTTTTGTACTCTTTAGGCTGCCCGCGGCTTGTTGGTTCCTTTCTTTTTCCTTAATGAATTTGGCCTTTCAAAAAAGGTAATCATCTGTTACCATTGTTTGTTTTCACAATCTACCCTTTGTTGTAGCACTAGAATCACTGTCACCACTCAACACCACTCTGTTATTGGAGCCTAACACCATCGCTACCACTCTACTACTCCACCGCTGTTGCCACCACCACCACTGCCAACCCCACCCTTCCACTCTATCATTGGCATACCCATTGTCGATGTTGCCATCACTCCACAATCGTCGCTATCGACGCCCTCTAGTATCCACCGATGCCATCTAACCATCTTGTTGTCTCATCCACCTCTACGGTTGTGTAGGGTTTTGTTTGGGGACCCAAGTACACGATTCCCATCAGGTCAAACCTGTTCGGTTTTGACACATTGACGAACCAAACACGAGGTTCAGTCAAATGATTTTTTCGTCCGTGTAGCATCCCAAAATTTTTGGTTCAAATTTGACAACTTAGGAAAGATAAGGGACCCAAATTATGTAAATGAAAAATGTGAAATAAGCAATTAGGTTTATCCCATATTAGTGAAAATAAGGAATAAGATTGTCCCATATTGGTAGAAGAAAAGCAGCTTGTAAGCTCCTTATAAGGAGAAGGGACTATAATATAATATTCTTGTATGACAAGACATTTGATGGTCTTAGCAAGGGTTCGAAGCACCGACGAGCACGCTCACAGGCTCGGGCGATGAATGCAATTTGGCGCTTTAATGGCTCACTTTGCACTTGTTCACCGCTTGAGTCCGTTTTAGTATTTTTGTAAAAGTACAAGGACCAAAAATAAAAATTTTAGTTTTGGAACCCATCGCGCTACGCGACGGGCAAGATATAAGCCCAATGCGAGATGAGATGAAGCTTCACATAACCGGATATTGGGCGGTGTCGCGTTACGTGGCAATCAACTTCCTCGAGTCATCGCGATACGCGATGACCCCGTTAAGTAACCTGTGACACGTGCCCTACCATGTGTCAACACTTGGCAGCACGCAAAGACGCTGAGTCATTGCGCTGCACAAGGGCTATTAAAATAAGCCATCATGATACGCGATGGGATGCAAAATCGTCCTATATAAGGGGGTGGACGGCTCATCCCTCATTTACAACAAAATACACTTCTCACACACATGGTTAGCCTCGGGAATCATGTCGAACCTCGTAGTGCATGCCAAGCCCTGAAGTTCCGACTGTTTAAACCTCAGTACACGACGTAGAGTAGAAGTGCTGCTCATTCAAGCTGAGGCATTTAAGTCCGAATACCTGTGTAAAGTAGGGGTTTCGCTTAAGTTATTATTTTATTATTATAATTTATATGGATTAGACCCTATTCGAGGGTATAACCCAAAACTTAATCAATTATAAGTTAAACCTATCTTTTCATAAGCCATGGTTATAGATGAAATAATATATTTTATAACTAAGAAACTTAAAGTTTTATATATAAATGGTACAGTTAAAATAATGTTTCTACATGATTAAGAAACATAATATTTTACATAAAAAGAATTATAGCCAGAATAATGTTTCTTTATGATTAAGAAACATAAAGTTTTATATACAACGGTTACGATCAAGTTGATATTTCTTTTGAAAAAGAAACATAAACAAAAGAAGTTTCTTCATGAAAAAGAAACAGAGTATGTAAGTGACAAATAAACAAAAGGACTAAAGGTTGAAATGTTTTATAAGCAAATGAAATGTCAAGGTTAAAGCTATGCAAAACAGACCAAAGGTCTGTATCTAGATCATTGACGTAGTATTTACAACAGGTTATTCTCATACTACTGGTCCGAGTTAGCGCTCAAGCATAAATCAGTGAACTGCACTAATAACAAAGGTGAATATGCCCAACCTTTTTACTAGCGTGAATACACTCAAACTTACAACTTTATAAACCGAGTCATTAACAGTTTAAATGGTATTATGTATCCCTCAAACTTTATAAACAAAGTTAGTCGTTGTCACACCCCAACCTACGGCAGAAATACGGGGGTGCGAACTGTAGATTCACAGCTCACAAGGTACTATCATAATATATAAAATATAACAATATCTATTAATTCGTTTATTTCAATTTTCGATTCAAGTGAACAAGTTTCCAAACACGAAAAATATAATCCAAAACAAACAATAATCCCAAAACAAAAGAAAAGAGCTAATATTCTTTATTTTAAATGTCTAAGGTCCTTCTAAGTGTTCTTCACCTTAAACTTCAAAAATCAACTGGTAACCTGCATATACGTAGAAAATAAAAGTAGATTTTGTCAACACGAGCTTGAGTGAGATAATCACCAGTTTTTCATGATATAATAGATATATGTAAATAAGCAAACAAAATAAATGCGAGTAATAATCAATCAACCATGAGCAAATAATGTGTCAGTTGACCATTGCCATGTGAGAGGGGCGTTGGCTACTGTGGCAGTCACATGATCATACTATAATGTGATTATGATGGACCTCTCCGAATGTGATAAAATAAACACTTAAACATGTAGTAATTAGCATTTAATTGAATTCACACAATATTTACGTTTGCTAGTTTGTGTATATAGATAATATAAAAATATGTACTAGTACGCATATGTCCACAAAAGTTCTTAAAATCAGTAAAATAAAGGGAAATAACATCTCACCTTATTGCTTAGGCGAGAGTGCGAGAAATAAGAATAAAAGATAATAAAATAAGTGAATCGTCCTTTAACGCGGCGTCTGAGATAAACCAAATAGACCTAAAACTTTGAGACAAATAACTACAATTAAAACCGAGAACATAGCCGTTGGAATCGATCCAAACAGATGTTTAAAACTCCGATTATGAGATAATTAACGTCCAAGCGAGATGATCCTGACCAGAATCCGAACAGCGAGTCGGAAGTCGGGTTTATTTTGTAGCCTTACAATCTCGAAACAAAAATAAAGGTCTTCTGGCCTGAAGGTCGGTTCCGATCAGAAGTGGTAGAAAATGATTGGTCAAAGTTGTTGACCAATATGCCCTAAAACGGGTTGGAATCGAATTGACTCGTCAATTCCCCTCAATTTCAAAAATTGATTGAGGGTAATTAACTAATGAGTAATAATTAAAAACTTACCCGGAAAATGCTTGAATTGATGGGAAAACATAGTCAAAGGTCGGTAATATAGCAAAGTCATGACTCAAGCACTTGTATCTTTGAGTAATATAGCAAAAACGAAGGTGTAATCGAGTGTTTAAATAGAGTGACTGTTGAGAGTTGATATTTCAGTAACTCTTTAGGGTTTGGAGGTTTGGTTTACTTAAATAATCATTGGTTCGACTTGTAGAACAAGAAATTGACTCGGTTAGGTAACCGAATAATATATTGATGACAAAATTGGGTCTTGTGACCTTTAATATATCAATCAAACACAAGAAAACGAACCTAGACACTTATTAACAATAGATTAATTAACTTGTAGCTTAATTTTCATGATTTAGGGTCGTTTAGGGAAAAATTTAGCATTAAACGAGAATCGAAAACAATTTTGGCTGAACAGACACTGCTTCACACTACGCGAAGGGTCCAAGGCCCTTAATTCGCGCTACCGAAGGGTGGGCTTTCATCAGCTTTTGGTGTTTGATAGTTTTAGTCCCTGAAGTCCCAAAAATGCATTTTTAAGCCATTTTAAGCGATTTTAAAAGTTTCTAAGGCTATTTGGCATGATTGAAAGTATGGAATCATAAACTATGTTAAACACAATTAATTACTAATAAATGCATGATTTTATTGATATGAAATATCCGAATTACATTCCCGAGTCGGGTAAACAATTACGACTACGAATATGGAAAAACCAAAATGTTATAGTATCCCCTACTTTAGGGAATTTCGTCTCGAAATTAGAGAATTAACTGTAGTAAACAGATGAGGATACTTCTCATTCCTTTGATCTTCACGCTCCCAAGTAAACTTTGCGCCTTGTTTAGATTCCCAACGAACTTTAATCAACGGTATACGGCTTCGTTTTGCGACTTTATCCTTGTGGTCCATAATCTCAACAGGTCTTTCAGCAAAATGCATGGTCTCATCAATACGAACTTCATCGATAGGTATTTGAAGATTACCCTTGGCAAGACACTTCTTTAGATTCGATACATGAAATACCGGGTGAACGTTTGAGAGTTCAATAGGAAGTTTGCGCCTATAAGCAACAAGACCAATTTTATTGAGAATTTCAAAAGGACCAACGAAACTAGGAGATAAATTTCCTTTCTTTTCAAATCTAACCACTCCTTTCCACATAGATACCTTAAGTAGAGCACGATCACCAACATTGAATTCTAGAGGCTTCCTTTTTTTATCCGCATAACTCTTTTGACGACTACGAGCGCCGAGAAGATTCTGACGGATTTGAATAATACGATCAGTTGTTTCTTGAACCAATTCACGACCAGTAATTTGGGATTCCCCGAATCCGTTCTAACAAATCGGAGAACGACACTTGCGACCATAAAGGGCTTGGAAACGTGCCATTCCAATACTAGAATGAAAACTGTTATTATACGAGAACTCGATGACTGGTAAATGAGAATCCCAATTGCCCCCAAAATCGAGGACACATGAGCGAAGCAAATCTTCTAGAGTTTGAATTGTATGCTCAGACTGACCATCAGATTGCGGATGATAGGCAGTAATAAGATCCAAACGAGTTTCTAAGGCTGACTGAAGTGACTTCCAAAAACGAGAAGTGAAACGACCATCTCTATCAGAGATAATGGTCAAAGGAGTCCCACGATGACAAACTATATTCTCCACCTAAATTCACGCCAATTGATCCACAGAATACGTTTCCTTAATGGATATGAAATGAGCAGATTTCGTTAAACGTTCAATGATCACCCAAATACTATCATGTTGCTTTCGGGTAGAAGGAAGCTTAGTAATAAAATCCATAGCAATATTTTCCCACTTCCATACGGGAACGGGAGGTTGTTCCAGTAAACCAAAAGGTCGATGATGCTCGGATTTCTCTTTAGAACACGTGAGACATTTCGAAACATAGAGAGCAATGTCCTTCTTCATTCCGGGCCACTAATAGATGGAACGAAGATCAGCGTACATTTTATCGGCACCGGGATGAATAGAATACCGTGAGTTATGAGCTTCGTCCATAATGAATGTGGGAAGATTATCACAATCGGAAATCCATATACGATTAAGAAAATATAGCAAACCATTGGGCTTAGATTCCAGTTGAGATTCCGCGCCACACGACACTCGTCATACATGTTGCCTTCGGAGACAGATTTGTTTTGGGCATCAAGAATACGCTCTTCAAGATTACTTTGGATAAGAACACAAGTAAGAAAAACTGATTTGACTTGCCTCTTACGACTGAGAGCATCGACAACGACATTCTATTTATCGGGATGTTAACGAATCTCGCAATCATAATCGCTAAGGAACTCGGCCCATCGACGTTGTCTTATATTGAGTTCTTGTTTATCAAGATGTGTTGGAGACTCTTATGGTTGGTAAATACTATGCATTTGGTACCATAGAGATAGTGTATCCAGATTTTCAAGGCAAATACAACAGCACCAAGTTCGAGATCACGCGTCGTATAATTTTTTTTCGTGTATCTTGAGTTGTCTTGAAGCGTATGCGATAACCTTACCTCATTGCATGAGAACACAACCGAGACCCTGATTATAAGCATCATAGAAAATGATGAAATCTTCATTACCTTCCGGAAGAGCATGACTAGAAGCATCACAATCGGTCAAACCCTAACCTACGGCGGAAATACCGGAGTGCGAACTGCTTGTTCACAACTCACAATGTACTATCATAATATATAAAAATATGACAATATCTATTAATTCATTTATTTCAATTTTCGATTCAAGTGCACAAGTTTCCAAACATGACAAATATAATCCAAAACAAACAATATTCCCATAACAAAACAAAAGAGCTAATATTCTTTATTTTAATTGTTTAGGGTCCTTCTAAGCGTTTTTCTCCTTAAACTTCAAATCAACTGGTAACCTGCATATTCGTAGAAAATAAAAGTACATTTTGTCAACACGAAGTTGAGTGAGATAATCACCAGTTTTTCATGATATAATATATCATCATCATCATCATTGTACTCAGTATATCCCACCAATAGCAATGCTATGGTAGGGTCTGAGGAGGGTAAGATGTAGACAGCCTTACCTCTATCCCATAGGAATTCACACAATATTTACGTTTGCTAATTTGTGTATATATATAATATAAAAATATGTACTAGTACGCATATATGCCCAAACTTTATTAAAATCAGTAAGATAAAGGGGAATTGACATCTCACCTTGTTGCCTAGGCGAGAGTGCAAGAAATAAGAATAAAAGATAATAAAATAAGCGAATCGTCCTTTAACGTGTCGTTAGCAATAAACCGAACAGATCTGAAACTTAGAGTCAAATAACTACACTTAAAACTGAGAGCATAGCCACTGGAATCGATCCAAATGGATGTTTAAAACTCCGGTTAAGAGATAATTAACGTCTAAGCGAGCTGGTGCTGATCAGAATCCAAACAGCGATTCGGAAGTCAGGTTTTGGTCGGTAGCCTTAAAATATCTTAACAAGAATATAAGTCTTCTGGCCTGAAAGTCGGTACCGACCAGAAGTGATAGAAAATGATTGGTCAAATTTGTTGACCAATATGCCCTTAATCGGGGTGGAGTCGAATTGACCCATCAATTCCCCTCAATTTTAGAAATTGATTGAGGGTAATTGACTAATGAGTAATAATTAACAACTTACAGTAAACAACTTAACCGGAAAATGCTTGAATCGATGGGAAAACGGAGTCAAAGGTCGGTAATATAGCAAAGTCAAACACAAGAACTTGTATCTTTGAGTAATATAGAAAAAACGGAAGTGTAATAGAGTGTTTAAAGAGAGTGATGGCTAAGAGTTGATATTTCAGTAAATCTTTAGGGTTTGGTGGTTTGGTTTACTTAAAGAATTAGTGGTTCGACTTGTAGAACAAGAAATTGATTCGTTTAGGTAACCGAATTAATATATTGATGACAAAATCGGGTCTTGTGACCTTCAATATATCGATCAAAGACAAGAAAACGAACCTAGATTCTTCTTACCAATAGATTAATTAACTTGTAGCTTAATTTTCGTGATTTAGGGCCGTTTAGGGAAAAATTTAGCATTAACGAGAATAGGAAATAATTTTGGTTGAACAGACGCTGCTTCGCAGCTACGCGAAGGGTGGGTTTTCACCAGGTTTTGGTTTTTGATAGTTTTAGTCCATGAAGTTCCAAAACTCTCTCATATAATTTTAGAGAAGCTGGTAGGAATGTTGTAATATATAGATCCTAATTAGTTAATTGTTTGTAAGTGTGTAGGTTTATACTGTGCCAACATTATAAATGGTAGATAAGAACATATGATTGGAAAGTAAGAATTCTAAGAATGCAATGTTGACTTTTATGTTTATAATACAGCTCCACCATTTTCCTAACGCAGATAATTACCAAAATAGTGTCGTTTCGTATAGAATGAAAATTTTATATTTATATCAAAAAATTAACATAAACTAGTTTTATAAAACCAGAAACCCGTGCATTTTAGTGGGCGGGAGCTTTTAAGTTTTAGTGGACTACTTATGTATAACAAATTAAAGTGAAAACCAAAAAAAATATTCGTACGTAGTTTGTTCAATACCGAAAGTAGAAATCTAAATTGGTTAAATGAATACTTGAGGCGCATAAGAAAAAATAATTTAGTCAAATTATAAAACTAACCAAAAATTGGGAAAAAAAACAAACAAAACCTCAAACCAGTTTTGTGGGGTTGGAAAAGGTTATCCGACCGAACCACGTAAATCTAGCGTGCTCATCTTCTTTTAGTTATTTCTTTTTCTGAATATTTGTAGTTGTGTGTGTTTCACAAGACCCGAATCCCTAACAAGTGGTATCAAGAGCCGAGGTTACGGTTTACACACGAGAGATACTCAACGCGAAAGAAATTGTTTGGATCGAAGGGTTAAGTTTTTTTGGCAGCCGGCCATATTAAAACCTAAGTTGTTCATGTTGATCAGTTCTTCACGTATGTAATAGAAAACATGAATGTTATGGTAAACCCACAAGTAAAGCATACCTGTTACAGCATAGAGAGTAGCCATGGCTGATGAGAATCCTCTTGATGACATGATAGTCATCTTGGTCGAGTTCCCCTTTAGGATATATGTTAGTAATGGGGATTAGGGTTCTTGAGAAAGCGAATATGGAGAGATAGGGGTCACGAATTTCTTAATGTGAGAGTTAGGTTTTTCTTATGATGTTAATTATTCTCTTCCATGTATTTATATACAACCAAGAGGAAACCCTTGATTAGCAAGTAATGGTAATATGGTCCATCAACAATTACCTAGCTAATATAATAATAAGGTATAATTTAATTATTTTGACCTATTATTATATAAACTAGGTTAGAGCTCGTGTTCAAATATAATAAAAATAAAACATTAGTATATGTAATACGTAAATTCAATTGTTTCATATAATAATTTTTATTTATGACTTTTTTATTAAGTTTTTGATATATTATGCACTATGATTTTATGTTGAAAACCAAATCTTGATGTTTGATTTATTTCAAATAAAACATTCATACCGATATTCTTATCTTAAATACTGTGTGTATAAAAATGATATTTATAACAAAATGTTGTCACAGATTTAAAAACTAAATTTACAAAGACTAAGGTTTTGATGTAAAAGAAAATAAATAAAAATATATTATATTTTAAAATAAAGAGTGAAACGATTAACAATCATAAATGATTGCGTTAAAAAGATATGAGAAGACAATGTCATATTGCGAATTATAAAAATGTTAAAAATTAAATATAATTTTGGTTTTATACTTGAAGATAAATCAAATTTATATATGTTAAGTCAAAAAATTAAACATAATTATCAGTTTAGTGGAGTTGATAAGCACATTTGGTTTGAAACATGAGGTCTTGGGTTCGAAACCTTTGTATTACCCAATAATATATTTTTCAAAATTTTAAAAAGCCTTACGGGTCATGGGTTATAATTGGAAAACGGATCATGGGTCACAATATAATAGGAAACAGTGACATGGCATCTACTTGACATCTTATGTGGAGTGGCTAGTTAAATACCACGTGGACAACTTGTGTTGCTTTAATAGTATAGTTAGATGATAATGATGGCCATACATAAATTTATATATCCATATATTTATTCTTACATTCTCCCACTTGGCCGAATAATCTTTTATTATGAGCGTTAGCTTAGTCTGCAGATTTTAACACTCATTTTAGCTTTAAACTCAAACTGGAGCAGGGAAATACAGTCATTGAATTGAATATCAGCTCAAGACTCCAATTAATCATACTGCAGTCCTTGTTTAAAACCTAAGTAGTTATGATCAAAATTTTATAAGTAAGCCCTTCAAATATTTGATTTGTATATTAATTTGTCTATATGTCATTACGCATGCAGAACATATTAAGAGACATACAAAATCAAAACTGGTGAGGAAAATTAATAATTAGTCATTTATATAACGATATACTATTATACGTGGTCATAAATAATCTCGTCTTTATTATAAGCACTTTCATAAGACTTATGGGTAATAGACCTTTAGTTATAGGATCCTTAAGCATATCATGAATGTATTCGATATGAGAATTTAGTTTCCTCAATTCGTTCATAAACGAATAATTTATTTCATATCGAAATTTAGTGCAGCACCTCTTGAACTGTTACTGTTTGAGAAAACATGGTAGCTGACTTTATCACAATAAGTCTTAAATATATAATTTATATGGAGTTAATAAACTTATGAGTCAAATGATAAATTTCCAATAACATTTATTGACAATTGCGTGGAGATTTAATCAACATATTATGTCATTAAAATTTAGATTGCCGTTATCAGTTTATTATGACTCCTCCATGAGATAGATTATCTTCTGACATAAGAATATATCCCGAAAAATTATATTTTCTTATTTTTGAATATCACAAAGTTTAGAGTAATCAACCGGTTTGAATTCTCACTTATTCTTTTAAATTATAGTCCCTCGTTTCCTTTAAAGATATTTCAGTACTCTTTTAGATGCTTCGCATTAATCTAGACATATCTATTGTGTTGCAATTCGAGTAATATCTGAACGAGTATAGACTTATACCTACATAAGGTTTCTACTTAATGAAGCATAAGGAAATAATCTCAGTGATCTTATTATCCTCTAAAGGAGAGCATTATTGTGTGTTACATATATAAGGACCCTTTTTAAGTTAATACTTATAAAACAAAACTAATATCTCTTCGGGTCTATCTCAGTATGTTATGATATATATCACATAAGGAATATCTCTTGAGATCTATCATATCAAAGTATATATAAACAATACTTAGACTTATGTAACGTATGCTTGTCAAAAGAATGTCATCTATATAAGGACAAGTTTGTTTTTAGTTGCTCCCACTCATCTTGAGTTAGGTACATTGATCCACTTAGTTATTGATGAAAATTATTGTATAAAGGTTTCATCACATTTTGATGTTTGCATTAACCCATAAATGGATTATATTGACTTATAGACTAAGTGTTCTTTGACCTTCAGTTTAGAACTTCAAGTTGCTTTATGAACATGCAAATATGCAAGCGAGTTGTTTAAATGTTCATGTAATGTAGCTCTTAAATATTATAAGCTAATTGAACAATGATGATCCTCAAAGAAATTTTTTATAATAAGGGTAAAAAGATTCTTTGATGATTTAATCCCTCTTGAATATAACCTTTAATAATCAATCATGCTTCTTAGTGTCTTAACATTTGTATTAGGATTTAGTTTAGTTATGAACACTCTTAGGGTTTAATTAGAAGATGTAGAATCAGTAAACTTTTCATCATCCATTTCAACTTTACTAAAAGAGGTTATATAATCATCAAAGTTAATAGGTTTTTAAAACCTAGATGACCTCCTGAGTTAATTATTGGGTTTATTAGAAGTTTCGGTTTTATGGATTAGCTCTTGTTTAGGTTGCTATCATTTTCAGGATTCTAAGTGTATAAGAGTTGGTGCAGTATAGTGTACAAGAGGTGTAATCGGAGTTAAATTTGGAGTAAAGTTTAACGACTCTTTCCCCCCACCTCTTGTACTTCTGATAAGTCATTTTAAAGACTTTTATTACTCCCACTGACCTTAGAAACCTTTAGGAAATTAGCATTCTTAGGGTGACTATTTAAAGACCAATAGATTCTTATGGAGAAACTAGTCGTTGTACTTTCTCTTGTTTTGAGGATTACTTTAGTTATGATAGGAAATCTGATTATGCCCATATTTAAGTACCAATGAAACTTTTGTAAGAGTAGTATTGAATTCCAAGAAGATAAGTTATGATGAAACAGTTTTTTGATGGAGCAATGTCTTGTACAAGAGGTGTAATTGAGTTAATATCAAGTTTTCACCCCCATCTCTTGCAAATCTTGCAAGTTATGATTAAGACACTTAATGCTCTTACTGATCTTCGAATCTCTTTGAAAGCTACATGAGAAGTTTTAATGATGTACATGACGTAGGAACCTTTCATTCATGCGTTAGACTTGATTTGATTTCCTTAACGTCCATATGTCATAAGAAACTTAGGGACATTTTTAAAAGAAATCATATTAAATTAAATATATATGAATGAATCTCTTTAAGACCGTGGACCATAGAAGTCAGATTAGATACAAGTAAATAGCCGTTAAATGATAACTTATGTCTGAATATTCCATTTGGAATAAGTTTCACGAATGTCAGTGAAATATAACTTTGGGTAGACCCATACTTATTCCTTAAGCCTAGTAATGTTTGTGGCATCTAGCACATGATTTTAAAATCACTTAGAATGAGATTAGATGAAAAATCATCCTCATCAACTATGTCATGATTTCTCATGAAATTTTGGTTTCAATGGATGACATTTATAGGTCTCATTTATCTTTTGTTAAAAAATAATAACAAGAGTTGTGAAAGTATATAGTATCATCTTGTTCTATCTTTTAATGTTTCTATCTGGAGATTGATAACAAATAAGATGAGCATTTAATTTAAGAATGACCTTATGTTGACTATGCAAACCTCACAACTGTCATAACGCAACTTAAGTATTGATACTAAATTCTGATTAACTACCAAAATTTATTAGGTATCCTAAAGCATAACTAGAACAGTTTATTATGGTTTATGATAACCTGAACATTTAATTTTGTCACCAACACTCATGCTAGTTATTTGTTGATTTTTGATAAGGAAACATATAAAGAACTAGAATCAACCTATCATGTGTTAATTGGAATATAGAATTAGCAGACTTAACTATTATGAATATGTGACTACTTATTTCAGCCAGTTGTTCTTTTAAATTATGGATAGTCTCATTGCTTATGCCTAGTATAATGACATATGTTTGCAGTGAGGCTTCTCTTTAGAAAACTTAAAGCTAGAAGTAATCTTTGTATTTTGTCCATGAACCGTAGAATTATCCTCTTTAGGTCTATTTAATGGTAGTGAGTTTAATAACATCTTAATTTATAGTACCAGACATTTTTTTTTATTGTACATATGTTGCTGATCAACACACTCATTTTCCTTTGGTACTTCTTAGTGTTATAGTTGATTCTTAAGGCATCAAATTGTACTACTGAAAAATTTAGTATTTAATGTACTAGAAATTTGTACTTATTTTCATGTGTAAGCCCTTAATTTTATGGGTCATGATATTGTACATTATGATGTATTCAGTAATGCCATTTAGCCTTATAGTTTGAATTTTTAAAGAGTGCATGAATTTTAGAAGTTATTTTGATTAGTCTTAGAAAAAACTAAATCTAGAATAACTCTAGTGATAGCATTTATTTAAATAAGTTCTTGATTATCATTATCATAAGAGACATTTTGATTTACTCATCCTATTTGTTATGCTCTAGTTTTCAATAGAATTATTGTTATTTACAAGGGCGGTAAGATTGTCATATCATGTCTTGAGGGATAATCAAAATTGAGAAAAGCTAAATGTTATTGAAACTCTTTATGAGGCAAAACTAATATTGTGTTTTAAGATTATAGTTGATGTTTTGGATGAGAGTAATTTCTAGGAAAAAATTATAGTGAATAATGTAATGGATATTAAAGCAAGACAGATTAAATTTTATGATTGTTAGATTAATGAAGAATCATTAATGTGAGGATCATTATATTTTATTGAAGATGTGATATGTCTATTATTAACATCAAACTAATAGACAACGTAAATTAAAAGTTCTACTTAAGTAAAAAATAAATCATACTTAGGAAGAATTAAAATTTATTTAAGTATATGTGCAAAACAATTGTAAGACATCACCTTTGGGCAGAAGTGAAACAATCATTTTAATTATACACGAGTTAGTTTTGCTTGATTAAATGTAACTCATCACCTTTGGGCAGAAGTGATACATTTAAATCATGTTAGGCTAAACTAACACGGCTTGTATTAAAACTTGAATGATATGTTAGATGTAATGTATCACCTTTGGGCAGAAATTTACATCAACAATTTATTCAAGTTTAAGCCTTTCTATGTGTTGTAAAATTAATCAATATATATTTAGATTTTTTTTTCATGTTTTCGGTTTTATGAGATCTCGGAAATTATGAGTTCTAGGTTAACATTCGGTTTTACGAGATCTCGGAAAATATGAGTTCTCGGTTAACACTAGAGTTTTCAGTTTTTTTTGGGTTTTCGGCTTTTAATGAGATCTTGGTTTTAATGAGATTTCGGTTTTAATGAGATCTCGGTTTTTAATTGTAACATCTAGGAAAAACCCATATTTATTTTGGGCTAAAGTTGTCAACTTTGAAAGTTGAAAGATTAAAAATAATCTCAAAGACAAGTGATAGAAAAATAAAATAAGAAAAAGAAAATATCTCATGTTGAGAAAGTGAGAAAATTTTCATCCCACATGGAAAGATGGAAGAAAATGGAAGCATTCCGCATGGGTATAAATAAGAAAGAGAACTTTCATCCCACATGGAAACAAGCAAAGAAATGGAAGCTCTTTATAAGGAAGCAAGTTTCCATAAGAAATGTTTTACCATAGCTAATCACTCTCCATAGTCCTAGCGGAGGGTGCGAAGCAACCGACACACACGCGCACGGACACGGACAAGGACTCGGACTCGGGCGATGGGTGTAATGTGGCGTTTTGTTGGCGCACTTCGCACGCTCGCATTACTGCGAACCGCATAAGGGCCGTTTTAGTATTTTTGGAAAATGAAAATATGATAAAAAAGTGACAAGTTATCAAAAACGAGGGACTAAAAATAAAAATCTGGACTCTAGAACCTATCGCGCTACGCGATGAGCCCAAGTACAGGACCATCACACTACGCGACGGTCCGCGATGACGCAGCAACACGTGTCGCGTCGGGGGGACACGTGGCAGACGCTAGGGCTGAGTCAGCAGCCACGCGTCAAACCCCTGACATCGCGCTACGCGATAGCTTAAGACAAGGTGCCACATGGTACCCAATTTCGGCTATAAAAGGGAGGGGTCACGGCATTCCCATCTCACACCTCCAACACACACTTTTACACATACTAAGCCTCAGTTTGGGTGCCAACCTCGTGGAACGTGCCAAGCTCCGAAGCTCTGACGGTTTAAGGTGTAATACGCGATATAGAGTGGCAGTGCCGCTCGTTCAATCTTAGATAACCAACTCCACATACCCGTGAAAGGTAGGGGTTCTGATTAAGTTATTATTTTTATTATTATTATTATAATATCTTAGACCATAGTTAGGGGTATAGCCCGAACCTTGATCACTGTTAAATGTAATATAGCTTTTCATAAGCAAAGGTTATAGTTAATTATTGTTTCTTTACGATTAAGAAACATAATCATTTACACGCAAAGGAATAGTTAAAATAGTATTTCTTGACGATTAAGAAACATACTATTCATTCACACAGGTTATAGTTATAGTAATGGTTCTTCTTGAAGAAGAAACCTAGTATAAATATTTCTTCCTGAAGAAGAAACCTGATATATAATTAATAAATAAAGAAAGGGACTAAATGTCCACATGTTTTGTACAAACAAATAAATTATCCAAGGTTATAGCTATACAAAATAGACTACGAGGGGGTCTGAAGCAAGATCGCAGATCTAGATATTTATACAAATGTTATTCTCGTACTATAGGTGCGAGATAACAATCAATCAATCAATCTGAAAGCTGAAAACGGAAACAGGATTCAGTAACAGAAACTGATATACAGACAGGGGTCCGTAACCGAAACCGATCAATATACACGAATCAGTGTCAGAAACTGATTACAACCATAAGAGGTGAATACGCCCCAAACTTTTACAACTCTTTTAGAGTCTGAACTGTTTACATAGAATTTACGAATCCTTAAAACTTTGTGTTGCAATAATATGAAACGGGCATACTCAGATTAAGAGTATACATGTGTCTGGATCCATACATACATGGTGACTCAGAGTTCCCCGAGGCCATGCATATCATCAAACATGCCTTTGGAAGTCTACAGGACTGTTCAGAGAGAATGATATTGTGTATATGATTAATTGTACATGTACTTAGGGTAATTGTAACCCAATTGAGTTGGGTGCCTAATGAGTATTGTCAGAAATGTATTATTATTGTTTATGCAATGACATTTTTGAGTCAGCGTCATTCATCGGCTGTGTGCAGACGTATTTTCCCCACATTTCAAGGAAACTTTAAAAGAATAGAACTAACAGACATGACTGATAGAAGATTGGAGGCATAGTCATTAGATGGGATCTGATGACTCAGATATTGTATTCAGAATATTATAAAGAATGATATTTTTAAAAGATATGTATTTAAATTATCAAACGAGTATTCAACTCCCGAGTTTTTAATATAATAATATTTTATCTGAAAAGACTTTCGCTGATATTTTATTATACAATATTCAACGGGTATTCTAACTCAACATTTTATAAATGAATATTATATTTTCAAGACTTTAGCTAAATAACCCGCAACTCTGATATATTTTCATAACCGTAAACTAACTAACGGGTGTCGCACCCAGGCCCTAAGTCGGGGTGTGACATTAATGAGATCTCGGTTTTAACCAAGATTTCGGTGGACACTGAAATCCAAATTATTTAGGGTAATAATATTTTGGTTCAAATTCTTTAGGGGTTTTATCTCCAATATTTGTTTAATTTTGAAATTTACATTTTCCATAATTATTCAAACTTTAAAAATCTGTGAAGATTTGTTTATTCAATTATTTTTAGAAAAACACAATCATAATCCGAATTTTAACCAAAATATGTAATATTTTCGGAAAAAAAAACCCATGATGAACACGAAGAACACCACCGAAAACCATAAAGTTTTTAACAGGATTTTAATGTGAAATTGGTTGTAAGATTTTTTAAACAGTTTATATACAACCAGATTTCAATAAGTTAAAAAATTTAATGATAATAAAAAAACAGAATTAGGGTTTATCAGATTTTAGTTCATGTCTTCCGGTTTAGATCCAGATTTAGGGAAAACAAAAAGAACTGATTAATCAACATCGCTCTGATACCACATGTTGATCAGTGCTTAACGTATGTAATAAAAAACATGAATGTTATGGTAAAACTACAAGTAAAACATGAATGCTACAGTAGAGAAAGTAGCCATGGCTAATAAGAATCCTCTTGATGACATGATAGTCAGCTTGGTCGAGTTCTCCTTTAGGATGTATGTTTAGGGTTCTTTAGAAACCGAATATGGAGAGATAGGGGGTCACGAATTTCTTAATGTGAGAGTTAGGTTTTTCTTATGATGTTAAATATTCTCTTCCATGTATTTATATACACCCAAGGGGAAACCCTTGATTAGCAAGTAATGGTAATATGGTCCATCAACAATTACCTAGCTAATATATTAATAAGGTATAATTTAATTATTTTAATATATTATTATATAAATGATAATGATGGCCATACATAAAATATATATATATATATATATATCCATATATTTATTCTTACAGTTCAAATCATGGTTGAACATCAAACCCCACGGTGTTTTGAATTATCACAAGCAAAAGACAAAAATTAAGAAAAGAATGAAGAGATTTAGAAATAGCATTTGTCTTATGTGAACACATTCAAAGCCACCAGCACGTATGTTCATGCATGAATCGTCACTGGATTTTGCCTTCCATGTTATGTCGTTCATTTAGTTTAGAAAGTAAGATCGTTTACTTGTCATGAGTTTACTTGTGTTATGTTTTTGTGGTTCAGTTTTATCACTCTTCGGTAATAATTTTTATTCATTCAATAACACCATTTATTGATACCACCTCATTATAACCATCTAGCTATACTACTAAAGCAATAAAGTTTTTGGACACATAGTCTCTTCTTATTGGTCCAACTCTATTGCTTCTATATATAACAAACACTTCTTTGAATTTCTTCACAATTAAATAATTCAAAAAGAAAATATAATATCAAGTCTTCCTAAATTTTATTCACATTTAAATAATTATAAATTCATATCGAATGCAACCTTATATCATATGACCATTTGACATATTTTTAAATCATAGTCAATACATTAACTATATTAAAATAAATTACTATAGTCAATGTGGATCTTTAAAATATCATTTATTATTTTTAATATTTTTTATGAACAATCTAAATTATAACTAATTATATTAAATTATTTTTAGCACATAACCATTTTCTTACGCAACGACTCATAATCAAGTTCAGAAATCTATATCTATATATATTATATTAAAATAAGACTCTTTTTGGGCACTTGGTCATTTCCTATTGGTTAACTTGACTATTTTTCTTAAATAACTTGCAACCTTAAAATTTCTTAGTTTTAAAATAAATCTATATTAAACTAAATAAAACCCTCCTATTGAATGCACCCCTTTACTATATCTTATAACCCATGACCCATTTAATCCGAATATTTCATGGCTCGTTTATTAGTTAAATGAGATAATTGATAAAATTGATAATTGATAATTAATGTTCTTATTGTATGATTTTGTAAAGTGTGACATTCGTCATTTTTTGAACCCAAAACCCGACCCGTTCCGATTTTTGAAATACCTTAAAATTTAATGTTTTTAAAACGAGTATTTAGATAGTGAAACCGTTTTTCAAATTTTGTAAACTTAATACTTTTTTTATGATAGGCTATTTAAACTTGTGCTTATGACGTAATATTATATATATATAGGGAGAGGATCAAGAGAAAACCCATCTTTAGAGAGAAAACCTAAAAACTCCTAAAGAATTATTTTTAATTAAAAATAAAAATATATTTTCAAAATTATATTTTAGCCATTATTCTTATATTTTCTTATATTTCACTCGAAAAAATAAAAATAAATAAAAAAAACCCACTGTAATGCACATATGTATTACTGTGCGATACCGTTGTATTACACATATGTATTACTATGTATTTTTGAGTTTAATTGTGTTTTATTGCATATATTCAATATTTGTTTATTATATACGTGTAGTAGTGTTGTATTATATGAAAAAAAATAATAATAAAATAAAAGTCGATGTGGTTCACATGTGCGTTAATGTTGTATTACACATACGTACTAATGTGTATTCGATGTGTGTATTAGTCTTATATTGCATATATATAATAGTGTGTATCAAATATGTGCAATAGTGTTGTATTCTATGCAATATAAACACTTTTGCATATATGCAATACACACTATTACACATGCGCACTATACCGACGAGGTTACCGACAAGTTTTTTTTTTTTTTGAACCAATAACAACATATAAGAATAAAGGAAAAAAAAAGAAACTTCAAAAAAAAATAAAAAAAAAGTTAAAAATAGTTTTTTAGAAATTTTTAGGAGTTTTTAAGTTTTCTCTTTAAGAGGAGTTTTCATTAGAACCCACCCTATATATATATATATATATATATATATATATATATTGTTAATAACAGTTTAAATCATTATTCTTTCAAAGTCCTAATAAATGGTTAAATAAGCTAATTATTAGAAAATGTGTTTTTCAAATTAACAATTTAATTATGTTAAATTCAATAATTTTTGTATTCTGAAACTTATTCGTAATATTAGATGATTGTTATAGAGTAAGTGATTTTTATCACTAAATGAAAATTTAAGTAAAATTAAAACATAAGGCGGTTACGATTTAGATAATTAAAGAAAGATGAATTGTAAGAATAATTACAATAATTATTGCATTCATTTAAATTTAAATTTGAATGAATTAAATTGCCGGTTCACCATAAAAAGTTTTGACTATCTTATGAAACTGATTTATAATTGTTATTACTAGCCTTAAAATACATGTTTTCTTTAGACCATTTTAAATACCGACTTATCCTCTTTTTCGAACACTTACCTCAATTGACAAATGCTTCCCTTCACCCCAAGCGTTTTCTATTTTGTATTTAACTCCCCCCCCCCTCTCCGTCGTTATTCGAATCATGTATCATTCATGGTATTTAAACCATCCATTTACTTGTTTCTTTATTATGAATCGAAACCCTAAGTTTATTTATTTTTTTTCCAATAGTATGACACGAAAAAAAATTAAATTTTGGTCATTCGGTTTGGGATCAATTATGGGGTTTGAATGAAGATGACGACTTCTTTCTTTTATATTGTATTATTATTATTTTCAAATTCTGAACAACTTTTTCTTTTTATTAACTATTTATGAAATACATTCTTTATGGTGTAATAAGATCTGATTTTACCAATAGTTATATTAATAATATAAATTAATAATTCCTTCAAATTAATTTATGATTACTTAGAAACTGATTTTACTTATATTATGTAAATTTATTTGTTTATATTAATACAAATTTTTATATATCTTTAAATAAAAAAACATATATATTTACTTGTCAATTTTACTAAGTTCCACCTATGTAGTATATGACTTAATAACCTAGTTCACATATATATTTTTGCGGTCTTTTTAAGATTCGCTACTTATTTAAAGGTAGGACCCACAGTACTTTATTACATTAATTGGCCTAGAAAAGGAACATCCAGAAAGATGTAGGATAAATTTGTTGTCGGATAAATTTGGACGTGTTTTAGAAGAAACTTTAACTATGTATTTTTTGTCTTTTTTGGTAAACCGAAAGTGAAAATCTAAATTGGTTAGTTAAATATTTAAGGTGCATAAAAAAATAATTGAGTCAAATTATAAAACTAACAAAAAGTTGGAAAAAAAATCAAACCAATTTTGTGGAGTAGGACGTGGATTCGAACTCGCGATGACCAGCTTTCAAGTTATTCGGCCGGTATCGTTTCGATTTGTTAAGGTACAAACACCACCTATCTCTCGTTAGCGTCGTAACGATATATGATAGCTGCACCGAGAATAGAGGGGAGGAGTTTTGTACATTTTATGATTGAACAAATTTCTAGTTTAGGCTTCTGATTCTCTAAGACAATAGTTTTGAAGTACATATACGGTACAATTCTGGTTTATGAAGACTTAATTGTACACGGGTTAAAAGACATCTTTGTGGCAGATTAATTAAATTAAGACCAGTGACAGGTCTGACCTATTATTTGTTTTTTGGGGATTAAGTTGTAAACCCTAGTATGTTCTCTATATATTTGTTGTACTTGTAATATTCTCATCACGAGTGTGGCAGAAAGCAATAAAAAAGTATTCAGGTTGCAATCCGTGGACGTAAGTCATCCGACCGAACAACGTTAATCTCGTGTGTTCATCTTCGTTTAATTATTTCTCTTGCTGATTATTTGTATTTGTGTGTGTTTTGCAATATCGAATCTCTAACAAGTGATATCAAGAGCCGAGGTTACGGTTTACACACGAGAGAAACTCAACACAAGAGAAATTGTTTGGATAGAAGGGTTAAGTTTTTTTGACAGCCGGCCATTCAAAACCTAAGTTGTTCAATCGTCATTGATCATCAAACCTCATGGTGTTTTGAATTATCACCAGCAAAAGACAAAAAAAAAAGAAAGAAAAGAGATCTAGAAATAAGTTTTCTAGCATTTGTCTTATGTGAACACAATCAAAGCCGCCGTCACGTATATCCACGCATGAATCGTCACATTTGTCTTAAGTTTTCTAGCATTTACTCATGTTGTTATCAGGAATACCAAACATCGTTTTCTTGTGGTTCAGTTTCGTAACGCTTCGGTAATAATTTTTATTCATTAAAGAACACCGTTATTAATAGCGGGTCAAGTTATTCTATAAAGTGATACAAAAATAAGAAGAATGAGAAGGATTTATAGTCACGCAAAAAAAAATTCTTCAAAAAAAGTTAAAAATAAATAAATAAATAATCATAACTCAAAATTTAATAAAAAAAATAAAATAAGTAAAAACACAAAAATGTGTTCCACCGTCTTCCTTGTTCTTAAAAAAGAACTCGAAAAATACACAATGTTGAGTGAAAAAGATTATTATGTCTTTTTTTTATCATTGTGTTTTGTGTTTATTTTCGTCATTAATTGTGTCTTTTTTTCTTGACATTGTGTATTTTTTTCTTGATATTGTGTTATATTACTCAACATTGTGTTATATTTTGTTCGGCATTGTGTTATATTTTGCGATTTATTGTGTCTTTTTTTAGTTATGATTGTGTCTTTTGTTCATTTTTATCATTGTGTCATTGATCTCTGTATTGTGTCTTTTCGGCGTTTTTTTTGGAACGAGAATGAAGAGGGAAACATTTTTTGTTTTTAAATTTTTTCATTTTTATTTATATTTTGAGTTATGATTTTTTTTATTAATTTTTAAGAATTTTTTTAAAGTTTTTTGTGTTACCACAATTTCTACTCACGTTTCTTATTTTTATCTCCCTTTTTATTTTAAACCTTCCCTATTAATAGCACCTTATAATCATTGACATATATAATTTAGCTGTCTTGTTAAGATTTGCTACTTATTTAAAAGGTAGGACCCATAGTTCTTATTATTAGTTTGATTGTCCTAGAAAAGGAATATGATCTAGAAAGATGTACGATAAATTTGGATGTGTTTTAGTAAAAACTTTAACACTGTGTTTTTTCTTTTTTGGTAATTTTCCGTCCAAAATTAATATTAATTATTCTTCGGGTAGCTACAAATTTTTCAATGTGAATTGACTAGTTGCTAAGTAGTTAAGCTGCTTGATAGTGATGCTTGCCCGGTGTAGCCTTTTAAAATTCACATTTAAAAGGACATGCATGCATGCATGAATATTTTCCACAAGGAAAAATGGAAGATGGCCAAGAACTCAAAGCCATCATCAAAGTATGCTTTCTCACCATCTCCTCCATCTGCTACTGCTACTTGATTCCAGCTCGGATCTCTAATAGCCTTCCAAGGTTACTCTCTCTTCTCCCCATCATCACCATCTTCTCCACCCTACCACTACAAATCTCCACCGTCCATCTCGCCTTCCCCGCCTTCTTCTTCCTCGTATGGCTAGGCAACTTCAAGCTCTTACTCTTCGCCTTCAACCGAGGCCCTTTATCTTCCACACCACGGTTACCACTCCTCACTTTCATCTGCGTTGCATTGCTTCCCATAAATATTAAACAAAGTAATAACAAAATCCCGAATCCACTTCCGTCTCATAAACCGATTATGCTAACTCTTAAAGCTTTGATTCTCACGGTGATCATACATATTTATCACTACAAAGATAACCTTCACTGGACAGTGATATTAGCTCTCTACTTTACACATATGCACATAGGTTTCGAGTTAGGGTTTGCTCTCACCGCCTATTTCGCTAAAAATTTCCTAGAATTCGGGTTTGAAATCGAGCCGCAGTTCAATGAACCATTCGTGGCGACATCGCTTCAGGATTTCTGGGGTCGCCGGTGGAACCTTGTGGCCTCGAGTATCCTCCGAGCTTCTGTGTATGATCCAATACGTTCGATCGTGAGACCAACTCTCGGTCAGTTTTGGAGCCAGGAGGTGGCGATTATTATGACTTTTGTGGTGTCCGGGCTAATGCACGAGTTGATGTTTTTGTATTTGATGCGTGTTAAGCCGACGTGGGAGGTGACGTGGTTTTTTGTACTACAAGGGGTAGCTGTGGCTGTTGAGGTGGCCGTTAAGAAGGCGGTTAACGACAGGTTTCGGTTACATAGGATGGGGTCTTGGCTGATTGGGGCGGCGGTTTTGCTAGCGACTGGTTGGTTGTTCTTCACACAGCCAATAAGAAACGGCACGGATGTGAAGGTTATAAACGAATCTGAAATCCTATTGAAATATTTAGGTCTAATTGATGGAGTGAAAGCGTGATTAATGGGTTATGTTTAAAGATTTAATCATGTGGATTTATGCTTTTTTATTGTTTGTTATAAACTTATAATATATGCCGGTTGTGGTTGTTTTGGCTTTTCTTGGAGGTGGTTCTGGTTTGAATTTAGAACTCTTGGTTGTCTATTGTGGTGACAATTTTGTTGTTTGTCTTTTATTTCCTTGGTTTTAACTTTTAATAATGAAAATCTTTCATCCGAGCGTTGTAGCGGAAAAGCGCTCCTATTAAAAAAAGGACTAAATTCATAGTTTTATTGTTGTTAGATAGTCAAATAGTCGAAGTGTATAACTATATTCCACTTATACAGAAATGTATAGTTTATTTTGAATACAATTTTGAGACCGGTATCAAACTGGAATACAGGAATCGAAAATGTATGAAAACACAATTCGAAAAACCCCACCGATTTTGGAATTACAACCTTGGTTTGGTACCGATAGTGCTTGGATAACGGATTTTGATACATTTCCGATATCTATATCAAAGCGGAATACCGAAACTGACGAGTAAAAACATAAAATGAAAACCTGCACCGATTATGGAAGTACAACCTTCGTTTGGGACTGATAGTGTTTGAATAACGAAATATGTGAATACCCGTATGTATGAGAATATATTCTTTAGCCTATATACTTAATTCTAAACTCTATCATATATTTAAGTCGTTGAAATATAACAATTTCAAAAAAAGGTTTGATACACAAACAATTTTAATTTTTACAAACGTTTGAAAATAGAACCATATTTTAAATAGGAAAAAAGAAAAGAAACTGATATGCCTGCAAATTGCTTAGCCTACTTTCAGTTTAATATTAGATAGAAAAAAATAGTTGAGAGGCCTGGACCAACAAGATAGAATATTATGAGAAATTAAACACTAATTTATCCTATTTATCGTAACATCAAAATTTGATTTTTAGTATATATAATAATAACTAGGTTATTGATCCGTGTATTACATGGGTAGAAATATAAAAACAATCAAAGTAAACATATATATTATTTCAAACGATAACATTTTTTTAATATGTATTTTGAGACATCAATATAATTAATAATTGTAAGTCATATTCAAACGAAAACATAATATTGAAAGACATGGACTTACAAAAAATGACATTACATAGTAGAATGTTTACAAACAAAATTTTAAACTTTAAAACACAAACTTAAAAAGCTCCAAATTTTTACCTATAAACAATATTTTTTGCTTTGTTTGCAACTTTTTCTTGCTTATCTAAAATAAGTATTTATTTTTTGTTCGCCTCTACTCTTCACTCTTGATAAATCTACATAAAGTTGACCACGTGTAAAACATGTCTTTTGTTGATGATAATTGCAAATCCAAACTACAACAGGAAACTGTTTTCTCTAAAACTTAAACAGAAACTTTTTTTTATCTGAAGGTGTCAATTATATATATATGTGCTTATATATTTGAACAATTTGTAAATTTTGTATTAGTGTCAAATTATTTTAAATAAATATTATGTTTGTCCTTAACTTACATATAAAAATGCATTTTAATAATTACAAAATTAATAATTCATTTTAGTGAACATAACACCATTTGCCAAAAAAAAACTATATAAAATGGCCCCATATTTTATTTCATTCACTAAACATTTTTAAAATTTTCATAAAATAGATCGTTTTACCTTGAATAATTAATTTGTTATGAAAAATAATCATATATATTTATTTAATTTTGCGTGATACAACAATATTAATAAATTAGATCGTTTTACCTCGAATAATTAATTTGCTGTAAAAACTAATCCTATATATTTTATTTAATTTAGTGTGTCACAACAATATGTGTTAAAAATTCATTTTATGGAATTATAAATTTTTTAAACTAATTTATATTTAAACCATCATAAATATATTATGCCAAATAAATGTGGCTATTTTATATATTTAATATTAATGCTAGTGTAATTTGGAAGAGATGATGGTTATAGGAGCCCAAACTTTTTTACTAAAAGAAATATACATATTAGATTTTGACCAATTTAAGAAAATGTGAACAAAATATGATACACAATAAAATTATCATATATCATTAATAGAACTACGCTTTACATTACAATGCTACTTAAAATTACATATTACACAGAAAAATTAATCAAGACATTATACGTAGTAACATGCACAAAATTGCCACCTCTATGACAAAGGATGACCAACTTGCAGTCATGTTGCCAAATATTATCGTTGAAGATTTATGTATATCCACAAATCCTGTCGCATTTAACCAATCAAAAAAGAAAGATGAAACTATAATATTATTATAATGACGTACCGATTCAAAAAATCCCCAAATAGCTTTCTGAAATGATCAACTTAAAAAAAAATATCAATAGTTCAATTGTAATATGTCTTTTCTTGTAATTAAATTCTCAATACTTTTGTGAAACGATCACCTAATCCAAATAATTGGATACAGTAACATAGCAAAGCCCATTACTAACTATCTTTGCCACATATGACGTCTCAAATTTGTAATTTCTAATATGAGTCTTACCTGATAAGAAAGCCCGAATGTAAGCAGCATGTGTTCCGACATCTATACCCTTGGTCTATATTATGTAATTGATACACACCAAAACCAACCCGTCATATCCTACTCATTAAATAAAGTTAGCTATTTTGACTTATTCTGATTTGATAGTTTTTTAAACAACTCGTTTCGGCCCGAACTCATTATGATCGTTATTACCCATTTTGACCCAAATCTAATTTGGCCTATTACTCCATCCAACCCGACCCGCTTGTTTAAAATAACATAAAAATTAAGAATGCATCATTAATAAATTTGCCTTTTAAATTTATACTACAATTTAAAACAACTACTTTGACTCAAACTTTGGAATTTTCGTCCATAAAAATTCTTAATTTTCCATTTACTGTATATTTTTTTCCTTTTGATCTCCAAATTTTAAATTTGATTTTGCAACATAGGTGTGCGTGTTTAATGTATGATAATTTACTAACAAAAGGAGCAAGAATAGAACAATTTATGGGAACATAAGTGACTCACCAGTGGAGAATAGCAATTTATCATCTTCAACATCTAAAGCTTCAATTGTGAATAAAAATTAACAAATGATAAGAAAGTAGTTCAATTTTAATTTAAAATTCATTTGCAAATTCAGATAATTCAATATGTGCAGATACCAAACAAAAATGTTACTAACAGAAAAGGTCAAACTTTAGGCAAAATTAATGCAAAAGTATATAGAGAGGAAAGATTATGATTACCTCCAGATAAGAAACAATAACTTTTGCTTATATTAGTCCAACCAGTGATTTCAATTTGTCGATTCTAAACTCTTCAAAAACACCAAGAACTTGATAGCATTGTAGACACGAAGCATGTTAAATTGAAAAAAAATGAATGAAAATTAGGGTTATGAAACGTATACGGGTCCATAATTGGTTGTCTAGGAGAAAACACATCCAATTAAATGATTATTATGATTTTAATTTTGCCTTATTTTATCAGTAACAAATTTTATGAGGGCTTATTATTTTTGAAATATAGTAAAATCAACCAATAGGAATGAGCCAAAAATAATGTCTTTAATAGTATTTATTATATAGATTAAATGATTATTATGATTTTAATTTTGAATTCTTTTATTAGTAACAAATTCTATGAGAGTTTATTATTTTTTGAATATTGTAAAATCAACCTATAAAAATGAACCAAAATGAATTTGTTTAATGGGTAAAGTTAAAATAGAAAGTGCAACAAAAATGAGAAGGGTGAGAAGCAAGCTAATCCACTGATCTTAGATTTAGATGGTGGAGATTAATTTGATAATAAAAATTGATAAGAAGGGCATTAAGGTAATAACCCACTTACTATGACTTTCTCTCCATATGCAAGACACATGCCAATTCCCTCATCATTTTAAAACGTCCATAACTTTATTATACGACATTTTCTTTTAAAAAAATTTCACCATAATAACAAGCGTTTTTTTATCTTTAATATGTATATCATATTGTTATATAAAATTAATAAAAATTAGTGGGTTTTTTTATATTGTGTTATTTGGTTGTGTATTGTGTTTTTTAATTGGGTTTTTCTACGCATTGTGTTATAGATTTTGATCATTATGTTTTTCTATTGGTACTCATATTAAAGATAAAAATTAAAACAAAGATTAAGTCATTGTGTCTTTTTGTTCGTCATTGTGTCTTTGTGCTCAATATATGTCTTTCTACTTATCATTGTGTTGTATTCATTGTGTGATACGTTCATGGTCTTTTGTTCAGGATTGACATACACCATTTACTTAATTTGAGAAAAATAGTATTACGGTTCATTGTGTATTACGTTCAAGCCATTGTGTAATATGTAGTTTCCATTGTGTTTTACGTTTCAGGTTATTGTGTTATACGTATTAATCATTGTGTCTTACGTTTCAGGTCATTGTGTTATACGTATTCATCATGTGTTTTACGTTTCAGGTTATTGTGTAATTGTGTTTTAGGTATTAGATAATTTGTTGTTATTTTATCATTATATTTACATATTATTATTAAACAACGGTATTATTAGTATTAAAAAATACACAATGATGAGTTGAAAGACACAATGACAAAAAAAAGACAATGGCAAACAGAAAGAAAGACACATTGACGAAAAAAGACACAATGACGTAATTTTTGTTTTAATTTTTATATAACAAAATGGTACTCATATTAAAGATAAAAAAACACTTGTTATTATGGTGATTTTTTTTAAATATCATATGAAAAAGTTATACACGTTTTAAAATGATGGGGGAATTACAATGTGACTTGCATGTGGAGAGAGAAATGTGTACTATTACTTTTATACCATTTTTCATTTGGTCCCCACTTGACACATGTCAATTAACTATGGCTTCTCACACTTCTCATTTTTGTTGGCCTTTGTAGAATAACTCAACCCTTTCTTTATTAGTATATATAGATATAGATTATTGGTTCATTGTTTAAAAAAAAGGTAATAATCATATATAATATTTAAGAGGATATACAGGGCATGTTTGGTTGAGAGTTTTTAGGAACTTCAAACTTTTAAGAACAAGCTTCTACTTAATTAAAAGCCTTGTTTGGTTGAAGGAGCTTGAAGCTTTTAGGTCATGAAAAAAAGCTTAAAGCTTGAAACTTCTACTAGTAGCGTTTACAAAAGGCTACAACCTTTTAGTATTTTAAATTACTTAAATAATCTTTCAAAATAGATACATTTACTATTATTTTTTTAGTTATACCCATTTTGGTCATTTTTATATTTTATTAAAAGCTCTAGCTACTTTACCAAACATCTAAATAAATCTAAAAAGCTATAGTTACCAGCTACCGGCTTCAACTACCAGCTTCAAGCCACCAGCTTCTAGCTACAGCTACCAGCTAATTTTTGCCAAACATACCCACAATCTACATATAAAAGTTATAAAGAAATACTATGTATCTAATGTTTTAGTAACTACATCTACTTTTTTTTATCAAATCTTTTGATTATAATATCTTGCTTAAAATCACAGTTTCTGTACAATGTTTGATGATAGCAACGATATTAATTCATTTTCCTACTCCAGATACATGTGGGTTTCAGAGTTTTACATCTCAATGATAAGAGGCCAATTATGATATATATATTTTTTGGAAAATTCTCAAAATGTCCGGTTAAAAAAGATTCTATTTTTGTCATTATAAATAAAAATTTACAAGATTGCCCCTCACAAACATGCCTCTGATGACATGTTAAGTCTCAACGCGTCTTTCACAATCTGTTAGTCTTCAACCGGCGTCTTTCACGACCTATTAGCCTCTAGCGCGTCTTTTAACAACCTGTTAGACTCTAGCGCGTCTTTTCACGACATTTTGCCCTATTATCTTTTTTTAATATTACATTATTATAATTAATTTTACTCATATTTGTTTTTTGAATAACTCGTAATGTATAAAGTTTTATAAAGTTCCAAATATATCGTTGAGACATGATTAATTTTATCTACGTGTTGGCAGAAACTTTACTTAAAACATGTCTGGTCAAATTTTATTAAACATTTATAGAAATATTTCGATATCAATTTGACACTCGGTTTTGAGTAACATTTATAACATGTAGAAAAAATAAACACGTCTCAACGACATATTCGAAATTATATATAAACTAGTGTTTTATCAGGCTGGCGCATTGCCGGGGCAGGTCAGTAAAACTCGGGCTATGGTAAAACCCAAACGTTGTCGGTCCTAAGCATTGAGGCGGTAAGTCAACGTGAATTCGGTCGGTTTTAGTTACATGTGCTGTTGTACTAGAACTAAAACAAAAAAAATATTATAAAAATTAAGGTGCGTCAATAGGGTGCCTCGGTCGGTAAACCTAAAGCGTTGGTAAAACTCCACCAATGTTGTTCCCCGACATTGAGGCGGTGAGCTTATACAAATTCGGTTGATTTCTGTCACGTTCATTATGGTACAAGAACAAAAAAAAAAACAGAAATACAAAATCGAATATCGGTCGGTTTTCGATACGATACCGGAACTAAAACAAAATGTGGTGATTCTATGTGAATTCAGTCGGTTTCCGTCACGCTCGTTATGGTACTTGAACTAAAACAAAAGAAAGAAAAATAAAATAAAGACAAAATTCGCATTCGATTAGCTTTCGTTATGTTCGTTATGGAAGTAAAACCTTGTTGTTGATAAAACCCGAGCGTTGTCGGTCCCGGGCATTGCGGCACCGAGTCGGCACGAATTCAGTCGGTTTTAGTTACCTTTGTTACGTTACCGGAACTAAAACAAAAAAAATGGTAAAACTCGGTCGTTGGTAAAACCCGAGCGTTGATTGTCCCAGAAGTTACAGAGGCGAGTCGTAGGGTGAGCAAGAAGAGGTTCGGAACCGCCAGAACCGAGAAACCAAAACCTAACTGGTACCTTAGAACTGCTAACGTGTGTTGCCTTATGGTTCTAGGTTCTCAGTATTTACATTAAAAGGTTCCTGGTTCGGTTCCGGTAAAACCAACGATTCTAGATGTGGAATCAAAGAACCGGAATATTATAAACTTTTTAAATAAATTTACCAATCCTCATTTTTTATAGGACAACTTATTAGTCGGTATTCATTCAATCATTCTTTGATTCAAATATTCTTTTTTTGCGTTCAACACATGACAACCAAGATCAATTTTAATTCAAACTTTCATAACAATGTAATATATAATGATATAATGTTCCTTTAATCTATCGCCACTATTATTGTTCTAACTTCAACAATTAGGTTTTAGTAAGAAAATATAAGGGATGTTCATGCTATAAGAAGACATACAATTATATAAACTTGTTTTACAATTTGAAAGTTTGCACGGCCAATTTGATAAATAAACGATCGCACTAGTTCTGACACATAACCGATTAGCGATAACCGACTTTACCGGTTCTGGAACCGAATTGATTTACTATAATAGGTTTTTGGTTCCGATTCTATATTAAGTCAGTTTCGGTCCCGGTTCCGTTTTAGTTGTCGCAGTTCCGAACCGTTGCACAGCCCTAGCGAGTTGATACGAATAACCGTTTAAAAATCAAACTTAAAACAAAACAAAAAAAGTAGGCAATTAGGTGCCGCCAAGTGGACCAATGAGGTCACTTACGACACCAAACTTCTAATTTATTCTATATAATAATAAGACAAAACGGCAAAAGACGTCCTTTACGTTTGACCTGATTTTCATTAGACGTTCTTTAATGAAAGAAATAGCAAAAGGCATCACTCATGTTTCAAATTCCTTTCTCGTTTCGTCCTTTGTCACTAACCCAGATAACTTTTCTCATTAAATCTAGTCATCTGCCTTGCACATGAGGCAGTGTGGTCATTTTATCCTTTAAGGATTGTTTGTGTAATTAGACTAAAGGTTTGACCTTTTAAAGAAATACTTTTGTTTATTAATAAAATAAAATATATATAAAATAGGTTATCTTCATCATCGCCATACCCTCCCCATTATCTTCATCATCACCATCCAACCCATCACCACCAAACCCGGTTGTCCATCTTCCACCATTGTTTGGCCACCACCACCACAGCCACATAAAACCGTCATCACCACCGTGCTCCCACCACCACCACAATCTGGAACCACCGTGCTCCCACCACCACCACAATCTGGAACCACCGTGCTCCCACCACCACCACAATCTGGAACCACCATCACCACTGTGCTCCCACCACCACCGCAATCTGTAACCACCATCACCACCGTGCTCCCACCACCACCACATTCTGGAACCACCATCACTACCGTGCTCCCACCACCACCACAATCCCATCGCCGGAAAACCGGACCTCACGTATAACTTACCTGTTGTCTATGGATTCGTCACTTGAACTCCCGATCTGAGGGCCGGAGGTCTAGATCGGAACCCTATGTTGTCGAGCGCACCACAAGAAAAATGTCCGACCACCACCCTCTGAGTATTCGAATTTTACGGTTTTTTCTTTTGCTAGATGTTTGCGCCGCTATGGTTCGGCCACCGGAGTACACCTTCGTTGAATGTTAGGGTTTCGCCAGGTTCGGTGTAAGGCCCCGAACCCCGGGAACCCCACAGTTGGTAATCATTCAAAACACTTATAAATTACTTAAACAAAAAAAAAAAGAAATCAATCGTTCCATTAAGCAACCATTTTCAGAGTAAAATTCAGCGGAAAACGTAAATAATAAATAAGTTCCCAAAACCCGGGAATTTTGCCCAAAACCAACTTAATTATCTTTCATAAAAATCTGTAAAAGGAAATGTTTAATAATAAAGTCTTCAAATCCCGTATGCCCTTCACCGTCCAAGTAGCTTCATGCACGTCCCAGCGATAAGGCATCCTCTTCCTAACCTGAAACTCACACTAACATGCACACAAAGTCAGCTTAAGGTGAGTGAGTTCAAGTTTTAAATAAGTAACAAAAGTCTTAATAATCATTCCAACGGTTTTAAAACTGTAAACGGAATTACATCAGTTAGGTCATCACATTTAATAAATAATCATCCTTACGTATGAACATCTCTATATGTACATTCCTATATATATAAATATATATATGTAACATTCAATAATAACATTCAGGGTCGAGCAAACGTACAACCCAAACACGTAACATTCAACGCATGCAAACACAAAGTAGGCATACGTAACAATCAGTAGTCGAGACGACTACACCATTCGCCAAATATTGGTCATTCTATAATATATATATACATACACACATTCTTTAACATTCCAAGGCCTATCAATACTAGCAAGCCTATGTAAACATTTCATCAAGCAAAATCGCTTAGGTGTGCATGCTAGCCCAAAACTAAAAAAGAGTTAAACGGGGCATCAAGAACTCACCTGAGGTCAACCAAACACCAGAAACGAGCTAAGGACTCCCTAAGTGCTCACTCACAAGTAAGGGCTTGTAAATTACACACAACGCGTCACTAAACTAGACCGTAATAACACTCTTGCCTAATGGGCCGTTCAAGCCCAACACTTTGGCCCGAGGCCCAATAACTTGGCCCGAGGCCCAAGCCATACCCAATTACTTTACCTCAGCCCCTAAAACCTTTCAATTAACCAAATCCACCTTACGATTATGGTCGGGGCTAACCATGATGCACAACTCACCTGCTGGTAATCAAATCGAGTCGAATACGCGCGTAATAAATCTTAAAACCAATTGTCAAACAAATTAGCACCAAATGGACCAAATTCCCATCTTAATCTTTTCTTACATCATAATTATGTCACCTGAGTTGATAGGGTTGACGGTTCCTTTTTACAACTCTCAATTTAACATTTAAACGAAAATTCACGCACCGCCGACTCGATTGACCAATCACCAACCAAACACAGCCCCGAGTATCAAAAAAATAATTTTCCCACAGCCCTTAGACTCCCCTAGGGCCATGCAAACTGATTCGGTTGGTCATTCAATCGATTAACGCATCAAACTCAACAATTGACAATTCTACATCCGATAAACCCTAGTTTTCGAACTAAAATCGATTGACTGACCTAAACACATCCAATAGCCACGAAATTTTAATATGATGTAAATGCCATACCTGGGAATCTTTCTACACCAGAAACTCTAATTTTAATCCACGGGAAGTGGGTCAATTTCACTTTGGCCGGAATCTGTCCATCGAAAAGTATCGGCAAAATTGAGTATCAAAATGATTAGGGTTGAACGAAAAGAGTGTTGGGGATTGTAGTACATACCTTGAACTACTTCTAGGAGCTTGGAATTGATCAAAAAGTCAAAGCAAAGAAGGGGGGAGGGGCTGGTCTTCAGTCGATCGCAACTGGGGGGGGGGGGGCTAGGGTTAGGTTAATTGTTTTATGATATAAATAAAATAGTTACATCCAAGTCCCTCCAAATTGAGGTGTAAGGCAAAATGGAAGGAAAAGTTAGGTTCTTTAACGTACCGGGATGACGTAAAGGCTTCCAAGAAACGTTGGATAAATCCCGAGAATTATACATACTCTACAAGCTTTAATTCTTGAAACCGGAATTAACGGACGTTACATTCAGAATTGGGTGAATTGAACTCCTTATCATGTTAAGAGCTTGTGGAGGTGATTGATTAATTGTTTGTTTAATTTTGATGAAGGTGTTAATTGGATTTAGGGTTTTAGTGTTAGGGCTTGATAAATAGGACATTTGTTGTCTGGTGGTGGGATGGTGGTGGTCCGGTGGTGTGGTGGTGATTTGTCCGGTGGTGTAGGGAAAGAGAAACAAGAGAGAGAGAGAGAGAGAGAGATGTGGTTCATTGAAATGCAGGAGAGAGAGAGAGAGAGAGAGAGAGAGAGAGAGAGAGAGAGAGAGAGGGTATTTATTTTTAATATATTTATGTTTTTATTTTTAATATTAACTAAATATGTTAATTTACAAAATTACCCTCATGTGCCTTGCACATGACCAGATTTAACGAGAAAAGTTAACTGGGTTAGTGACAAAGGACGTAACGTGAAACAAATTTGAAACACGAGTGATGCCTTTTGCTATTTCTTTCACTAAAGGACGTCTAATGAAAATCAGGTCAAACGTAAAGGACATCTTTTGCTATTTTGTCTAATAATAATTTATATATTAAAAGTTATAAAAGAAAAACCAAATTTGAATATATTTAATTATAATAATTATGTAATATTAAAAAGAACAATTAATAGGCCAAACATGTTGTAAGAGACGCGTTAGAGGCTAACATGTTGTAAAAGACGCGCTAGAGGCTAACAGGTCGTGAAAGACAAGCGTTGGAGGCTAATAGGTTGTGAAAGACGCGCTTGGTGGCCAAACAGGTCGTGAAAGACGCGTTGAGGCCTAACACATCGTCAAATATGTGTTTGTATGAGATATTTCTGAAAACTTTTATTTATTGAGACAAAAATAGAATGTGTTTTCATTAATGAAAAATTTTAAGAATTTTCTCTATCTTTTTCCTATTAAATTTTGCTAATATTTGTCATGGTGGGGAATGATTGCTCCTGTCATGTGGCAGTTTGGTAAAAAAAGGTTGCCCTTGGCTTTATTTCGTCATATCTACTTCTTGTAATTTGTTGTTGTTCGGCTGCCAATCAATTAACGTGGATTTGTCTTATGTTGAATTTTGTATATTGACTAGGCGGCTCTTTTCTATATAGTTTGTATTGATAGTTTGTATTGATGATTTGAAAATATATAGATTTGAATTACTTTGTCGAAAGATTATGACAATAACTACATCTATATCAATTCATATCTATAAAAATGGATTTTTTAAATTGAATAGTTAAGAACAATTATTAAAAAAAATTTAAGTTACTTCTTTTGTCCTGTCCGGGTCAATAAAGTTATGCAAGATTTTTTTTATGAACGATCAACAAAATTTCATTAAAAAAACTAGAAAGACGCTAGAACACCAATACACCAAAAAATGAAAAAGAAATTACACTTTGAACCTACAACAATTCTCTCACGTAATTCCTTTCAGTTTCCCCCCTATTCTTTACCCATAAGAACCCTAACACCTTTACTTCCTCGATCAAGCTCGAGATTGAGACTGGAGACCCGCTATGAACAAGGTCATTTCTCTTCTTCCACAGGCAATAAATCGCAACCAAACATACCGTTTGGAACACTTTTGCTTTCAAAGATGGAAGTTTGGAGAATTTATGGATTTCCAATAAATCGCGAAATTATGCAAGATTTTGATTTATTTATCTTTTAGATATAATGGATTTACATGGACTAATACATGATTTTCTTTTAGTCTTTCTAGAATTAGGTCTTCTACTAGGGGGTCTAGGAGTAGTATTATTTTCCATTTATTCTGTCTTTTCATTGAGATTTGTTTTTGTTTGTATACGAGCCATAAATATTTTAATCATTTTTGCTGTGATGTTCATAAATGGTTCATAACATTCCAAAGATTTCCGTCTTTGGATCGGGGAGATGGAGTAACTTCCGTGGTCTGTACAAGTCTTTTTGTTTCATTAAGTACTACTATTCCAGATACGTCATGGTACATGATTATTGGGACTACAAAAGCAAATCAGATTGTAGAGCAAGATCTGATAAGCAATATTCAACAAATTGGGATTCATTTATCAACAGATTTTTTTTTTATGTTTTAATTTATTTCAATAATTCTTTAAGTTGCGTAATTCGTTGTTATTATTGTAGCTCGTCATTAACAACTTTTTGTAACTGGAAAACCTTGTTATGAGCTATTGCATGCCTTTCTTCTTTTTCTATTTGAAATTATATATATAAAATAGAGATTATTTATTAGTTCTAATCAATGTGGTGTTTGGTAAAAAAAAAGGTTGGCAGTTAATTGGTTCAGTTCTTGTAACTGTGATGCAATGCTGTCCATTTTGATTCTTATATGATTCAGAAAATGAGACACTTTATAAACATGCAGTAGTCTTAAGGGTATGTTTGGTTGGAGGTAATGGAATAAAGGGGGAATGGAATAGAAGAAGGAATAGAATGGACAAGGGAATGAAATAGATCATGACCATTCCATTTCCTTGTTTGGTTAACCTATAGGAATGAAATCAATTATTCATTTTTATTGTTTGGTATCCAAAAAAAATTGTAGAAATGAAATAGAAACAATAAAAGCACTCATATCTCAAAATATTTTTTAACCAAAAAAAAAAAAAACTTACAATGGCGACGGTAACTCCGGTGACGAAAATGGTGGTGGCGGTGGTGATGGTGGCGGCGGCGGTGGTGGTGTCGACGGAGTTGGTGGTGGTGTCAATGGTGGTGGTGGTGGTGGTGGTGAGAAAGTAGGGTGAAGGATGAATGGAATGAAAAAAAAGAAGGGAGGTGGGAAGGAATGGTTTTGATGGAATGAGATTCCATGTGTAATGAATGATTCCATTCCATTAAGCAACAAAACACCACATTTTTCTTTCCCACGTAAGAATCATTTCATTCCTACTGTTATTCCTGCATACCAAACGCTACATAAGAGTAACATTTAATCTAGTTGTTAATTATGATCACCAAAAAAGTTAATGATATAAATAATTAGTAGCATATCATCTCAAGCCGGCTATGGTTGACTACCTGACCATGGCATCGTTAAAGGTATTGATTAATAAAGTACTTAACCAGATTCTAAATCCGTACAACGGTTTAAGATTAAACCCCAACTAACTCTTTTTTAATTTTCTCGTCCATCGCACTTTCATAACTTGTTACGGTATTCTCTTCAAAGATTAATATTCCCTTGAGTAGCTATCGTAGAGAAACAAGGTTCCACTCGTATAGTAGTGTTTAATGAACCAGCCGCCGGGGACATCAAGTATGCGTTTGCCGGGAAAAGATAAGAGACAACAGGTCAACAGACCGAATCGATTGATTGCATTTGTTTTTCCATCAAATCGTGAGAATCAGAAACGAAATTTTGGTGCAAATGCAGGCGAGATGAGACTAGTTATGCGGGCCGTGAAGGAACCTAGTGGGTGTGCCATGGTGTTGTTGCAGCTTGTATGGGGTGGTGTCGGTGCCCGTAGACGGTGTTGCAGCGGTTCGATGAAGAGATGGAGTGTTCTGATGGGGTGAGTATCCACGTAAGCATTTTTTTTCCACATAATATGCTCTTAATATTGTTTTTCCACATTTTGCTCTAAAATTTTTTTCCAGGGAAGCATCCACGTATTCGTCACATAAGCAAATTTTAACAAGTAGACGTACCATGTCAGAAAAACACTAACGAAGTTAACCACCGTTAGTCACGATCCATTTAAAGCAAATACCCATTTAGTTGGTACCGTCACTAGCCAAATTTAAAGTTGAAACAATTTTTTACTAATATATCATAATTGAAATTATTTAAAACTAATATTCTTATAAAAACCAACAGCAAGGGTGAAATCTGCCAAGGATAACAATCTTGGTAGTAAGAGAGAGAAGCAGCAAAACTTAAACATTACTTTTATAATAATATGATTAATATGAAACAAACAAATATTCAAAGCCGTATCATTTGTAAACCAAAATTAACAAATTCAAAAGGATGTCATATAAAATCCAGATGTTGATATGGATACATTAACAATTAGTGATATCAGCTGCTTCAAGTACTCGGATACAAACAACATAATTACTTTTAGTCATATCAAGTGGTTATATAGGTTATGTCACACTCCGCTAGAACGTATACACTTGATTTAACAAAACTTGTCACACACAGCTTAAACGGAAATTTGAGAGCACGACGCTCATGAGCTAGACAAAAGTATCCAAGCCTATTTGAACTATAAAATGAACTAGTCAAAAGTTGGTATCCTAGAATGTATGCTTGATGCTTGTCCCAAAACATGTTTTCAATGGTGCACCCTAATGCTTGAAAAATATACTTAAAAAGTCAATATAATTTTAATGAGTTCACAGGTTTATATGAGACAATTAAACCAATTATTAGCAAATGTTTAAAACGTAAATGGTAAGTGCATAAACCAAGTAATGCATGTTTAAAATGTGAGTTATTGTTTTGTTTGTAAAGCATGCTTGTGGTTTTAGAGTAAAAAAGGTGGAAACTCTTCTTCTTCTTCACTAGAAACTTGAGTAAGGGGTAGATCTTTTTAGAATTTTCTAGATTTTAAAAGCGAGCTAACTTCTTTCTCTTTCTTTATTTGACCTACTTTACACGGATGAAAGAAAACTTTAACATCTGATTTTGAAAAGGAGGGGGGGGGGGGGGGGGGGGATGGGATCCTATCCCAATTTTTATTTTGCTAGTCCAAAAACCCACCTTTTTCCAATTACGGGGTTTATTAGAATATGAAATACAACCCTGAAATACCGGATCCCAATTTTTCTATGATTTCATTTTTGAATATGACAAAAGAATAGAGAATAGGCTCAGTACATTAACAATCAAATATGAGAATTTATATTGAGCGTGAGAGCCAAATGAATCGAAAGATTCATGTTTGGTTCGGGAAGGAATCATGAAATTTTTGAAATGAATGGAAAGATGATATACTTTCATCAAGTGATTTATTAGAGAATCAGAAAAAAAAGAATCTTCAATACTATTAGAAATTCAGAAGAATTGCGCGAAGGGGCCATAGAACATCAGGAAAAAGCCCGGTCTCGCTTACTGAAAGTAGAAATAGAAGCAAATGAGTTTCACGTTAATGGATACTCTGAATAAATTGAGAAAAATTGAATTTGATTGATTCAACTTATAAGACTTTGGACAACTAGAAACTTGCGTGATCTGGAATATAGTACTATTACTCTATCTAAATCTAAAAAACATGTATTCTATCTAAAAAATATGAAGCAGCTCCAGCTAAGAACTTTTAATTAATATATGAAATAGCCTAGGTTGCAAAAACAAAAGAGTTTTTGTATCAACCTAAAGAAAGGTGTTTATAAGATCCAAAAACGAAAATATTAGTAAATAATAAATTGTATGAACTTAGATCAATAAAATCAATTTCTAGGCAATGATTCGGCCCAATCAATTTATCCATTGATTTATCTTATGTTGTAATCTTTGTTGTAATCTTTTTTTTCATTACTCTAATCGTATATAATGTAGTTGTATCTTTTCATTCCTTAAGTCAATTTTTTTAGCCATGCACACATTGCCTTAGGCTTAGAAAAAGGAATACTTTCTAGTCCATGGTGGCCCTCCATGGATTCACCTATATAAGTCGCAGTTAAAGTTGCAAAAATAAGAGCTTGAATACCACTTGTAAATAATCCAAGAAACATGACGGGGATAGGTTCATCCAGTCGAAGTATCTACGAATTTCGAATTCAAATAATAACATTATTGAATCATCAAAATTACCTTGATATCTCTTTTTAGTTTCTCTCGATAAATTATTTGTGAATCATAGAAATGAAATAATTAAGTCATAGTTCATTAGTTGAATGTATCATTAACAATTTTTTTTGGTACGAGGAACTTATCATGAATCCACTGATTCTGCCGCTTCTATTATTGCTGCTTGATCAGCTGTAGGGCTTGCTTCTATTGGACCTGGAGTTGGTCAAGGTACTGTTGCGGGCCAAGCTATAGAACGTATCGTGAGCCAGCCCGAGGCGGAAGGAAAAGTACGAGGTAATTTATTGCTTAGTCTAGATTTTATGGAAGCTTTAATAATTTATGGTCTGCTTGTAACATTAGCCCTTTTATTTGCTAATCCTTTTGTTTAATATTATAAATATTGAAAATAAATTTTTTCATATTCTATTTCCCTGGACTTGTGCTTTGAATTTTTGAATTATACACAGATTTCATTCCTATAATTACTTATTCGTTGAGAAAATAACCCACAGGAAGGGTTGATTTGCATATGAGGAATGAGCCAGTGTTGTAAAGTTGGATTCTAAGGCCGACTAGTCGGTCCTCGAACCCCTACCTTGTAGACTTTTTCCAAGTCAGCTTGAATTAGTCGGAGGTGGTCAAATTCGGTCAAAAGTCGGACTAGTCGGGCTAGGCAGTCAAAAGTCGGGCTATGGTTCTCTAAAAGTCAATTAATAGTCATTCAAAAGTTGTTGAGTCAGCTAGAGTACACTTTTGACGTTAATTATGCTTATTTTGACAAATTATATAATGTCCAAAAATTAATTTTCATTATAATTACCATGTCCGAGTACTCCGACTACTCCCAATTCCCCAGTCGGCCGCCTAGGGTACGCCTATCGACTTTTGCAACATTGAAGTTAGCATACCAACTCGCTTTTGTCCTTCCCGTTCGTCTTCGTAGGACTTTTTTAGTTTTTAAGTGGGGGTTTGGACTTCCAATTAAATTAAATGCATGCATTAAGATATGAAGGCTTCTACTTCCACAACAACGAAAGCACCTTTTCACTCTTTCATATACCAGAGGATTTCACTTGGAAAAGAAAATGTTCCATACTAATGGATTAGGGTCCATAACCATGGGTTCCAATGCACGAGATCCTGTAGCATTTACCATGAGGCTTATCGATTAGTATTACGCCGAAGAAATCAATTATAGATACTAATACAATTGGATCCTCTCTTCATAGACAAATTTTGGATCTGCAATCCCAAGTAAGATCGGTCCAGGATCATGGGATCATTTTCTATCAGGTAGGAAGGGCAGTAGCATAAAATCCAGTTTTAAGTAATTGCTCCATAGATCCTATAACTATTTATATGAAAAATAAATCATGTAACGAAGTGGAATCTTATTTGTACAGTTGGTACTTCGAATTTGGAACGGGCATGAAGAAATTAAAAATACCTCTTTTTCTTTTGGGTTCTTCTACAGGATCGGTCACTCACGATCTTCGTTCTCTACCAGGACCCGATGAAAAAAATGGGATCACTCCTTATGGACTCGTTGAGAATGATCTGCTCTAGTTCGTGGCCTATTAGAAGTGGAAGGCGCTCTGGTGGGATGCTCACGAACATGCAGTCAGTTTGATAAGGATCAAGTGACGTTGCTTCTTCGACCTGAACTAAAGATTCCCTTAAATATGAAGCAGCATTAAATAAACCAAATTCGATACCAAAATATTCGGTTTAATAACCTGCTACTAATTCTTCTTCTACTTCTTGTAAATCAAAAGGTAATCGTTCACACTCGGCTAAGAAATTAGAAAAACTAGAAAACCCTATAGGTTGATGCCACAAATTCCATCCCCCAAAACCATATTTTGGCCGCGCTTCAACTATATCAATTGTATTTGAACTGTTAGATAATCATAGTAGATGATAACATCACTGTTCCCATCCCTATTGCAAAACCATGCATGAGATTTTCATCTCATACAGCTCTTCAAATGTCACAAATAAATCTAAGGACCAGTCCATTATTTATATACAAGCATGATAACTTATATGTTGTTATATATCTCCATGAATCTAGAAACTTTTGCTTGCAATGTCTTATTTAGTCTACGCACAGGGACTGAGAACATTCGAGATTATGCAGGACGAAACAATAATCAAGTTATTACTAATTGGACGAAACAATAAATAACCCCTCACGTGCGAAATTATAGAAGATCCCTTTGAAGATCAAACAATTATATCGAATTGAGTATTGTATGTATGATAGCATCTACTATACCAGGAATATCAATGAATCAGATCATTGAAATTTCTCAGGATACCCTTTTTTAGTTTCTAGGGTCTATTTCTTAGTTCAAGATCCCTCTTATTAACTAAAGTTATAGAATTTGTAGATCTGTTCCACCCAAAATTGTCATGGGCTTGGGTTATGAACGTATAATGTATAATCTGATGACCAAGTCTATTCTACGATTATAAGTTCATTTCATACTAGACCAGACCGGAATAGGGTTACATACATTCTCATTATGAGAAAGGGTCATTTAGCGTATCTAAATAGATACTATGTTTACATATGGATCCGTACGTCGTTACATTCCATTTAGGATTAGGAATAGGCGTAATTAGACCAGCTTTTTTACATAGGCAATTTTCTTGTTTGTCTTTTATTTCCTTGGTTTTAACTTTTAAAAATGAAAATATTTCATCCAAGCGTTGCAGCGGAAAAGCTCTCCTATTAAAAAAGAATACTAAATGCACAATATCATTGTTGTCAGATAGTTGAAGTGTGTAACTATATTCCTTTAATACAGAAATAAATTTTGAATACAATTTTGAGACCAGTATCAAGCTGGAATACCAGAATCAAAAATGTATGAAAACACAATTCTTAAAGCCCCAACCGGTTTTAGAATTACAACCTTGGTTTGGTACCGATAGTGGTTGGATAACGGATTTTAACACATTTCTGATATCAATATCAAACCGGAATACCGAAACAGAAAATGTGTAAAAACATAAAATGCAAACCTGCACCGATTATGGAAGCGCAACCTTGGTTTGGTACTAATAGTGCTTGAATAACGAAATATATGAATACCCGTACGTATGAGAATATTGTTTAGCTGTTATACTTAGTTCTAAACTCTATCATATACTTAAGTCGTTGAAATTTAACAATTTCAAAAGTAGTTTTGATACCAAACAAATTTAATTTTTACAAGAGTTTGAAAATAGAACCAAATTTTAAATAGGAAAAAAGAAAAGAAAATGATATGCCTGCAAATTGCTTAACCTACTTTCAGTTTAATATTAGATAGAAGGATTATGGGAAATTAAACATTAATTTATCCTATTTATCATAACATCAAAAACTTGATTTTTAGTATATATAATAATAAGGGTTAAGTTAATCTATAAAAGGGGACAAAAATAAGAAGGATTTATAACAAAAAAAAACCCTTAAAAATAATGAAAAATTAATAAAAAAATCATAACTCAAATTTTAATACAAAAGCGAAAATGCCTGAGAGGCCTAGACCACTAAGATAGTAGGATTATGAGAAACTAAACATTAATTATCCTATTTATCATAACATCAAAAACTTGATTTTTAGTATATACAATAATAAGGGTTAAGTTATTCTACAAAAGGGGACAAAAATAAGAAGGATGAGAATGATTTGTAGCCAAAAAAAAAAAAAAACCCTTTAAAAATAATGAAAAATTAATAAAAAAATCATAACTCAAATTTTAATACAAAAACTAAAATGACATAATGTTGAGTGAAAAAGATCATTGTGTCTTTTTGTTTATCATTGTGTTTGTGTTTATTTTCATCATTGATTGCGTATTTTTTTCTTGATATTGTATTATATTACTCAACATTGTGTCATTATTGTGTTTCACACTTGATAGATCATCAATATGGACTTGTCACCATCGGTATAGCATCACTTCATTCTTTAATCCTTGTTTGCTCTTACGTTGGTTCTTAACGATTTAAACTAGAACCGTCAAGGAATCATGGGACGTTATATTGTGTTTGTTTGAACAAATTGATGTTAGAACCTTGATGTCGACATCGTGAATAGCTTGTGGATTGTTTTAATTGAATTCTTATGATTATTTGTATAGTTTTAGGTTTTTAGGGTTCTTCGGACTTTTAAGAGTCCGATTGACCATGTGTTTGTTGCTGTTAGAACTTAATATTGTACAGATGTGTTAATCGAATCCATGCGAGCCCAGAACAAAGTGGTATTGAGATTGGGACAAAGTGCAATATTTGAATCAAATTCACGTTTAAGTAGAATCGAATCTAGATATAAAGCAAAAATTCTCTAAGGCAAATGTAATCGAATTGAATTTCAAGAACTCGACTCGATTACTTTATACTTGGAAGATTTTCAAGATGTGCCTACACGAAACAAATCAAATCGAATCTTATTTTAATCGAATCAAGTTTTCAAACTTGATTCGATCACATCAAAAATCGATTCGATTACGTCACAACTGTATTCGATTGCATCAAAATTCGACTCGATTACATCAAATCTCGATTCTATTAGTCAACACTTGGCAGTTTTTCTAATTTTTCTGTTTCTGTTAAATAATTATTTTTTTCTGTTATGTTTTATTATTTTTTTTCTCTTAACTTACTTAACAGTCCTAATGGTTTGTTTATTGATGTCATTACAGCAACACAACATGTATTGCCCACTTGATCTGCCAAGAAAGAGGAAGCATCGGGTGTTCACATCTATGATCAATTCGCGAGTTTCTGCTTATGCATGCAATATCCGCCAATCCCGAGATTCGCTTGGGTAGGATTAAAGAATTTTGGACAAAGGCTCAAACAGTTAAGGGCGGTGAATACATTGACATTGAAGTTATAGGAAAGACGTTGAGGATATCTGAAGAAGACCTCAGACGAGCTCTAAATCTCAAAGGTGCCCCACATCATTATTACGAGCATATAAAGAAGAAGAATCTAGAGTAGTTTGTCACTCATATCGGATATGATGTCGCATGGTCTACGTTTGAGAAGAAACACGTGCCCCCGTACTGGAATTTCTTGTTTCCCATCATAGAAAATCGCTTGTCGGAACAAAACGGAGGGTTTGACAAACTAAAGACCGATTGGGTTGGAGTGATGGCATGTTTGATGAACGAAGTTGAATTCAACTACTCTAGAAGATTCTTTGAATGCATGCGTGGAAATTTTTTGTCAAAACACACTTGGATGATGTATCCAAGATTTGTACAACTATTGTTGGATGACTTGTTGCCCGAAGTTCCGAGGCCTATGTACCCGATAAAGCATGACAATGATGGGAATGAGCTGCCTCTTACCGAACCCCACCATGCCAAGGTGGTGAGGCAAATTGTATTAAAGGAGAAGTTCCTAGCACCAAGTTTGGGTTATTTGTTGAAACCCAACCTGAAAGTAAAGAAACAAGTGAAGAATGAGGAGATGATAATAGTGGAGATGATGGTGATGATGATAGTGATGGTGAGCATGGTAATGATGCATCAGATGATGAGGCCACTAAAATAGATATCGAGGTTGAGGGTGAGCACAGAACAAAGAAGAGACATGACAAGAAAAATAACGCTGTCAGTAAGCCTTCAACCGGCGGATCTTCTGAACAATCGGAGGAGGAGGAAGAACCGAGCAGCCCTTGAAGTGTTTGAAGAAAGTAGGGGACTCCAAGAAGCCCGCTACTTCAAAGATGCATACCTCTGTGAAGGTAATCTTTCCCTCTATTTCCACTATGACACAAACCATCTCACTGTCAGCTCAAACAACCACACCTCCACCACAATCCACCCAAACTGAACCACACCAATCCTCAACCACCACCTTAACACGCACCATAGATGCCAAGAAAGGCAAACAACCCAAAACCAAAGCCAAAACCAAATCCAAACACACCCCTAGGAAACTCCGAGACGAACCCATAACACCACCTGACATCTCTCCCTCACAACAACATAGACCCATTCAAACCTCTACCTTATCCGGCATAGATGAACCCTTCCTAGACCAACCAAAAACCGAACGGACCCATACTTCACCCATTCAACGAACCCTCTCACCACCTCGAACCACATCACCAATTACCTCACCCTTTAGATCACTAACCTTTAGGTCACCTACTTTCACCTCTCCACTTAGGGCCTCAACAGTTTGGTCCTCTATCTTTACTTCCTCACCCACTACCTTACAAATCCCCACACCTATCATTACTCAACCAACAACCAAAACCTCAACTGAACCTATAAGCCTACCCCTAGCCTTATATACCTGTCTCCTCACCCAAATCGTAACCATGCCCACACAAACCACGACCCAACTCAACTTGTCCATAACACCTCCCACTAGATCCCAAGTCATTTCAGCCATTATTTTGTCCAGTAGAAAATATAAGAGGTCTCAAGTGTACACGAATCCTATCCTCGATAGGATTCAGGCTCTAGAAGAATCAAACGACAAAAGGGTCAAACGGGAACACCTTATGATCATGTTTGGGAAAGAAAAACAAGTAACAAATAAGAAAGTCGTGAAAGAAAGAGACACGTTGGCTGATAGGATTGCTTAGTTGGAGCATGACAAGGAGGTTGATAGAGCCTGATTGAGAGTGAACGAGTCTGGATTGAAAATCTCTAGAATCGGGCCATCGGTCAACACGAGATGATGACAACTCAATCTCTCCTCAATGCCGAACGTCATGACAAGGTGATTAGACTCGAGTCAAGGATTTCTTACCTTGAATCTAACTTACCATCCTCCTCCAATCTTGCTGCAAATCTGAGGAGAGAGCTAGAGTCAGGAATTGTCAGAACCATAACTGAATATGAAGGTGTTGAATCAAGAGTTCGGATGTTAGAAAGTGGTTCCATTTCATCACAGAATGTCGAAAGACTTATTGGTGGGAATGCAGAATGGCTGAGATTGATAGATTAAAGGCTAGATCGAGGAACAAAGCAGCCTAAATGACAACCAAGACAGAATCAATGAAAGACTTGTCAACCGTTACCTTGGTGCAATTAAGGTCTTACAAATGATTGATAATGATATTGAGGACCTCAAAGAACGGTTGAAGATGGTGTTTAGAAGTTGGGTAGAATCAAATGAGGAGAACTCGGATAGAAAAAAAGCCAAACGATCTGCTTTGGGTGATCTTGTTGCCAATGCTCTTGATGTTGGCACTCAAAGTGGGCTAGGTAGTGGCAGACTTCATCTGGTGGTGATAGTGCAAGTGGAAGTGGTGCCGGTGTTGTCGTTACAAAGGGCGACTTAGTAGTGGTCGGTACAATTCTGGATACCGCTGCTGTAAGTGTTGGTGCTATTCTAGTAGTTCCTCCGGCTGCTAGAGAAACCACTTGTTGGGCAATGACTTGTGGTTTATGCTTGTATTATGGGCTTAGTTTGGGCTGTATAATGTAAAACGAGATCTGTTGATCACGAAGGACTTTTGTATATTTTGGGCCTAGGTTGGTATAACTATATATACGATGTATGTAGTTTAGGTCAAGGTTGTTTCGTCCATTGTATTTGGAACCGTGTAAGCTAAGGGCTTAAGCACTCGATGTATAATATATTTGTGTTTTGAAGCTTCTTTGTGTGTTTTGCTTGTGTTCTTTATTGCCTCATAGAATCAGCTTGGTGATTAGTTTCCGCCTAATCATCGAGTATATTGATATCACATTGAAAGATCCGTTCACGGGACTTACAATTGATATCAGAGTCTATAGACCTATTCTAGGCTCGGTCATTGGTGATATCAAGGATTCTGTTTTTTGATCTAAGAAGGTTTCTCGTGTTGAAGGTTTTTGGATCTCGAAGAGGGTGTTCTTCGTGTTCTTCGGGTGAGGAAGGCTGAATTCAGAATAGGTTTTGGTATATCTTGCATTTAATTTGAATCCCATCTTTCTCGGGATTTAGTTAAATATTCAAGAATTATCATATCATTGTCTATTCTTAGTTCTTGGGTTGAATTTGAAGTTTTCGGGAAGATTTCAAAGTTCACGGTCTGCAGTCAAGGTTTTCAGGGACATCTCAAGTTCTCTAGCTAAATTCATTGTTCTCGGGTTCAATTTGTCGTTCTCGGGAAAGTTTCGACAGTTCTCTGTGGTTTTCTTTTGTTTTTCGGGAAGTCTTTCGGTGTTCTCTGGTGGATTTCAGCATTCTTGGGAAGTATTCTGTGTTCTCTGGCAAGTTACAGAGTTCTAGGCTTGTTTTGCTTGTTTTCGGTCAAGTTTCAGCATTCTCGGGAAGTATTCTGTGTTCTCGGGCAAGCCGTATGCTTTGGAAGAAGCTTGTACAGTTTGGGAAGGGGTTTTGATTGATAAAAAAGAATAATCTACTTCAACCGATATGCCCTTAGGCACGGCCATACATAACATAGAAATCACACTTGGAAAGGGTGGACAATTAGCTAGAGCAGCGGGTGCTGTAGCGAAACTGATTGCAAAATAAGGGAAATCGGCCACATTAAAATTACCTTCTGGGGAGGTTCGTTTGATATCCAAAAACTGCTCAGCAACAGTCAGACAAGTGGGGAATGTTGGGGTGAACCAGAAAAGTTTGGGTAGAGCCGGATCTAAGCGTTGGCTAGGTAAGCGCCCTGTAGTAAGAGGAGTAGTATTGAACCCTGTAGACCATCCACATGGGGGTGGTGAAGGGAGGGCCCCAATTGGTAGAAAAAAATCCACAACCCCTTGGGGTTATCCTGCACTTGGAAAAAGAAGTCGAAAAAGGATTAAATATAGTGATAATCTGATTCTTCATCGCCGTAGTAAATAGGAGAGAAAATAGAATTTCTTTCTTCGTCTTAAAAAAAAATAGGAGGAAGCTGTGACACGTTCACTAAAAAAAATCCTTTTGTAGCGAATAATTTATTAAAAAAAATAAATAAGCTTAACACAAAAGAAGAAAAAGAAATAATAATAACCTGGTCCCGGGCATCTACCATTATACCCATAATGGTGGGCCATACTGTTGCTATCCATAATGGAAAGGAACATTTACCTATTTATATAACAGATCGTATGGTAGGACACAAATTAGGAGAATTTACAGAGTTCTAGGCTCGTTTTGCTTGTTTTCGGTCAAGTTTCAGGGTTCTCGGGATAGTTCTCTTGCTTTCCGGTTCTCTGGTTGACTCAGCAGTTCTCAGGTCAAGTATCTGGTTCTCGGGTTAGTCTTTGGGTTCTCTGTTTGAAGACTTTGGGTTTGTTTTTAGTGTTTTATCATCATGGATCAATCCATTAACGCATCCATCAACTCAGCACTTCACCAGGAGCTAGACTCCATTATGGGTACCGCTACACGTGTGCCCCGTCTGCTGAAGCATGAAGACTTCTATGAATGGAAGTTCAGATTCGAAAAGTATGTCAAGATGAAAGACGCTAAGATGTGGAGGAGCATAGTTAGAGGTCCTCAACCGATCACATATGAGACAGCTGAAGGAGAGATTGCTGTCAAGCCTATCGAAATGTATGTTGATGCTGACTATGACAAGGTAGAAGAAGATGAGAAGGCACTTGCCACTCTTACAATGGCCCTGTCACCTGAGATTGCTCAAGGTTTCCGTGAGTTGCAATCAGCAAAGGCCCTATGGGAGGAACTGATAGAGGTCTATGAGGGAAATGAAGAGATGAAGCGCAATCGTCAGGCCTTGCTGCGCCAAAAGTTCAATATGTTTAATCATGTTCTGGGTGAGTCCTTGGAAAGTCAGCATCAAAGATTCGTCACACTTGTTACTGAGATGAGATCAGCCAACATACACTTAACTCTCATTGAAACCAACAACAAGTTGATCAACTCTCTGCCACAAGGATGGGATATGAACGTTGCTGTTATCAAGAAGACAAATGATCTTTCTAGACTAACCCTATCTAAGGTGATCACTATCATTAAGTCATGTGATATGGATGACAAGCAGCGAACAATCAACCATGCTAATTCGTATACTGCTGCTGGATACGCCGCGTCATCAAACAATGCACTTATATCACAGGACAACTTCTCAATGTTCAAGTCCTCTCAGGGTGTATACTCGCAGCCGCAACAGCAAAATGGAAGTTTTTCCATGTTCAGATCAACTCAAGGCCAATTCACTCCACCTACATCTCAGCCACAGCCGCCTGCTTCCATATTCTTCCCAAGCCATCTCCACATCTCAACCTCAACCCAGTGTTGCTTCTTCTAGCAAGTCTCCTGCCTAAGGACCTGCCATCTCAAAAGAAACTCAAGAGAATATTGCTCTCATGGCAGGCTTCATGAATTGCTATAATGCTTTTCTTGCTGGAGACCTTGTTCAACCAGTTGGTTCTTCTAAACTGGATCAGATTCATCCTGATGACGTGGAAGAGATGGACATCTCCTGGCAAATTGCCATGGCTGTATTTAGAGCGAAGAAGTTCACCAAAAGGACTGGGAGGAACAATTGGAACTTACCTGCAAACAAAAAGGTGGGTTTCAACAAGGAAAACCTCAGGTGCTATAACTGTCATGAACCAGGACACTTTTCCAGAGAATGCACAAAACCAGTAAAGGAGGGAAATACTGAAAGGGCTCTGGTTCCTGTGAATGATGCAAGGGGAGATAATGCTGTTGCTGGAAGAAGCGAGCAAGGGTTAGTTGCACAACAGTTTGATTGAACTGATCAGATGGAGGCACTCACTGTTCAGGGTCAGAATGCAAACCTCGCTCAAGTTGTTGATGTTGAAGATCAGGTGAAGAGTCTCCAGTTTGCTTTCATGGCTTCTAATTCTGCTGGTTCGTCTGAGGTAAATTCTAATTTGTGTTCTCAAGCATGCATTAGAAGGGTAGAGCTATTTCGTGTGCATAATAGTAATCTTGTTAGAGAAATGGAAAATATGAAACACGAAAACTATACTCTTAAGAAACTTGAGAAGAGTTTTACAGAAAAACTAGAAGCATCAAACAAACATTTTTCAAAACTGCAAAGTGATTTCAGTGTCAAGTGTTGTCACATCTTAGATGCCAATAAGAAAATTGTTGATTTAACTGCCAAACTTGAAGCATCTATTTTGGAAAACGCTAAACTAACGAATAAATTTGAAAAAGCTGAGTTCAATTTTAAAAAGTTTGATGTTTCTAGTGCCGTCGTTGAGCCAATGATTGAAAAGCAATTAAGATGGAAAGAAAAGAGGGGTGAGGGAATTGGGTATAATGAGGTTCCACCTCCATACAATGATAATTATACTCCCTCTCCATTTGTTGTTGAGGAAGATAAAGAGAAATCTTTGAAATATGGCAAACCTGAAATTAATGAAAGGATTATACCCAGGTTTGTCAAACCAGCTCAATCAATTGTGAAAATGAATGATACTAATGTTTCTACTTCGCGTGCAGATGAAGTAATCATTGAGGATTGGGTGGACGATGAGGAAGATTTACTTATCTTACCTAATAAAGACAATTTTAATAATGCTCGTTTTGAATTGTGTGATTTATCCTCCGTTAAGACTAATGCTTGTGTGGGCTCTGTTTTTAAGAGCATAAACAATTGTGTGGTTGAATGCTCTAGTAGCACTAATAAGTGTGATATATCTTTAAATACTAATGTTAAACAGGAAAACGCTAGTAAATACACACCACCAAAACCTGTTAAAGAAGTAAACACATGCATGAAAAGTGCAAGTAAATCAACCACTAAGGTCGATGCGAGACAGCAAAATTTGCAAAGTAGATCGAGACCAGGAATTGGCCACCCAAATTTACATGTGAAGCGACAAACTTGTTTCAACTGTGGCATTCCTGGTCACATTGCTAGAAACTGCCCGCATCGTCCTTATGTCCCATATTATGGACATCGTCAGAGGAGCGTGCCTCGGAATACTTTCAACAAATCACATTCGAATAAATCAAAGTATTTCAAGGCAAGTCCTTCTGATGGAAATTGGATTCGAGAGAAGGCCGTCGTGCCAAAATTAGACAAGCAACTCAAGCCATGTCTCAAAAACATGTCGGAAAGCCGAGTTTGGTTTCGAAACCTTCACACGTTTCGAGATCGAAATTAAAACACAAATTGAATCTTTCACGGTTTTCCGATCGTAAACCTGAGACAAAGCAAATCATTTGTGTAAGCCACAAAATTTTAAAACCGAAATACAAATGGTTGCCTAAGTCTCCGGTTTCTAAACCTCAGAACTCTTAATGTACAGTTCTAGATAATCGGGAAGACATGTCTTGGTTACCCATATCTAAAATTGATAAACTTGGTATGCCCAGAGTGACTATGGACTGGGTACCAAAATCTAACTGATCTCGCACATGTTGCAGGAACGGCTATGGAAGAATATCATCAGACCATGGTTTGTTGATAGTGGCTGTTCCAGGAACATGACAGGGGACATATCTCAACTGAACGACATTTAGATATTTAATGGAGGCTATGTTTCCTTTGCGGGAGGGGAGAAAGGTAAAATCACACAGAAGGGTACGGTAAGTAATGGAGTATTGAGATTTGAAAACGTAAACTTTGTTCCTGAATTAAAACACAGTCTGCTTAGTGTTTTGCAGATTTGTGATAAAGGCTTTTCAACTCATTTCATGAACAAAGAGTGCTTGATTTTAAAACCTGGTATAATTATACCAGAGGACTGAGTTCTTGTTCAATCACAAAGAAAAGATAATGCTTACGTGATCGACATGAACATAAATGTTCTAGAAGAAATTACATGTCTATTTTCAAAAGTATCGGAACACAATGCCATGTTGTGGCATCGTCGTCTTGGATATGCAAATGTCAATAACCTAAACCGTCTCTCTAAAAACAACATTGTCCGAAGTTTGCCAATCAAAGATTTTATAACAACTGAAAAATGTGTTGCTTGCGCTTTGGGCAAACATCACCGCAAACCTCACAAGCCGAAAGTGTTTAATTCCATCTCATCTGTGTTTCAGTTGCTTCACATGGATCTGTTTGGTCCGGTCCACGTACTGAGTCTTTCACGTAGCTCTTATTGTTTAGTTATTACTGATGATTACTCACGTTTTACTTGGGTGTTCTTCTTGTCAAATAAGAGTGAAACTGCAGAGCTGATCAAGAGGTTCGTGGTGCTAATGGAAAATTAGCTGAATCTGAAGCTCAAGAGTATTTGTTGCAACAATGGAACTGAGTTCAAGAACTCCGTGTTAAATCACTTCTGTGCTGAAAGGGGTGTGCTCAGACAAGACAGTTCAGCTCGCACACCGTAACAAAATGGTGTTGCTGAGAGAAGAAACCGAACTCTCATCGAGGCAGCAAGAACTATGCTGTGTGACTCAAAACTACAGCTGTTTTTCTGGGCTGAAGCTGTTAACACTGCATGCTACGTGCAGAATTGAGTTCTGATCAACAAAAGCCAGATGAAAACCCTATATGAGATCGTCTATGGACACAAACCCACTGTTGCTCATTTTCCTGCGTTCGGATGTCCATGTACACTGTTGAACCTTGACTCGACTTCGAAATTTGGAGCAAAGGCCAATGACTGCTATTTTGTGGGCTTTGCAGGTCACACTGCTTACAGGGTATATAACAAGTCCACAAAGCAAATCGTGGAATCGTACGATATTCGGTGGCTTGAGGAAAACGAGACGGATGCTAGAGTTGGACCTGACTGGTTGTTTGACTACAACGAACTATTCAAGCCATTCAATGTGCCTTCAGCCGTCGATGCTGAAACTTCTGATATAGTGGGATGTGCTAATGAAGATGAAGAGCAGCTTGATATTTTTCAAAAGGGTCCATTTGCGGGTATTGATCCGCTAGAATTGTTCGACAATAGTTAACCGTCTCCCTCAGGTTCTCAAGATCCTGATTCGACACTTGTCTCAGAATCAACTCCAAGTTCTCCGGTTGAGAGTAGTTAGCCTTCAACCTCAACACCTTCGGCTAAGGTTCCATTAATTGAGGGGGAGAGTCTCATCAGACAAGTTTTCGGCAGTACTCTTTTTCCAGATGCTATTCCAAACGAATACATTGCTAGTACCTCGTATTATCATAGTACAACAGCTTCTGGTTGGAGAAATCCTCTAATCGATTCGCTTGACGAACTCACAAACTTGCCGGCCACCAGTAGTGTTCCAGATCACTCCGTTCCATCGAGAATTCAACGGGATCATCCAATCGAAAATATCATTGGTCCCCTCGAGTCGGGTGTGTCAACTAGAAGTCAAACAGGAAACATAAACAATTGTCTCTACTCCTGTGTCATTTCTCTGATCGAACCAAAATCAATTGATATGGCACTTCAGGAACCTAGCTAGGTAGATGCAATGCATGAAGAGCTAAATCACTTTGACAAGCTAAATGTATGGAAATTGGAGGAACTGCCTAAAGGGAAAAATTCGCTTGACACGAGATGGGTCTTCAGAAACAAACAAGACGATACTAGGGTTATTGTCAGAAACAAGGCTTGTCTTGTGGTTCGTGGATTTCGTCAGGTAGAAGGGTTGGACTACACAGAAGTTTACGCTCCCGTAGCTCTTCTTGAGGAAATTCGTATATTCTTGGCATATGCATCCTATATGGGATTTACTGTCTATCAAATGGATGTCAAGACCGCCTTTCTATACGGGGAAGTAAAGGAAGAAATCTATGTGGATCAGCCACCAGGTTTCAGGGGTTCTAAGTATCCTGATCACGTTTACAAGCTAGACAAAGCTCTCTATGATCTTCACCAAGCTCCTCGGGCGTGGTATGCTACTCTAACGGCTCACCTGTTGGAACATGGTTACAAGCGTGGGACCATTGATCAGACACTGTTTCTGAAGACAGTTGGAAAGGACCTCATCCTTGTTCAAATCTATGTGGATGACATCATTTTCGGTTCTACCAGCACCACTTTGTGTACTGAATTTGAGGGAGTTATGAAGAAGAGATTTGAGATGAGTTCACTGGGAGAGATGACGACATTTTTGGGTTTACAGGTTCGTCAGAGTGCAACAGGGATTTTACTGCATTAAGGGAAATATGTCGAAGACATTCTAGCAAAGTTCAAATTCCAAGATTCCAAATCGGCAGCGACTCCCATGGCGGAAAGACCACTTCTTTCTTCTGATGCTATCGATCGATGATCGAATCTCTTATGTATCTCATTGCTAGTCATCCCGACATCATGTTTGCTGTTTGTCAATGCGTGCGTTTCCAGGCTAACCCTAAACTCTCTCATTTAATTGCTGTTAAACGTATCTTTCATTATCTGAAAGGGCAATCGAAGCTTGGTCTTTGGTATCCCAAAAACTCAGAATTTGATTTGTATGCTTTTGCTGACAGCAATTATGGAGGTGATGATATTGACAGGAAATCAACATCTGCGAGATGTCAGTACTTGGGTGATCGCCTGATTTCGTGGCAATGCAAGAAACAACAGACGGTGTATACTTCTACCGCCGAGGCTGAGTATGTGGCTGCTTCCGCATGCTGCTCACAAGTTATCTAGATGCAACATCAATTACTGGATTACGGTTTGGAATTTCTTGACACTCCCATCTTTTGTGATAATGATACTGCTATTGCTATTGTTAAAAATCCTGTTTAGCATTCCAAAACCAAGCACATTGACATCAAGGTCCATTTTATTCGTGACTGTTACGACCCGAAACTGATTCATCTTGAACAAATCCATACTGATAATAATGTGGCGGACCTATTTATGAAACCGGTCGGAACAGCCAGATTCAATGTGCTTGTAGGGTTTCTTAAGATGCTACGTTTTGAAGACTGAGTATTTTTGAGGTTTAAATTGTGTACATAAATTTTTTTTGTCATAATTTCTGTACAAATTTAGGGGGAGAAAAAGAAAAATACAAAAAGAGTGTGTGTGTGTTTTAATAAAAAAAACGTTTTTTCCTTTTCTTAAAATCATGCCGATTACTCAAGTTCAACGGACAGATTTCATATGTTTGGTCCTGTCATCAATTCTTGACTCACAGGATAGCCATTAACCTTAGGACTGAAAGTGGCCGGGGCAACTGTACATAAATAAAAAAAATTATTTTTGTTTAGCTATTGTTTTAAGTTCTCTCACTGAAAATTATGTCGGCCGCCTAAAGTTTGAGGGACACATTTTATGTGTTTGGTCCTATCGTCTATCTGTAGACTCATAGGATAGCCATTCACCTGAAAACTGAAGGTAACTGGGGTGATTGGATTTAAAATTGTCTTCGGGATCATCTTCTGGGAAGTGATATTATTATTCACTTAAAAGCTTTTAGAAGCTCAAAATATTTTCAAATGAAAATTGATCCAACTTTTGAAAAATGATAGATAAGTTGATTTTGTGTGCCTAACGTGTGAAGGTATTAGGCTAAAAAGGCTTTTGATTAGTCATTGATGTGTATGGTAGCTTTCCATGATAACTAAAAGTTTGAAGTGATATAAACTAAATCTGCTAAACTTATTGTGGAGAGTCATTTTGAAGATGCTTTGCATGACCCTAGATATATCTCTCCGAATGATAGGCAGAAAAGTAATTACCCACTCATACACGAGCCCGTTAGTGTCTTGATCACCAAAAATATTATATTAAAAAAAATTGTATATCTATGATGTAAATATATATGAAATTATTTTCATTCAAACTTGTTTTCCAAAAGCTTAATGGGTCCCAGGGAACTACAGGGGTGGGGCATACAAATAAGTCCTAAACACCTTGAATGTAAGGCTTGTAAGTCCGGATGGCATGTAAGTCCAACGTTTAACCTTAAAGCTTAAAATTATTTTTGTATAGAGAAAATTCTTTTGATCAAGCACTAGGGGGTTGGAGTCAAATTGGGGTGATATGGGGAAAGCCAAATACGCTTTGAGAATAGATAAGGGGCATCATAGGTCCATAAGTGATGTCCATGTAAGCTTTATGCCTAATTGAATCTAATCATATCGCTGGCGCAATGAAAATCATGACAATTACCTGCTATCAACCTTTTCACTATGTCTCAATAATGTTGAAAATGAATCATTGTGGAAGTATCTTAATCAATATGATTTCATGTTTGGATCTTTTCATAAAAAGGTGTCGCTTTTTTAAAACAGCTGAAATTTGATCCAAAAATGTGTTAAATTTACTGAAGGCCAGATGGTTAAATCTTTTTGTTTCAGTTTAGTTTTTATCGTTTTTTAATTTTTGGTTTTTACCTCATGTTTACTCGTGTCGAAACAAATGTCTTAAGAAATCATTTTCACATGAATCGGGATTAGTTTTTTTTTTTGGATCATGAAATTTGACGTTGCAAAATATCGTGGGCCATTCAATTGGTCCCAAACATGTCCATAATACTTGTGTTCTTGACCCAGTCATCTTTGGCCCAAGTTGTTTGTGATAATGGTGTTCTCGGCTCTTCCTAGTTCTCGGCCAAATCATTTTGGCCTAGAAAACTCAGTCTTGTGCATTCTCTGCTTTCAGTAAATGGTTCTCGGCCATATGTTCTTGGTAAATAAATGTTCTCGGTCAAGTTTGATGTGACCAGGCAGTTTAAAAGGCACTATTGAAAATCACAACTTCTATTATCTTCCAAAATCTTCTCTCATATAACCATAAAATCTTTCACCTACTTGCCACCATATATCTATTCTTGTCCCCTTGTACTTTCAAGCAAACTTCTTTAAACGGTAAAGAAATCTATTATGGTTGAGAGGTTTTCGGTGGTCATTGGATTTGCTTGATTCATCATTCAGAAGGTTTGTTTGTTTGTTTTTTTTGGAGTTACCGATTATCAGTTTAGTCATTGATTGTAGTTACAGGTTTGGTCATCAATGGTGATTGGTGATATGAAGATGACGATGAATAGTGTTCTCAGGTTTTCGGTATGGATTGACCAGATTCTCCTGATCAACCTGAGAGATCTTCGAATCAAAGTTATTTTGAGAAGTACTCGGTCAATCCGTGACCGAGGACTTGTTGGTTCTACCAAAGATACATCGTGTGTGACTTCTCTGAGTCAATCAAGCCTAATACTTGCTGCTGTTCATGATAACAAAGGTCATGTTCATCTACTTCATATGGGAAGTAGCATGACCTGTGCTGGATTACTAGACAGGTTTTAATAAAGGCCCTAAATAAGACACTCAACTTCCAAATGTCTATTTAGGAGCCACAGTATATACACCGAAAGGTCTAAATGAAGGTATAGAAGCACGCTGACTGTTTACGACTGAAGCATTTGTGATCAAGAAATAAACCAAGGGGGAGAATGTTGGGCAATGACTTGTGGTTTATGCTTGTATTTTGGGCTTAGTTTGGGCTGTATTATGTAAACCGAGATCTGTTGATCACGGTGGGCTTTTGTATGTTTTGGGCCTAGGTTGGTATAACTATATATACGATGTATGTAGTTTAAGTCAAGTTTGTTCGTCCATTGTATTTGGAACCGTGTAAGCTAAGGGCTTAAGCACCCGGCGTATAATATACGTGTGTTTTGAAGCTTCTTTGTGTGTTTTGCTTGTGTTCTTTATTGCCTCATAGAATCAGTTTGGTGATTAGTTTCCGCCTAATCATCGAGTATATTGATATCACATTGAAAGATCCGTTCACGGGACTTACACCACTACTAGGAACGACGAAGAGAGGAGAGTGATGAAGAGGATGATGAATTTGACAATGAGGATGAGGATGACGATGATACTCAATATATTTATGATGAGCCGCATGATGGTGATGGGGGGCAATGATGGTGGAAACGGTGATGGAAGTGTTGGTGGTGGCAGTGGAGCAACTGATCAGTCTGCTTCACAATCTGTGATGCCAAGATTGGATCCTCAATCTACTGATCCTACTTCAAAAATAAGAGATGCTGATGTTGCATTGGAGGATGAAATTTCCTCACTTTTAAATGTTGATCAACTTGCAGGTACATTAGCTCCAATACAAGAAGCCGTGGAAGATGATGATCATGGAATAAATTACACGCCGAACCTGGACACTCCGGTTCGTGCTAATGAAGACGTGGTCCAAGTGCCAGTGACCATGGTGGCTTTTCCTGCGAATGATGATGTTGAATCGCCTCATGCCCCGAGACAAAAGAGGAGCAAAAGATACTTCATCAGCAACCGTGCCAGCATTCGTGACCGACTGTATCCATACCTTGAAGACTCTCCAATTGTTTACTGCAAATGACATGCCAGCAGCAAGACTTGGGCAATCCGACGTGGCAATGAAAACTGACCTATATGCATTACACGGATATGCATACTCTGTCTGAGCTTGACATGAACTACTTCAGACGAATTGTGGGTCCCTCAGCGACAGAGAAGGGTTTAAAGGGATGGTTTAACCGATTTTTGAAAAAAGAATGGAAGGACGACAACCCTAACTTTAAACTCAACAAGGGTAAGTCGTATCGGCGTCCAACAGAAGCGGATCCAGCCACTGGGAAGAAGAGAAAAGTGTGCATATACAAGACAAATAAAGACAGACGAGCTATTTATTATGGTGAGCCATTCTTGCCAAATCTATTCCAACACTTTATCTGCAGGGAGTTTGACAACAGCATGGGGGAAGCAATAATCCACTGCAAAGACATGCATTTCATCACTTCTTTCATGAGCATGAACTAGCCGCCCTCCGCAAAGAAGATTTATTGAAGTTGTGCAACTCCCCACTGGCCACTATTGAAGATGTTTGAAGGGACGTCACGGATAAGGTAGTTGAGAGTTCAACAAGTTTGTTCATTATCTTGTTGACAATCAACTATTCAACTGTGAATCCGGCTTCGTTTACGAGACCGACTGAAGATGGAAGCCACCGGAACAAATACTAAATACTGAAGGAAGATTGTATGGCCCCGTTTTGTTCAATAGTCTTTTGTATTTGTCTGTTTCATTTACGATGTATTTTAGTAGCTTTCGGTTTCGTTATTGTATGTTTGGGCCCGAGGCCTTGTACATTGAGCCCATTGGGCCGACATAATGAATGGTAGCACGGGATGTTTTCTAATATAAATAGTAGAAGAGATGCCCCATGTAAACTAACCCTTTTGCAATATCTCTGTTATCCATATTACCAACTCTTCTAACTCTCTCTCTCTTTCTCTCTATCTCATGGCAATAACAACACCTCCAAGATCCGAGATCCTGGTTGCTTACTAGTGATTTCCGCTAGCTAGTAAGTGAGATTGAATCAAGAACTTGCTGTTAGATTCGGTGTCAAGACCTACAAAACAATGTGAAGCTGTTTTCATCTTCATTCCATACTTCTTTTTTAAGTTTCTAGAGAGAGAAAGTTACAGTGAAAAAACGAGAAAGGAGCTCTAACACTACTAGAAAATGGGAAACATTGCTACAGAAATTTGTGACGCAAATTTTTGTGTCGGAATTTTCCAAGCAATTCTGACACATATTTGACGGAAAGTGAAATCCTAATTTTTATTTCCAACAAAAACTAAATTGCGTCGGAAATGCGTTGTAATTTTTGACGCACAACCAACACTTCATTTTAATTGTGTATTTTATGTCTTATATTTACATGATAATACAACTTGTGTTGGGAATGTGTCAGGAATTCCTACACATTTCTGACACAAAAATTAAATTTTGTAATTTTGTTTTTTTTATTTAGTTAAATTAAATCATAATACAAAGGGCGTCAGAAACGTGTCGGAATTTCCGACGCAATTTCAACACAATGATTTTATTTTCTAATTTTAATTTTTTTAATATGTTAATAGAAATGATAACACAAATCGCGTCGGAAAAGTGTCAGAACTGTGTTGGAATTTTAGACTAATTTCATATGCAAATTTTAGTTTTGTATTTTATCAATATATTAATGAAACTAATAATATTTGAGTTTAAATTGGCAAAACTTGTTTTGTGAGTGAATTTATGGTTGTTTTGGTATAACAGGTTTTGTGGCTTTATTGTGTACTAGTTTGAGGCCCGTGTATTACACGAGTAATTGATGAAAATTTTAAGCTTTAACCATTAAGTGAAATACAGTCAATAAAATAATCATATACTGTTAATACAATTACCATTTACATTAAAACTACAAAAATTACATAATTAAGATTACACAAATATGCTACAAATAAGTAAAGCCTTTCATGTACACTATATTTGTGATTGTATTGGTCGGTATAAATTGTTTATCAAAAATCAAAATCTTTAGTTCATGTATGATTGTAACTCTTGATAAGGTAGCATAAAGGTCTGCTTATAACTCTTTGGTGCGACAAATAAGGTTCTCCAAGTACATACTAACTCTTGGTAAATGATAATGTATCCATGAAACTAACAAAAAAAATTAAAAAAAATTCATGCACATAAAATATCATACCTTTTAGTCAATTAATATGATATCATTTGAGATCATCTGCTGACATTTATCAAAAAAACATGATTATCCCAACCAAATTACCTAAACGTTGTTGATATAATCATCCTTAGAATCTTTAGAATTTATGATAAATTTGTTGTAATTAATATTCTGTGTATGACAAATTTTTAATTGATTTTATATTTTCCAATTAACAATTGAATAATAAACAACATATAAAACTGAAAAACTATAGCAAAATCATTTGTTTCATTTCATATGAAATGTAATTGCCAGAAAAATGACAAAAACATACTAACCTTAAAGGATACCTTGCCATTTGTGAGTATTCCTCTACCAACTATCTTCCATCCATTTTCATCACTCCTAAAGGCAACTGGACCTTCATATTTTCTTTCATAGTTTATTAGAGCACCTTTTTCACAGGTCATGTGCCTGGAACATCCACTCACATTCTTCTTCTGAGTCTGAATCTGACCCATTCTTCACAACTTTTGACTTGATTAAATCTTCAATTTGCTCACTCACATATTCCTTCTGTTCCTCAACTCCTTCTTAGATTTCCATTGGAACCCTCTAGGTTCATAACCCTGATTCATCAAAAATTTCTCATCCCCATTAAGAACACCAGGCCTAATCTTTTCTTTTCTCATGTCATTAGACCTTTTGTTCTTTGCAGATTTGCTTGATATTCTTGATTCATCTTTGATCTTCAAGACTTGTTTCAGTCTCTTCTCAAGCACTGACCTTTTCTCTTCATCATCTGAACTTCCCTTCTCTTCATTTAGGTATCTTTGATACATTTTCTTATATCCCTTCATATCGAATCCACTGACTACATCAGGAATGTCAAAGGTTTCTTCCACTACCCAACATGAATCAGTGTGATGGCCATAAGCATCACACTTCTTGCACCAGACTTTGGCAAAATCTCCCAAGTCCTCAAGCATCTGCTTGTCTTGATATCTATCACTTGGTTTAGGGAAATCAAATCCAAGTGAGGTTTTAGGGTAGAGAGAGTTTGTAAAGTCCATCTTCATTGGCTTGCTAAGATCTGGCACCTGAGGATGCTTTTCTTTTACAAACTTTATCATTTAGATCTTTGACCCGTTCCTTGAAGAACTTTCTTTATGATCTATGAATTTCCCTATGATTGGATTGTACTCAACATCTCCAATGTCAAACAGATCATGATTTGAGAACATGAGATAGATTTGAGGATGTGACTGATCACAAGATGATCTATGGGTAATATCATTCCTCTTCTTCACTTCTTCTTAAGACCTATCACAAATATCAAATACCACATGTTCCTTTCTCATTTGTTCATAGTGTTTCTTCAGCTTGCGAGTCATCTTTGGCAGCATAGGAATCTTTTCACTTTTCTTCTTGCTGGATCCCCTTTTTTTCTTGCCCTTAGATGATTTATTGCTTCCACAACTGCAAAAACTGTCTCCACTCGAGTACTCACTCCACTTCTTTTTACCTTCCATCTTAACAGTCTTCTTAATCTCTGATTCCTCATACTGTTTTACTGTCAACTCTCCATTCTTATCAACAAACACATCATCATACTGCTTCACAAACTCAGCTTTGTCATCAAACACATTCTTGAATTGTTTCAGGTATTCACTTCTGCTCTCCTTGTCTACCTTCAGTGGATAGCTATCACAGAAAGGTGGTGGCACCTTCTTGTACTTCTCTTCTTCAGTCATTTTATCCACATAACCCACTATATTTCCTGTAGAAACAAGGTTCTTCAAGAATTCCATCTGAATCAACAAATCAGCATTTTTCAATTTTTCTTCAGCATACATTTTCTTCAAACCCTCAATTTCAATTGACATTTTTGATTGAGTTTGGTTGCCATCATACAATCCTCTTCAGGTCCCTTGATTTGATTTTCATAAGTAGCCTCACTTGCTTCATATACATTCAAGAAAGCTTCCTTTCTCCCACACTCAGTTTTCCACTTTCCAATCTCCTGATTTAGTTCATCAATAGTAAAAAGAAGATCAGAAATTGAAACATCAGATTGTACCTGAGCATTTGAAGATTCAGGCTTATCATGCACTTTTGACAAAATGCAACATTTTCCTTCTCCATTTCAGCTGCATGATTGCTCCAAGCAAATTCCCATCCTGTGGCACCCTGGTTACTGCAACATTTCCTTGATCCCTTAGCTGGTTCACATTGTTTTGATTTGTTCTGTTCTGATTAGTATGAACCTGCATTGGATTGTTTCTTTGGGGTTGAAAGGTTTGTTGCTGGGGTCTGTTTGGATTTTGATAGGGATTTTGGTTGGTGATTTGATTTCTCTGTTGCTGGAAATTTTGATTCTGGTTCTAGTAGAATTGATTTTGGTTCACTTGATTGCCAGCTTGCTTTGGCATGTTACATTCTCTAGCAAAATGTCCAGGTTGTTGACAGTTATAACAGATGGCTTTTGATTTGTCAAATCCAATTCTTTCATTTGGTCTATTGAAGCTTGTTCTACCAGTCCTGTTATACAACCTTTTGCTTCTTACTGCTAGCATAGCTGCATGCCACTTTATGTCCATGTCCTCTAAATCATCAGCATCTCTTTGTTCTAGATCTTCTTGTACAATGCTTGTGTTTGTTAGATTCTTGGCCACAAAGGCATGATTACCCACCTGCTTTGGCATGTTTCATTCTCTAGCAAAGTGTCCCGGTTGTTGACAATTGTAACAGATGGCCTTTGACTTATCAAACACAATTCTTTCATTTGGTCCATTAAAGCTTGTTCTTCCAGTTCTGTTATACATCCTTTTGCTTCTCACAGCCAACATAGTTGCCTGCCGTTTTATGTCCATGTCTTCTAATTCATCAGCATCAATTTGCTCAAGATCCTCCTGCACAATACTTGTGTTGATCAGTTTCTTGGCGACAAAAGCATGGTATGACTCAGTAAAGATAGAGAACAATGCTTGATAGTCGGTTCCTTGAGCATTATTGTTCTGCATAAATGTTTACTGCCCATTTGCTGTGGAAGTAGCATCATCTTCAATTAACTGAACATTGAATCTTGATTGGCCACTGCAAGTTGAACTTGTTTCTGATGGCTCCTCAATAATGGGCTGCTGGTTTCTGATTGAGAGGTTACTCATTGGTGCAACAAGAGCATTGTTCACTTGAAAGCTTGGCTTATCCTCCCTAATCATATGATTTTCAATCATCTCATGTTCTGCAGCCTTGAGAAAAGCAATCACATCATCCAACATAAAGCTGGGAAAACTGACCTTTTCTTTGATAAACTTGCTAGAAGTGTACCATTCACCAGATAGAGATGATAAAAGCTTTTTGTTCAACTCAAAGTCAGAGATCTGCAAATCAGTCGTTCTTATGTCATTTACAATCGCCATAAACCTCTGCAAAACTGATTTTAATCTTTCTCCGTCTTTGAACTTGAATCTGTCTAGTTGCCACTTCAATCTGTCTTTCTTGACATCTCTTAAATCAGTATTCCCTTCAAACATTTCAATAACTGCATCATACATACCCTTTGCGGTCTTGTGATGATTGACAGTTGTCAAAATTTCCCAAGAAAGCCCTAACTTTAGCATAGACAAAGCCTTATCGTCTCGCTTCCTCATTTTTAGCTCAACCGTAGCATTGTTGTTTGGAGCTGTTGAAGGAACATAGTTTCCTTCAGTGATAGACATGTAAAGCTCTGGGTCGTTGTAGTTTACAGCTGCTTCGAAGAGCACCTTCCATTTTATGAAGTTTTCTTGTCCAAGCAATCTTGGAATCTTGTTTGTAGAAACTTCTTGCTCTTCCATTTCTGTAGATATGGAGTTTGCAGTAGTGAAACAGAGTAAAGCTTCAAGCTTTTTCACAAACCTTCAGTCCTGTGGCCTTCAGCGAGCTTACACTAGCTTTGATACCACTTGTCAGAACCGGGAATCGGGTGAAACCTTAGATAGGTTGACAAGAACACACCGACTCGATTACCCAAAGGCCTATTGAATATCCCGGCGGAATCAGGATATCCAACAAATGGGAACGAAGGATTGAGAATAATAGACACGAAACAGTAATAATTAATCAATAAAAGCACACTCAAACAAAGATTCACTGTAATAAATGCATCATTTAATGTAACAGTGTAAGGAATGTCTAGGGTTTCGTGCATGACGACGGCGGCTGCTGTACGAGGAATAGAATATTCTTTTTGGAATGTTTCTCGTATTGCGTGTGTCGTTATCCGTGCCCTAAATGGACCCTGGCATTCCTTCTAGAAGTTCCTAATCATTACATAATGAAATACAAAATAATACAAGTGTTGAGTTCTCAAGCAAGATAACCATCTTGCTCGAGCAAGCTCACTATGATAGGTATGCTCGATGAGTGTCTTTGAGCATACTTTACTTAGAATATCTTCACAGAAGATATTCCCTCCTAGCAGGCTTCATTCCTCTTGACTAATCCATGCTTTGCTTGAACTAGTCCATAGAGCAAACTCATTCTTCTTGATGTCTTCAGTCTTCTTATTCAGCAGTCTTTATCATGCTCGGATGTAAATCTTGCTCGGGAACTAAATTGTGCTCGAAGTCCTTGCTTTGATCACGTGACATCTTCTTATTGCATCCATACTTGTCCCCATGTGCTCGATCATCCTATGCTCGTAACACTTGGTTGAAACTTGTATGATCAAGCTGTTTGCTCGATTGGCAATCCATGCTCGATAGAAGAACACTCTTGCTCGTTGAAGTGTAGCTTGCTCGAAGCCTTAACACTTAGAATAACTAACCATTTAAGGTTCTGGAGACCTTGCTCGAAGTAGTAAAACCATACTCGATCGTCTAGGCTTGCTCGAAGTCCATACTTAGCCATTTTCTGAGGAGGTTGAGAAGATTCCAATCTTCCTTATCATAAATCCGACCCAACAAAACTTATTTTTAACTTTTTTTAAAAAGTTATTTTACGATTTTTTTTCTTTTCTCCTTCTAATAAGATGATATTGTTCCTAAAAAAATAAAAATAGTAAACCGTCGATGTAGTGCATATATGCACTAATGTGTATTGCATATATACAAGAGTGTTTTATTGCATATAATATAACACAATTGCATTATACAATACACACTTGAATATATGCAAATACAGCTATGATAATTGTATGTAATACACACTATTGCACATATGCAATAACATATGCAATAAACTATGCACATATGCAATAACATATGCAGATTGCACATACGTAATATACAACACTAATGCACATATGCACTATATCGATTTTTTTATTTCTGTATATAATATAACAATATTGCACTAATACTATACAAAAAATTGCATATATACTATTCAAAAGTATTGCACATATCAAAATACACACTAGTGCACATATGCAATAACATATGCAATAAAAAAAAGTCGATGTATTGCATATGTGCACTACGAGTTTTTTTTAATTATTTATTTTTTATTTTTTTTTCTTTTTTTCAAGTGAATGGTAACAAAATATAAGAATAATGGCAAAAACAGAAATTTAAAAATATTTTTTTAATTAAATTCAAAATATTTCTTTATTAGTTCTCTAGTTCAATCTTTAAGAAGGAGTTCTCTTTTGATCCTCTCCCTAATATATATATATAAGGAGAGGATCAAGAGAAAACTTATTTTTAGAGAGAAAACTTAAAAACTCTTAAATAATTATTTTTAATTAATTATTTTTTTATTTTTAATTAAAAAACAAAATTATTAAAATATTTTTTTATTTTTAATTAAAATTAATTATTTAGGAGTTTTTAATTAATTATTTTTTTTATTTTCAAAAAAATCAAAAAAATTAAAAAAAACCGGCTGTAATGCACATACATATTATTGTGCGATACTGTTTTATTACACATGTGTATTACTCTGTATTTTTAAGTTTAATAGTGTTTAATTGCATATATTCAATATTTATGTATTGTATATGTGTAGTAGTGTTCTATTATATAGAAAAAAATAATAATAAAATAAAAGATAGTGCACATGTGCCTTAATGTTGTATTACACATACGTACTAATGTGTATTCGATGTGCGTATTAGTCTTATATTGCATATATACAATAGTGTATCAAATATGCGTAATAGTGTTGTATTCTATGCAATACAAACACTTTTGCATATATGCAATACACACTATTACATATGTGCACTACACTGACGAGGTTACTGACAAGGTTTTTTGTTTTTTTTTAACCAATAACAACATATAAGAATAATGAAAAAAAAAGAAACTTAAAAAAAAAATTTTAAAGTTAAAAATAGTTTTTTAGGAGTTTTTAGGAGTTTTTAATTTTCTCTTTAAGAGGAGTTTTCACTAGATCCCACCCCTATATATATACTAGTCGAGTGCCCGCGAGATGTTGCGGGTGTCCGAACGCAAACCCTGCGAATCACATAACAATTAAGAGTGTTCATGGTTCGGTTTAAAGCATTTAAACCTTTTAAACCGGTCATCAGTTTGCTTTCACGGTCGGTTATTTTTTTTACTTTCACTCGGTTGGTTGGTTTCGAAATTTTCAAACCGTTGCTAACGGTTTAGTTCACGGCTTATGCTGAAAACCGGCCATATGAAATCATGCCAAACATAAATGTTGTATGCATTTTAATCTTTTATTATTTAGTATTTGACAAGTTTTGTTATATATATTAGATATAGTTAAGATATAATTGAACAAAGTCTTTTTTACTACAAGTAAACGTGACTATTACAACTTTAAAATTAACCTAATTCCAGTATGATTTTTTATAATATTCGTTCTTGTTATAATTTCGCATCATAGGTGTTCCATTAATCTTTGCCATCTATGTTGCTAAAATTATCATTTTTCTTATTTTGTTATATATAAGAGAGTTGGTAACGATTCGGTTTCAATTTTCAATGATTCAGTTTTGGTTTGGACAACGAAAAATCGATACTAATGGTTGGGCTCGCAAGTTTAACTTACAAACCATCAAAAACCGGCATCGAGCACCCCTACATAACTTATTAGTTTTTCAAAAATTGAAAAAATTATAACAATATCAAACTCAAATTAAAGAGAATAAAATGCTCGATTTTATGATGCACTTTTTTTTTTACAAAAAATTAGCGTACAAAAAAATTATGGTTGTTTAAAAATCATGGCGGGAAGTTAGTTTAAGATTAAAATTAAAAACATAATATAGTTAAAGATGAGGGGGCAAACTTGTAAGTTAGGTGAATTGTGTTTAAAAGACAAGTTTACCCCTTTTACACATGTACTTCATGCATTAGCATTTGTAAAACTCTTAAAATCAAGTGTCTTAATTTACTCTTGTCTCATGTATTATATATAGTATAGATAGTTAAGATATAATTGAACAAAGTCTTTTTTTAATACAAGTAAACATGACTATTACAACTTTAAGTTAACTTAATTTCAGTATGATTTTTTATAATCTTCGTTCTTGTTATAACATTTATGTTGCTAAAATTATCATTTTCCCTATTTTGTTACATATAAGAGAGTTGGTAATTATTCGGTTTCAATTTTCAATGATCCAATTTTGGTTTGGAAGACGAAAAATCGATACTAATGGTTGGGCTCACAAGTTTAACTTACAAACCATCAAAAACCGGCATCAAGCACCCCTACGCAACTTATTAGTTTTTTAAAAATTGAAAAAATTATAACAATATCATATTCAAATTAAAGAGAATAAAATGCTCGATTTTATGGTGCACTTTTTTTACAAAAATATTAGCGTAAGAAAAAATTATGGTCGTTTAAAAATCGTGGGGGGGAAGTTAGTTTAAGATTAAAATTAAAAACATAATATGGTTGAAGATGAGGGGGCAAACTTGTAAGTTTGGTGAATTGTGTTTAAAAGACAAGTTTACCCCTTTTTACACATGTACTTCATGCATTAGCATTTGTAAAACTCTTAAAATCAAGTGTCTTAATTTACCCTTGTCTCATGTATTATATATAGTATAGATAGTTAAGATATAATTGAACAAAGTCTTTTTTTAATACAAGTAAACATGACTATTACAACTTTAAGTTAACTTAATTTCAGTATGATTTTTTATAATCTTCGTTCTTGTTATAACATTTATGTTGCTAAAATTATCATTTTCCCTATTTTGTTACATATAAGAGAGTTGGTAATGATTCGGTTTCAATTTTCAATGATCCAATTTTGGTTTGGAAGACGAAAAATCGATACTAATGGTTGGGCTCACAAGTTTAACTTACAAACCATCAAAAACCGGCATCAAGCACCCCTACGCAACTTATTAGTTTTTTAAAAATTGAAAAAATTATAACAATATCATATTCAAATTAAAGAGAATAAAATGCTCGATTTTATGGTGCACTTTTTTTACAAAAATATTAGCGTAAGAAAAAATTATGGTCGTTTAAAAATCGTGGGGGGGAAGTTAGTTTAAGATTAAAATTAAAAACATAATATGGTTGAAGATGAGGGGGCAAACTTGTAAGTTTGGTGAATTGTGTTTAAAAGACAAGTTTGCCCCTTTTTACACATGTACTTCATGCATTAGCATTTGTAAAACTCTTAAAATCAAGTGTCTTAATTTACCCTTGTCTCATGTATTATATATAGTATAGATAGTTAAGATATAATTGAACAAAGTCTTTTTTTAATACAAGTAAACATGACTATTACTACTTTAAGTTAACTTAATTTCAGTATGATTTTTTATAATCTTCGTTCTTGTTATAACATTTATGTTGCTAAAATTATCATTTTCCCTATTTGTTACATATAAGAGAGTTGGTAATGATTCGGTTTCAATTTTCAATGATCTAATTTTGGTTTGGAAGACGAAAAATCAATACTAATGGTTGGGCTCACAAGTTTAACTTACAAACCATCAAAAACCGGCATCAAGCACCCCTACGCAACTTATTAGTTTTTTTAAAAATTGAAAAAATTATAACAATATCATATTCAAATTAAAGAGAATAAAATGCTCGATTTTATGGTGCACTTTTTTTACAAAAATATTAGCGTAAGAAAAAATTATGGTCGTTTAAAAATCGTGGGGGGAAGTTAGTTTAAGATTAAAATTAAAAACATAATATGGTTAAAGATGAGGGAGCAAACTTGTAAGTTAGGTGAATTGTGTTTAAAAGACAAGTTTACCCCTTTTTACAAATGTACTTCATGCATTAGCATTTGTAAAACTCTTAAAATCAAGTGTCTTAATTTACCCTTGTCTCATGTATTATATATATATATATAGGGTTAGGTTCAAATAAAAAGTTTGATTTTCCTAAAAAGGCAAGGAATGAGGGTATTTTAGTCTTAACACTTTAATATCAAAACCCACTTACTTTAATCTCAAAACTCATTTAAATTAATTTCAAAAACCCACATACATAAAACCCACTTACATCTTCACTCATCTCCTATAACCACAACCACTCCACCGCCCACCGCCACCACCTTGCTGGAAAAGTCTATGGAAATTTCACTGGAAATTTCACGGAAAAGTTGTCGGAAAGTCACCGGAAAACAATCCCCGAGAAATTTCACCGGAAAAATCGCCCAAAAAAATCACCAAAAAGTCGCCGAATAAAAGTCACCGGAAAACGGCCGCCGAAAAAAACACAACGGAAAACACTATGAAAAATACAATTTAAAAAACACAATGGGAAAAACATAATGGAAAAAAATACTATGAAAAAAACACAATGATAAAAACACAATAAAAAACACAATTGTATGACACAATGTAAAAAACACAATAGAAAAAAACACAATGAAAAAAAATACAATTGTATAACACAATTTTGGTAAAACACAATACGTAAAAAACCCAATAATTTTTTTTTTATTTTTATATAACAATATGGTACTCATATAAAAGATAAAAAGACACTCGTTATTGTGGTGAATTTGTTTTTCAATTAAAACGTCGTAAAAAAAGTTATTGACGCTTTAAAATGATGGGGGGGGGGGTTGGCATGTGCCTTGCATGTGGAGAGAGAAAGTCAACAAATATGTTATTCATTTTATGCATTTTCTCTTATGTTCACACTTGATTTCTACCTAAATTAATCTTAACCCTCCATGTTCAAAATCAATGGACAAGATTACTTCTTATCCTTCCTACAAAAACTATACTTTCTATTGTAACATAACCCTATATATATATATATATATATATATATATATATAGAGAGAGAGAGAGAGAGAGAGAGAGAGAGAGAAAATGGTTCAAATAAGAATAAAAAGTTTCCTAGGAATGGTAAGACTCAATAGATTTTTGACATTTGGCATTAAAACCTATGGTAAAAGAATAATTCTAGGAAACTATGTCGGTTATAATGGTGAAAGAGTAATTCTAGAAAACTATGTCGGTTTTTGGTAATTTTAAATCTCAACCATTATTTAGCATGATCCAATGGCTATGATTTATTCTTAGTCTTCCTAAAAAACTACTTTTTACTATAACTCTCCCCTATATATATATATATATATATTAATATTATATTAATATATATAATGGAGATAAGAGAGAGAATATTGAAATTAAGAGTTTACAACTCTTTGTGCATGTTGTACAACTTATCAAGCCTAATGTCTTAAAACTATGGTAAACCCGGAGGGAAATGAGGGAGAGGAACCGTATTTTGAATTTTGAATATTGAAATCACATCCCAGTTAATTGAGATTGTTAGTTTGGTGGGTTCATTGAGATTCTGTTATTAATTGTGTTCGATTTGAACTGCCATGCCAGTCTTTACATCTGTGTATTCATAGGAAAGTATATAATTGCTTCTAATGTTGTTATTCAGTTCTGTAATTTGACTGATCTTAATATTGTGGATCTAGGTTTAATGATGATATTGTTGTTTTTATTGGAATATGTGATAAGTGCACTTATTTTGAATTGCATAATGAAGGATATCTTTTAATAAAAACACTCTTATAATAATATCAGCTTATCAACGATATAACATCAGGAGTCACTTACCAGTCATTGTTGGACAGCTTGAGTCAGAGTCACAAATTACTATATTAAGATTCAAAGTTTCGTGATCGTTAATACAAGTTGTTATATTTATTTTGTATCACTAACTACTAAAATTTGAATTTTTTAGGGTGTTAATATGCAACAGTTGCACTTAGAGATGGCCAAAAAAACCGGTTGGGGAACCGGTTTACCGGTTTAAACCGGAAACCGGTTTTTACGAAAACCGGTTTTTTAAAAACCGGTTTGACCGGTTTAGAAACCGCCGGTTCGTCTTTCGGTTACAAGTTCTAGATCCAAAACCGGTTAACGAACCGGTTAATGGAAAAACCGGTTTTTTTATTAACCGGTTATGGAAAAACCGGTTAACCGGTTTATAAAAAAACCGGTTTATAACGGCTATATGCCCGTTTTTTTTGTTTTTGGACCGTTTTTTTTTTTTTTTACCATTTTACCCCCACAAACATCTATATATAGTTTAGGTTGGGTATTGGTTAGATCACACTCGATTATACAACTCCAAACGCTCTAAACGTTTATTTCATACGCGATTATTTTGTTATCTCACACTCAATTATACCACATTACCACTCCATACGCTCTTATTTCGAGTCGTTTATTTCATACTCGAGTATACCACTCTTATTTCGTAGTCGATTATCATGGCCTCCCAAAGTGCTGCTTCATCCGTCAACATGGGTGCCTCGAACACGGGAGAAACGGTCGATTTGGATTTTTCTGCTAGTTCACGATTTGGATTTTTCTGGTTGATTTGGATTTTTCTAATTTAGTTAAAGAAACAGCAAACATGGAGGCAAATCATGAACAAACTGCGATTGGGAACAACAGGAGCATCTGCTAGTTCACGATTTAATGTTTGTATTTTTGAGTTAAATCATGAACAACAGTTCTTGGCAGAGATTTCTTCAGTGTTAATGATTTAATGTTTGTATTTTTGAGTTACGAATATGTGATAACGATTTAATGTTTGTATTTTTAATGTAAAAACTATAAATGAAAGTTATGTGTTTTTAATCTTTGGTTTGTTGAAAACACATTCACCAACACACACTCATACTCATCTTCCAAGCAAAGAACCCTAACAACGAAAGCAAAGAATGGCTTCGGTCAGTCCGTTTTGCCTTGTAGTTACCGTTTTGCCATGTAGTTACCGGTTTGTTTATACTGTGAAAAAATAATGGTCTTCATTAAGTACAAAATATAAAAAACAAATATTCGTATTTGAAACCGCGAAATTTAAAAAAAAAAAAAACCGGTTAATAAAAAAAACCGGTTAATAAAAAAACCGGTTTATTAACCGGTTCTAACCGGTTTCTAAACCGGTCCTAACCGGTTAGACCGGTTAGGGTTTTGACAGCAAAAAACCGGTTATTAACCGGTCCGGTTATTAACCGAACCGGTTTTTTTCCGGGCCAAAAAAACCGGTCCGGTTAATAACCGAACCGGTTTTTTAAAAAAACCGGTTTGTGCACCTCTAGTTGCACTCATTGCCACTTTTATGGGTCAATCATGGCGGACTTGTTTGAACTTTGGACAAGATGGGTTATTGAGAACAAGGTTCACCGCCTGCTATCCCATGTAATCTTTACTCCTTATATGGTGATTTTAATGTTTTTGTTATGCAAATGTTATTTACCATTTGATACTATGTTATCTTTAAATAAACAAGACGGACCGGACCATCCAAGCCACCAATAAACGTCTGTTATTCGTTTATAGAGAAGTAGTGACAACAAGCGGCCATATCTAACATTGACGGAGCCGCTTCAGATGAAAGACCGACTTACATGTGTGAAGTATGTGTGTGTTTATTTCTTTTTGCTTATACTTTTGAAAAATTCAATTATCATATGTATTTAGCTTACATAAGTATTTAGCTTAACTAGGCTCTCGAGCTCCACTCGTTTCGAGCACCTTTTCTAAAGCTCGAGCTTGGCTCATGAGTCATTTTTTCAAGCTTTAGTACTTAATAGTTAAATCACTATTTTGAGTCGTTACTTATTATTTATGAACAAATAAACTTTGCGTTGAATTTGGGTGTTAAATTGATGAAAGTGTTGTTTTAAATGGAGAAAACTTTCTATGTGATTTGTAACAAATGCTATGACATATTCAATTTTGCATCTGTCAAGGGAATTCATATATCATAATGTAGATTGTAGCCTTTCAATTTACATTTTAAGCAATAAAATAGTATTTTTCATCATTTCATGTATTAACCCCGTGTAAATGGTAACGAAAATTTGGTATGACAGGCATTATGATAGCAATAAGGATAAGGATTTCAATTGTTAGTATTTGCCCGGTAATTTCATCAACAAGAAGTCAATACAGGGAATGAATACATGGGGCAGCTTTATAAATATAAAGTGTGCAAACAGGAGAATTTGAGAAGTGCATGGTACTATGCTTATTCATTTATCAAAACTAAAAAAAATGTTTTTATGTTCATTATCTTACTAATATAATACATCTCATTAATCTTGTAGAATGGGTTATGGTTACGATTAATTGCAGTTTTGCTACTTGTACAGGTGAGTTTAAAACCAGATTCTCTACTAAAGCTGTGTGTGCAAAGCTTCTAGGATTGCAAAATGTGATGCTCACTCTTTCTAATCTTCAGAATCTGATAGTGTTTTATTTTGTACCTTTCATTAATTGTGTTAAGTCTCTTTTCTTTATTCTTATAAACCTTCTCTTTTTATTTATTCTTATAAACCTTCTCTTTTATTTAAGATTTATAAACTTGTTTAGCTTACTAATAAGTTAGTTCTTTTGTTTAACAAATTGTGCAGGCTACTTGGATACTTTCTAAAGGAACTTGAGTGTTGTAAATCCTATGCGAGCAACAGGTAACTAGGTCCTTTTTATTACATAAAGTTGCTTTTATTTTCACTAATGACATTATTTGGATCAGGTTTAACCTAAACATTTTAAATCCGGATTATTTTTGTTTACTTATAGTTTTCGAGTGATGAAGTTGTTGAGACTTCAAATCAATCGGCACTACAAGAAGGCTTGTTGGTAGGCCGGGGGTGGCTTTTTGTTGTTAGTATGTTGTATATTCAAGTTAGTAAGCTTCCCTACGCTAGAACTCAAAGAATCACTTGAAGTTTTATAAAGTGTGTTAAGTTTAGAAAGTTTTGGGGACTATCAGGTTATTTATTTTAAGATCATGAAGTAAGAAGAAAGCATTGCCATCAATCTTAAAACTTTATATCTTGGTAGGGTTTAAATGCAAGAGTGTGAGTTTTATAAACAAAAGAAAAAAAAATATGTCGCAACGTACAGTTATAGTATAAAAGATGTAGTGTTATTTATTCTTTTAAACAAGAATATTATTAGTTTTATATCATACATGGTTGATAGAGGTGTAAACCTGCCGAACCGGGCCCAAGCTTAATATGGCTTGAGTTCGGCCCATTTAGATCTCTATTAATTTAGCTCGGCTCAATTTGAGCTTTTAACAAGCCAATCTTGTGTACCTCACGAGTTATTCCTCTCGTCTAACTTTTTTTTTTTAATTTTCTTTATTGATTTTAGTTTACAATTGTATAGTTTAGGATTACATATGCTTGGCATTTGGCTTTAGATCTTGATTTTGTTTTTGTTCTGTTTCTCAATTTTATTTTACCTATATGTTATTGCCTTTAGCATTTACTTGGTTTAGTAACTAATTTGTGATTATATGGTTGTTACAGATGTGACTAGTTTGGAATTTGGACAGAGGAAAGAGTGCTAGAGTATGGTTGAACCACCCTCAGTCCCTGAAGGTAAAAAGAATGAATCCTATATATTTTCATGAGTAGTTCTTTTTATAACATTTATCATAGTTTTAGTATTTTATTCCATTCTTTCACATGACATTGAAGCTTACGTTGTGTTATAAACTATCTTATAAACAGTTAATAAAAGGTTTTATTCTGCTTGTTTGGCTAAAAAGGTTTATTCCGCCCGTTTGACAAAAAAGTTTAATTTGGCCCGTGTGGCAAAAAAGTTCAATTTGGCATGTTTGAATAAAAAGTTTGAATCGAGCTGGTTGGCTAAAGCGTTTTATTTGGCCCGTTTGACTAGAACCAAGGAGATTCTTTAGAAAGACTTTCTATTTGTTAGTTTGAACCGTTTTGTTGGAAGTCTGTTTATGTGTGTTCGTTTATTATTATTGTCATCATACGTGAAGTCTATGAAGGCGATGCTTTCTTTTCAAGTTGACAAGAAGAGGTATGCATATCAAGGATAATAATGAATACAATCCCAATAATCATGGCTAGTCAAAGATGAAGATATTCTCTCCAAAAGTTAAACCTTACATATAATTGTAATTAAATATATTTCTAGAATTAGCTTCCTATTCTTGTATATATATATATGTCTTATTGTAATAGACAAAGTGTGTTTGATTATAATCTTCTTCTAATATTGTGGTTGCTTATCATCTTTTCCAAATCATTTTATTCTTGTTATGGTATCACAGCTCATATCTCCAATGAGAAGTTTTTGATCCTGCGCCCATCAATCTCCTTTCCTCTTTCTCCATTCCAATAATCTCCTTTACTATCACAATGTTACTCATTCAAACACCACCACCACCACTAAAATATTTTCCGGCGACGCACTGTTCCGTCGAACCACTGTTCCCTACCACCTCTAAAATACTTCCGACCGACGCACTGTTCCGATGACCCACTGTTCCCCTCCACCAATAAAATATTTTTCGGCAACGCACTGTTCCGTCGACCCACTGTTGTCTCCACAACTAGAATATATTCCGGCGATGCACTGTTCCGTCGACCCACTATTCCCCTCCACAAATAAAATTTTTTTTTGGCGATGCACTACTCCGTCAATTTTCGATGACGCACTATTCCGCCACTATTCCCCTCTAAAATAATAATTAAAAAAAAAAACCAAGAATCATGTCTTTGCTTCATCAACTTTTCTTACGTATCACAAAATCTACTTTCATTCAAGATTGGACTTATCCTACGGTCGTCCATCTTGCAGGGGCATATCAAGGATAATAATGAATACAATCCCAATAATCATGGCTAGTCAAAGACGGAGACATTCTCTCCATAAGTTGTGCCTTACATATAATTGTAATTAAATGTATTCCTAGAATTAGCTTCCTGTTCTTGTATATATATATATGTCTTACTGTAATAGACAACGTGTGTTTGATTATAATCTTCTTCTAATATTATGGTTGCTTATCATCTTTTCCAAATCATTTTAATGTTTTGAATATATTATGAAACCACACTTTGTCTATTAAGAATTAGACATATAAATACAATGGGTGACTAGTTTATAGGAATACACATTAAATACAAATATATGCATAACTAATTATATGGAGACAATTGAGTTAATAGTTATGACCAATCTTCAATCCTTGATTTGCTCTTTCGTTATTTTGATTATGCTCTTTCTTTATTTTGATTATTATTCACACTCCTTATTATGCTCCCGCAAGATGGACGATCTGAGAGGAGACCAATCTTGAAAAGAAGATTTTGATAGAGTGGTGTGTGTAGGTCTTTGGGGGGAAACCAATAATGGTTATTGGTTTGGTTTGGTAGAGTTGAAATGGTGAATGGGAGGATGATTGAGGTTTAGAAAGATTTTGTGTTGTCATGAGAAGGAGGATAGCAGTATATTAACATGTTGAAGAGTGGGTCACCCGAAAAGGGACTGTGGAATATTTTTGTGATGGAAAAGAATCGTGGACTGACTAAACAGTGCCTCGCCAGAAAATATTTTATTAGTGGAGGGGAACAGTGGGTCGACGGAACGGTGCGTCGCCGGAAAATATTTTTGAGGTGGAAGGGAACAGTGGGCCGACGGAACAGTGCGTCGCCGGAAAATATTTTAGTGGTGGTGGACGGTGGTTTGCAGGCTAATTGGATCAAAAGGTTTCCCGTTGGAGACATGGTTCTGATACCATAAGAAGAATAAAATGATTTGGAAATGATGATAAGCAACCACAATATTAGAAGAAGATTATAATCAAACACACTTTGTCTATTACAATAAGACATATATATATACAAGAATAGGAAGCTAATTCTAGGAATACATTTAATTACAATTATATGTAAGGCATAACTTATGGAGAGAATATCTACATCTTTGACTAGCCATGATTATTGAGATTGTATTCATTATTATCCTTGATATGCATATCTCTTAAATCGTTTTATTCAATTGTCTAGACTATAACTGTAATCATAATGTTTTTGCACAATCAATACAGTAACCAATAATTAATAAACTTAATAGACAATAATCCTTTGCTGGTAACTCAACTACAAAAGACTCATTTTAACACAAGACCATCTTAATCATTACATAACCCAGCCATGGTATGAGTTGAAATTACCATCTTGCACTTTCTTAGATGGTTGATAAGTTAAACTACGCTTTTGGTGTATGTAGAAAAGGTTTCATTATATTGGATATTGAAGCATGTAGTGTGATTGTCAAGGACTTCCTTAAAAAAGCTGCCAATGCAAAAGAAATGACTTCTTCTATTACAATGATTGCAAATGAAAAGTTAAAAACAAGGAAAGAAGTTGTTGCTGGTAGAAAGAACACATGTTAGTCCCTTTTTGAACAAAGCATATATGCTATTCATCTAATAATTGACTAGGTTGATTAGATAGCATATGAGATAATTGCCTTTTTATTTTCCATTTGTGAACCCCTTTCTTTATTTCTGCAGTTTTGTTTTTCGTTCATAAATGCCATTGCATGCTCAAACAATCTTGAAAAACTAGGTTCTTTTTATTAGGTTAATTTGAATTCAAGCTGACTCTTTTTGTTAAGTATGTGTTATTTATAAAAATCTCATATAAAAATGAATATTTAGAGATCAATTTGATCATATATTTGTGTTGGAAATTAGAATACAACCTGTGTTTTATCTTCAATATACGGACTTTAGCATGGGTAAGTAGACTAACATTAGTTGCTAGATCCTTTTCCTGTAGATAGCATTTTGATTATATTATGACCTATTTTTTGGGCTCTCTTTTGGTTGTTAATGTGAGATTTAGCGCCATACTGTTTTCGTCAATAACCAAAACGATATCAACTGGAGTCACGTTAAGCCTCTGCTGCATCACGCGTGTTTCCTACTAGTATGTATGTATGTATGTATGTGTGTGTGTGTGTGTGTGTGTGTATATATATATATATGGGAGATTTCAAATAAGAACCCCTTTGAGTTTTAAGAACTCGAAATAACTCAGTGTAATGATTTTTTTTTTCGAATTTTTTTTTACACATGCATAATATATGTAGGTTACATACACGTAAAAAAATTACAGAATTTTTTACGCACCGAGTCGACATTTTACACATGTATAACGGATGTAAAAGTTAGTGTAATCAGTTACATATGTATTCTCTCTCCTACTTTGACTTTTTTGCAAGATTTAATCTTAACCACATATTCCAATTAATTTAATTAAATGTGTGATCTAGAATGAGAGTTCTTAAGTTCTTACAACTCAATATGGTTCTCAAAATATCCTTCCCCTATATATATATATATGTATATATGTGTGGGAGATTTCAAATAAGAACCCCTTTGAGTTTTAAGAACTCGAAAGAACTCAATGTAACGATTTTTTTTTCAAATGTTTTTTTACACATACGTAATATATGTAAGTTACATACACGTAAAAAAATTACAGGGTTTTTTACCCACCGAGTCGACCTTTTACACATGTGTAACGGACGCAAAAGTTAGTGTAACCACTTACATCTTTATTCTCTCTCCTACTTTGACTCTTTTGCCAGATTTAATCTCAACCACATATTCCAATCTATTCAATTAAATGTGTGGTCTAGAATTGAGTTCTTAAGTTCTTAAAACTCAACATGGTTCTCAAAAAAAAAGTATATATATATATATATATAATAGATATATGAGAGAGAAAGTTGTACAACCTATCAAAGCATAAAACGCTTAATTTGGCTAAATGGGCGGGGTTTGGTTAATAAGTGAATTCATCTGGGGATTCAAATTTCAAAATACCACAATGCCATTGCTCCGTTTGTTTCTCCTCAAGTCCTTATCAAAATACTCAACCACCATAGAACTCTCCGTTCCACGTACTGTTACGGACTGAAACCATTGCAAGGTATGAGACTTGTCCCACATCAGTTGTATGGGAAACTGATATGAGGTTTATAAGCCAAATGGGTCCCTCACCTATCATAATAGTTTTTTGTGCTGAGTTTTTCTGTTTGGTTTGTAACACGTACAAACTAAACCCTAACTCTATGGCTGTGAAAACGGAGCATCTTAGCGGCAGCTCAGATGGCATTCAACTGTTGGTGTTAATTGGCAGTGGATCTGTGAAACAAAGCCAACGAGGATGGTATATGATAAAGAAAATCGACGGCTTCCGCTTACCTTCCGGCCAAATCTTTGGGAAGATAGTGCTCCTTTCAGTTAGTTTCTTCCTTTTCCGAACCTTTTTTCCGTTTCGCGTTTTGTGTTGTTCGTTTATGTAATTTAGTTTACTTATCATTGCTTATTGATTTGTTAATGGTTTCAGGGGTGTTTTGTTATTTTGCCGCATCTTAAGCTAATTCTACTAATTTTTTTCATTTGTAGTTGGGGTTGTTTGCTTTTGGAATTTAGTCTGCTAAAATACTTGTTGTTATTTCCATGGAGCGTATGGTCATATCTTCAGGCTGGATAACTTCGTTTTTGGTCCGTCTAGTGCTGGTGACAATTGGGTGAAAGGACGTTATACCGAAGGCGTTTAGTTGATGATTTTGTTGGGAATGGAACCGATAATTTTGATTTCCTACAAGGTATACATCCTCTAGATGCTTACGTAATTGATAAATTACCATTCCCTCTATTTAATATTTGGATGATCTTTTAATTCAAGTTATCTGGACCAGATCTATCACTTCATGATTGATTTCGTGATATTATATAATTAGTATAAAAAAGAGTTTGGTGCCACAAATAGTTTTGTTGAGTGTTGTATATATGGTTATTATTTTATGTTTCAGTAATAACTTTTCTTTTGGCCGAATGGTGGTGTGACTGGTGTCTGTAGTCTGTGTCCTGGGTTACCTTGGGTTACGATTGACAACACAGGTTCGAGTCTAACATTGTATTAACACTGTGTTTCTCTTTTTGGTCAATATTCTTGTGGGCCCAGGTATGTGGGTGGTTTTTTTTTTTTTTTTTGAGTTGACGCGTGAATGACATATGGCATTATTTGTGCGTGTTATATGTCTTTCTTTCACTTGTGTTGCATGTTCTGTGGGTGCTGCGTAGTGTCTGGCTTTTCATATTAGAATCGGCTTTCATCATATTTTGTTTTCTACACACTAATGTCTATTGGTGTTACTCAGGGACCGAATTTAAATTTTTTTGGGTCTGTTGCTGATCCTTGGAAATGAGTTTTAGGTTTTTAGGGTTTGTGTTCTGCATGTATTTTTATAACTATTCGGGTGGTTTTTGTTGTGGTTTTAATAGTAAATGTAGTTGTATGGTGTTTGAGAATGCTTAATTGTAATTTTATTTTGCCAATCGTAGAGTATGAGCTGTTAAATGTTGCAAAGTCGGTACCGATTTGATTATGCTTTTAACATGCTGGTAGTTTGATATAGTATGGGTGTGGATCATATAATTGAAATGAAAGTGTTATTGCTTTATTTTGAAAAGTATACAATGCTGTTTAAATTCTGATTGAGTGAATGTTTTGGCTGTTATGTTTATGTATTATATGATCACTAGAATTTAGAGTTCGGTCGATTTCCTTTTATTTTAGTGCTTTTTGTTGATTCGACATTTCTGGCTTGAAATGCAAGAATCCAGTGACTAATTTATTCAAAAGCCATGAGTGGATCTATAGAAAGAATGCTAGCTTTGATGTTTCTGACCAGTACGCATTTTGTCAAAACCCAGTATGGCCCGATCAAAATGCTATTTTTTACAGTCTGCCATGACCCAAAATTGTTCTCACATGTTATCCTGTTTTGCCATGTCCAATAATTTAGAGTTTCTGTTTTTTTTTTATTTCTACCAATTCTACGTGAAACAAAAAAGAAAAGGGCTAAAAAACATGTTCGAACCTTTAATTTAATCAAACATGAAAGTTGAGTGACTTAATTGGAACACTTTTTAAAGTTGAGTAACCTAATTGGAACACTTTTGAAAGTTGGTTACTATTCTATGAAATTACCCCCTTTTAAATTACATTTATTGGAGTTCATTTTCAAGTTGGTTGCAGTTGAAACCGAATACTGAATAGCACTTTAACATCTTTGCTTTTAAAATTTTGTTTACGAGCGTCTATTATTCACTTTCAAGCCAGTGAATAAAAAACTAAACCGGCCCAGGCCAGTTCAAACTAAACCTAAGTATAGATTCGGTATGGGTTTCTAATCTATCACCTACCCGAAAAACCAAATTTGTTCTCCAGTTTACAGTTCAATTTCATCTAACAGGTTAACTAGATTTGGTCGTTGTTTATGTGCTTCGTTGGGTTTTTAGAGTGTTGAATCCTTTTGTTTATTAGAGGTTATAGGCGCGTGTGTATTTTGTGATGATTAAAAAAAAAGCTTTTTAACCTTAACCGATATTTTTCTCCGTTTTACAGTTCACTTTCACCTAATAAGTAGTGGCAGACCTAGCTCTTTAGCAGGGGTAACCTCCGCTACCCCTCAACTTTTCGTTGATAGTGTAAAAAATTATATTTTTGGGCAGGTTTTCGTATTTCGTTACCCCTGAAAAAATATGACGTGACCCCTATTTATTCAAAGCTCAACCAATTTAAAAGTTCAACCAAATAAAAGCCCAACCAAAGTTTAAAGCCCAAACCAATTAAAACCTATTAACCATTTTTCAAAAATAATACTCGTTGTTCGGAAATTGGAAACTAGCCAGACATCAAAGAGCGTTGCACCAGACACCATCACTCGACACCATTTTGAGGTTGAAATTTTTAATATGGTTTTGGATATGCAAATTCAAGAACATGAAAATAGATTCAGTGAGATCTCAACTAGTTTGTTAGAAAATATATCTAGTTAAATCCTTGCAATTCATTTTCTAAGTTTGATATATCTAAGACAATGTCATTTTATGAGATGCGTCTGAATGATTTTAGTAATGAAGAAAGATGGTGTATTTCGGGTGATGATCTTACAACCTTTTATCACACTTTAAAGGAAGATGACAAATTTGCAAAAATGAGTGTAATGTGTGACATTGCTCGTGTAATGGTGGAAACGGGAAAACACACCACTTTTCCTTGGTTTATCGAATATTGAAGCTAGCATTGTTTTTACCGATTGCAACCGTAACCATTGAAAGATATTTTTCTAAATGAAGCTTACAAGATGGATTTGTGTAACCGAATGGGTGATGAGTATTTGAACAATACTTTAATTTGTGCGATCGAAAGAGAAACGCTTGATAAGTAAAAGAAGAGGATGTAATGTCTCGATTTCAAGCTTTCAAAAACCGAATAAGAGAAATTTGCACCATATGTGTTTAAATTTATTTATTATCGTGTTTCTATACATCAAGGGCGGCTATGAGGCAGGGCCGGGTGGTCGACCGATCCCGGCCCGACACCCCGATAGGCCTGAATTTTATTTTTTAATTATATATATTTTAAAAAAAATATGTATTTTTAATGTTTAAACCCAATTAAACAACTAATTTAAAGGCCAATTTTTTTCGCCTTTTGCCTAAAAAATTTATCAATTCTCGACGAAGGCCCTAGTTTACATTGTGTGAAATACGGTAAAAAAAATTTTTGAAAGTTACCCCTGATATTAATGTCTAGATCCGCCACTGCTAATAAGTTAACATATGATTTTTTACTCAAACCAACCTTTACTTCAATAATTCGGCCTGTTTTTTATAATTTTGTTAGTGAGTGTCTATTATCTGGTTTCAAGCCAGTGAAAGGAAAAACTAAACCGGTCTGGGCCAGTTCAAGTTAAACCTAAGTACAAATTCAGTATGTATTTCTAATCTAGCATCTTGCCGAATTACCGAATTTGTTCTCCGCTTCACAGTTCAGTTTCATCTAACGAGTTAATGTCTAATTTTTTACTTAAATCAATCTGTAGGTCGGTGTCCAGATCTGTTCTTTATAAATTTGTTTATGGGTGTCTGTATCTTGTGGATTCCTAATCTGGTACCTTGCCGAATGTGCAGGAATATGATTTCCTTCAAGAAATAGACAACACATAGCTTAACATTTCACGGTTTAAATGCATTATATTATACATATTAATAATTAGGTAGTCAATAAATAATACATATTAATAATTAGATAATAAATAAAGGTTTGTAGTTAATTACTTTTTAAGCATTATGGAAAATATTTACTTATTTTACTTAACCCACACCAGGTAAAGATGAGTATACAAAAAATCGCGGCGATCAAAGATGAAACTTATGGTCAACCACTGGAAGTTCGGATTGTCAGGAAATAGCAGCCCTTTAAACTGGCCAAGACATGTGACTTACTGGTTGACATCAATGTAAGCATACCTTTCTACGTCGAAAAAAAACATACTATTGCACTTTCACTCTCTTACACTAGGGTTGTGCGTGGTGCGGTTCGATGCGTTTTTTTTACTAAAACCGAACCAAAAACCAAACTTTAGGTTTTATGATTTTTCAAAACCATTCGGTTTCGGTTTTTCAGTTTTCAGTTTAGGTTTCGGATGCGGTTTTTTCGGTTTTGCTAAACGACCCAAAATATTGAAGTTGGACATGATTTTTTTCTAATAATTAGCTAATAAAAGATACATTTAAAATCAAAATTCAAAATCAAATGGTTATTTTGATTTTCTTTTGTCATTTCGGTTAGTTTTGGTTTTTTGGTTCTTAACAAAATATAAACAGAAGCAAAACCAATATTTCTAAGTCTATTTGTTATTTTCGTTTTGGATTTTTGGTTTTTTCGGTTTTGGTTCAACTTTTCAGGTTTTGTGTACACCCCTAGCTTACACTAAGGACTCTAAACACACTTAACTAACCTTTACAACCAATATTATGAAACACTTTCAGGGGGATGCAATCGAAGCCGTAGCTTCAGCGAAAAGTGCAAAACACATGATTGACATTCTTGACATTAACCACTGCTAGTGGATGTGGTTTGCAAGAAAATTAATAGGTCAAAACAAAGGGTATAGCTAACTACAGTTATATGGAGAGCAAAATGAGTTAGGGTAAATATGGGTTTGGAGCAAAATTAGTTCGGATCAACACGGGTCATTTTAAAAATACTATCAATTTGGTTTAAGTCCATTAGAAGGAGCTGGATCTGAATTTTATATGTGATGATTGTCGAAATATTCCATTAGCAGTTTTTTTTTTATTAAACTATTTCGTGAGGATGGGTATATATAGTAACACCCGTGTTGGTGTGTGTACTCAACTATCATTGTATATGGTTACAAAAAAGTGGAACAAGAGGATAATTTATTTGTGTTGTCAGTGTATTCGTTTTTGGGTGCAAGTCAACGAGCATGGAACAAGAGGATTTTTAGAAGTATCGGATAACAAATGTATATGATGCTAATTATTTTAAAATTTTTGTGCATTGTGAATAAGATTATAAATATTTATTTTATGATACTATGATATTTAGATGTTCAAAAGCTTATAAAGAGTTTTGAGTTATGCACCTTTTTTAATGAAGTTTGCAACAAAATTCATGATTCACACGCTATAAGCATAGGACATCAACTTTATCGTAATGACATTGTTAAGAAACAAATAAACTATGTTTTATTTTTGTTGTTTTGTCATGTCGTATATCTTATGCGTTAGTGCTCATTTGTTGTACTTATATTGCTTTATTTTGGCATTCATAAAAACATACCTTTGAGTAAAAGACAACTGTTGTAAACCATTTGTTAATTCGATGAAAACCTATTTTCATTTTATTAATTTGCCAAAAACAATTACAAAATTGATTGAAGAATTCTTGTTACGACTTGTGTAATGTTCTTGTGAAAGTGGTTATGTGGCCCTAACTGCTAAGTGGCAAAATGGTTTGCATAGGAACTGGTTCGGGTTAAATCAACGAATTCTCTACAATGAAGCTATGAATAAAAAAACGTAACAAACCTAATATACAGTATATCACGAGAGAGTATGATAAACTAACTGAAAAGGAGTATCATGTTGCAAAATTGTTATTGTCGCCGCATCGCGCAGGTTTCCTGCTAGTGTATATATATCTATAATGTATATAAACAAAAACCCTAAAATCCTACGTGTCGCGATGTGGTCGCTCCCCCTTTTTATGGAAACCACCAGATTGCTTGATTTTTAAATGGAGTCCTCTCATTGATTTAATCCAAATTCATGGATATGGGTCTTACCAAACCCAGATAGCTTTTAAACGGGTTATAACATCTCATTAAATTTAAAACTAATCTTACTAATTATCTGATATGAAAATCCTACAAAATAGGGATATACTAAAATTTAATATCCAATTTAAAAAGAAAAAGATATTATTTATAATTAATAAACAATTTTATAGTAAAAAACATAAGCGGGTCATGGGTCACCAAATCCAGATAGCTTTTAAATGAATTATAACATATCATTTATTTATGAAACCCTTTCATCATCAAACCATAAGTATATTATTAACTTTCTTACAATAAAGAAAATTAAAATCCAAAAAATAAATATTAAAAAATAAAAAATGTAAAACAATCATTCTCTCAAGCCATTAGATTGCTTTATTTGTAAATGAAAGCTTGTCACGCATTTGACCCGAATTCACGGGTAAAGGTCTCACCAAACCCAGATGGCTCTTAAACGAGTTAAAACATTTCATTATATTAAAAATTAATCTCATAAAATATTTGATATGAAAATCCTATAAAATATGGATATACTAAAAATTAATATCTTATTTTATTTTAAAAAAAAGATATTATTTATAATTAAGAAACAATTTTATAATAAAGAAAATAAACGGGTAATGGGTATCACCAAACCCAGATAGCTTTTAAACCAGATTATAACATATCATTTATTTGTGAAACCATTTTATCATCAAACCTAAAGTATATTAATTATTAACTTTCTTACATAAATAAAATTAAAATTCAAATATACATAAATATTTTTAAATTTTTGTTTTTGCCATTATTCTTATATTTTATTACCATTCACTCGAAAAAAATAAAAATAAGTAAAAAAAATAATAAAAAATGTGCAATAGTGTTGAATAGTGTGTATTTTGATATGTGCAATAGTGTTGAATAGCATATATGTAATTTTTTGTATTGTATTAGTGCAATAGTGTTATATTATATCCAAAAATACAAAAAAATCAATATAGTGCATATGTGCATTAGTGTTGTATTACGTATATGCGATAGTGTGTTTTGAGTACAATTATTAGTGTTATATTTGCATATATTCAATAGTGTGTTGTATAATGCAATTGTGTTGTATCATATGCAATAAAACACTATTGTATATATGTAATACACATTAGTGCACATATGCATTATATCGACGGTTTTTTTTAGTATCATCTTATTAGAAGGAAGAAAGAAAAAAAATCGCAAAATATTTTTAAAAAAAAGTTAAAAATAATTTTTATTAATTCTCTAGTTCTCTCTTTAAGAGGAGTTCTCTCTAAATCCCACCCCTATATATATATATATATGTATTGCTTTCATTAATCAAACTCGAAAGTTTACCTCATTGTATTATTTCAAGTATTTCATATATTTATGATCACCTGCTTTTACGTTTAATATTAATTTAAAATTTTTATTTTCTCATAAAGTTTTGTCTTCAAAATGTTCTGTAGCCCACATGACGAATTATGTGGACCATTCGATGATCTAAGTAATTATGGATGCATACGTAATTATCCAAGTATTCGCATGGAAATTGTAATACGTACAATTGTGTGTCATAATCTATAACCGAAAGTGGTTTTATATAGCAGTACAAATGTTAAGACGATAAGGATATGATGGATACGCTGCTGGTACGCCTTATATATAAGTGACATTATCGGATTTTCATTTGAAGCGTTGCTCCAACTACTCAAAGTTCCATGTTAAGTTATATTTTAAATTTTTATATAAGAAAGTATTTCCTTAAAATTTAATTATATTATTTTTCTTTTAGTTTTTTCTAATTTCGAGACGAAATTCCCAAAATTAGGGGAGACTATAACATTTTGGATTTTTCATATTCATGTGCTTATTCGTTTACCAGACTCTAGAATATAATTAGGATATTTTTATTGATAAAAACTTGTATTTATTGGTATTAACTTGGTATAACTTATTTTATAATTTCATAACTTTCAATCATGCCAAATAATGCTTAACAACTCCCAAAATTTCTTAAAATGACTAAAAATGTGTTTTTGGAACTTCAGGGACCAAAAGTGATAAAACGAGGCTGAACCTCCCTCCATGCCGCGTCACGAGAGGAGGAAGGCAGGCAAAAAGCCCATTTAAGAAAGAGATCTTGCTTAAGTGATGAAATCGGATGAAATAACATCAAAATTTGTTCTTGGAGAAGGGGAAAACGAATGCGGACATATACCATGGCTAGAGAGGTTTTCTTGGAGCTTAAAACACGGGATTTGGCCCATATATATGCGTTTTAAGCATTAAACACGAGATTTGACAAAAAATAAACAAACGCCAGGCCCTCATATCAGCTTGTTTGTTTATTTTTTTGTCAAATCTCGTGTTTAATGCTAAAAACGCTTATATATGGACTAAATCTCGTGATTTAAGCTCCAAGAAAACCATTCTAGCCATGGTATATGTCCACAATCGTTTTCCCCTTCTCCAAGAACAAATTTTGATGTTATTACATTCGATTTCATCATTTAAACAAGATCTCTTGCTTAAACGGGCTTTTTGCCCAAACTTAGCATATTATTCCGTTTATTGTTTAAACGAGGCCATAATATCCTGAAACTTCTTCCCCAAACCCTAATTTATACTGTAGAATCTGCCACTCCTAAGAAAATCATGAATTCCCTTCATTCTTTATTATTTTCTTCGAGTTTGACCGAGCTCAAGGTTGACTTTGGTGTTTTCCGATGTTTGACTCAGTTTTTCTCATCGTTCTAGGCACTTTCCTGGTAAGTTGTCTTCTGTAAATTTGTTCACTATTATCCAAGGATCAATGACCCTCAATAAATTTCTAAGATTGAGGGGATTTAACAGGTCAATTGGACTCCGACCAATTTAAGGGCAAATTGATCAACGAAGTTAACTAATCGATTTCTATCATTTCTGATTGGAACTAGCTTTAGATCTAGAATACTTTAGTTTTATCTCAAGATTTTGAGTAACTGACCAAAACCTGACTCCCGACTCGCTGTTCGGATTCTGGTTAGTACCAGCACGCTTATTTATTGAAAACCTCACAGCGGGTGTTCTATACATCCGTTTGGATTAATTCTAACGGCTATGTTCTCGATTTTGACTCTATTTTATTTTTTGATGGTGGTGGAGGCGGCTATGGTGGTAGTGACGGTGGTGGTGATGGGGTGGGTCGACGGCGTCGGTGATTGTAGTGGTTCTAGGTGGTGGTGGTGGTTCAGGGGTATAATTGTAAAAAATATATTTTTCCAAGAATTTGAAAATATGGACGGGAAAGGTAAGAAACATAAAAATACAGTCTCTCAAGACAGTTTTTTGAATAAAAGGGTTTTGGAAAAATCTGAATTTTTGTTCCAAGATTACAAAAAAATTTGGACTCTGCCTTCAATATTTTTCCAAATCTCGTCTTTTACCTGACTTTCTTTCGAAATTTGGTCATCTCCCTCTTTATTTTTATCTTTTCTCAATGCGTCTTGACAGTCCAAATTATAAAAGATTTTGAGAAAAAAAATGACTATTTTGGACTTCACTCTCTAAAAAAGACTATTTTAAGAATTTTCTCTTTGTATTTTAACCTTACCATTTCATTCAATATATTACATATCTATATCAATCTATTTTCTTTTAGCCCACCTGAGAATTGGAAGGGCCACAAAGTTTAATTACAAGATGCCCAAGTTTCTGCCCAGTGTGGAACCAGAACTGAATAGGTGAATTATATTTTAACTATAACTAATCCATAATACTATCAAATAAAAAGATTAAAATGTATTCAACATTTACTCTCTTATCTAGTTTCTCATGCCCGGTTTCTAGTATAAAACACGAATCAAACCGTTCGCTACGGTTTGAAAAATTTTGAAACCGACCAACCGAACAAAAGTAAAAACCGAGACGTGAAACCAAACTGATGGCCGGTTTCAAGGTTTAAACCAAACCATGAACACTCATAATTTTTATGTGATTAACATGATTCGCATTCAAACACCCACTGCATCGCTCGGGCACCCGTTGATGTAACACTAAGTGTATATTTTACTGCATTGAATTATCCTCATATTTTGGTTAAACTCCATGAAAATTCATTGTATTAGTTACTTATTTGAGTTGTTTGTGAATTTTCAGGTTCGGGCGCCTGCCCAACAAAGAAATGACAAAAAGAGGGTGTTTCCTGGACAAAAACCGTGAATCTGCCAACCATGCACGATCGTGTAAAACCATGCACGAGCCAGTGCAAGCCATTTTTGACTCGCACGACCATGCCAACCTAAGATCAAGCCAACGCATGCCAGTACGCGAGCCAGTTCTAGGAAAAGAAGATCACGCATGACAGTGCAAGAGCCAGTGCCGTGTATGCACGACCATGCCACTTTTTGGCATGGCTGTGCCAAACATTCAGAGCAACTGCAAGATTGGCTGGGAGAAAGCAAGACATTGACTTACTATATCGGGGCATGATTGTGCACTTTTTGGCATGACCGTGCCAAGTGACCAGAAACCTTATATGACTTCAATTCTCTTCATTCAGTGTGTGGAGCCTTAGGGAATTCTCTCTCAACCTTTTAAAAATATGTGTTCTCTTGAGAATTCAAAGGCTTCCACCATCCTTAGATCATACATTTCATTATTTCAATCTTTGTTCATCTAGTTTACATTTATTTGTTCTTGAACATGACTTGTAAAATTGTTGTTATTTTGATTGTTGTTGTATTAAGCCTTATGGGCTAAATACCTTTTCTATCTAGACAATGTTGAAGCTTTTACTAATGTGATTTATTATCTATGCATGATTTTGATAAATTGGTGTTCTTTCAAGATTACGGTTGAACTTATGAGTTGTTATTGATGGTCTTTATACTTGTTAGAGTTGAATAGCCTTGTAAGTTTTACACATGCTTATACATTCATGTTGGAAAACTATGTTTTAGGTATTTGTTTGTAAACTTTGAATGCCCATGCTTGATTTGTTTACATCTCCATGTTAGGAATGACTAGTGAAAACTAATTTGGTTGTAAAATTGTTAGACAAGTATGAAACCCTAAACTTGATATTGGAAAATTGATGAGTGTTGTTATGATTCTTGACTTGGTGATGACTTTCTAGTTCAAGTTTCATAAGTTGATGTTTACTTCATGATTTTAGCTAGTTTAGTGTAATCTTTGGTGGTTAGAATGTTGTTCATGCTAGCTTTCCTTCAATTTTGATACATTGTTGCTTTGATAAACAAGTTAGTCTATGTTTAATTCCTGATTGAAATCCCATCATGATGATTATTTGCTAGTACTAGGTTGCTTGATTGTAACACCGTGAAAATTTCCAACATAAGTTTTACCCAAAAATGTCAATATTCAAAATTTTAGGGACTTAAAATAAAAATCTTGATTTTTTATTCCTTTGCGCGACGCGAAGTAGAAGCAAGGAACTCTTTCACGCTACGCGAAGTAGTCATACAAGTAGGAAGGCTTAACAAACAAACAAACTGATTAGCTATGCCACGGCGGCGCGTGGCCACCCTAGGGTAGTGCCACCGCGCGGCGCCCCGGCCCAAGGAAAGGGATTTTTTGGTTTTTGACAAGTTAGGCCCTTATAGTTTGAAATGTGGTAAAATATTGAACATTTTATGGTTAAAACAAGAAATGAACATCATGGAAAATGTAAAGGGTATAAAGTGAACATGGAATTCTTAAATACTCATAAATGCTTGATTATCATTATTGATGAATAAGGTTCGCAAATCGATAAAATGAATACAAATAAGAATATGGTAAAACCTGAAATGTTACAGTTTTCTCCTCCTAGTTCCTTCGTGCATTCGATAAATTCGGTCTTATCTTATCCTTTCTAAGACCATCGTGTTCACAGATCATGCAACTCTTTGTTATGTTTTCAGCAAACAATGAGCGAAGCCGAGACTTATTCGTTGGATCTTATTGTTGCAGGAATTTGACATTGAAATCCGTGACAAAAGGGTGCTGAGAATGTCATGGCCGATCACATCTCTCGTCTTGAGTGCTCAGCTTCATCGGAACAAGTGGGGGTCCACATAAATGACAATTTCCCCCATGAATTCCTTCGTGCATGATGATTATCACCCTTGGTTCGCGGACATTGAGAATTTTCTCGCAAGTTGGATCGTTCTTAAGGGTCTTACTCACCAGCAAAAGAAGAAATTCTTTTATGATGTTAAGCATTAGTTTTGGGAGGATACCTATTCATTCCTTGTTGGTGCGGATCAGCTCGTGCGCAGATGTATGTATGGTGATGAAACACGAAAAATCTTGAGACACAGCCACGAGGGCTGGACCGAAGGACGCCATGGAGCCACATCCACGGCGAAGGTCTTTGATGCCGGTTTCTTTTGGCCAACCATCTTCCGTGATGCTCACGACATGGTGCAGTCTTACCCGAACGATAAATGGAACAAGAGATAATCGAGGTCAAAATAGGAAAGTTATGAAATTATAAAATTTGGAAAGATCTGTTATAACATTTCTTGGAACTTAAGTTTTGTTAGTTTAGTCAAAAATAAGAAAGATTTGGCAAAATTAGTCCCTATAGTTTCAAAATTGCATTTTTAGCCATTTTATGCAATTTAAGAGTTTCTAAGGGCTATTTGGCATGATTGAAACTTATGAAATTATAAAATAAGTTAAACCAAGTTGAATACTAATAAATACAAGTTTTAAATAGTTTGAAAGATCCGAATTACATACCTGAATCGGTTTAAACATAAATGAATACAAATACGAAAAATCCGAGATGTTACATAGAGAATAAAGCAGTTTAAAGAACTGACTTATTGTTATGAAATGCCTAGTATGTAACTGAAGTTCAAATTATGTAATATGATGTAAATTAGTATGTTATTGTTAAATGTATACAATGTGGTTGATACCAGAGATATCTGTTGCATCTCCTTTACGCTTCCGCTACTTCTAGTTGGGTGTGATATATGTAAAGACTTTAAGTGATATAAGGGCATCTAGTATAAACTTGTGATATATATAAGAAATTATGAAAAATCTAAATCGAGTCATTTCGTTTTCCTCCAGAAAACTAGTATATGAATAAGTCCGTGTTTTCTCTCGAAGACAAGTATAGGAAAATGTTTTGTGTTTTCTCCTCGAAAACAAGTATAGGAAATTGTTTTGTGTTTTCTCCCCGAAAACAAGTATGATAAGTATGAACTCACCTAGTGACGCATGTAATTGATTTTCTTAAAAATTAAATAATGCACTTGACTCGTTAACCGATAATTAGTACAAGTGTTTGTGTTATGAGAGCATTCAACAACACATGACCCTAAGACTCACGTATTTTATAACTTGATATCACTCTTTCTTTTTTATTAAAATTATGCAAAGTTTACAGCCATATTTAAATGTGAATGAATACATCAATTTAGCCATAATATAAGCCCACAAACAAGGAAAAGAATAATTAGAATAATTGGAAACTTGGTCGGTGAATGAGGCTTGATATGGGGCTGTAGAGTGGGCAATAATTTACACTCCCCCTCAAATTGGAGCATGTAAGTCACGAACGCCCAACTTGCCAAGTAGGTATTGCAACTGTTGAGAACCCAATGCCTTAGTGAGCAAATCGGCTATTTGATTTTTTGTGTCAATGGCTTTTGGTTGGATTTCCTTTAATTCGACCCGCTCACGAACAAAACAACAATCCATCTCAACGTGTTTTGTGCGTTCATGGTAGACGCGGTTGTTGGAGATATGTCTCGTGGCTTGATTGTGGCAAAAGAGAGGGTGTTGGATGATCTTGTGGTAACCCGAGTTCTTTCAAGAGCCATCGTAACCACAAAATTTCACTTACGGTAGTTGCCATGGCGCGATATTCTTCCTCCGCAGAAGAGCGAGACACAACAGATTGCTTGTTAGACTTCCACGAAATGGGGTCTCCTCCTAAGAGAAGCAAGTAACCGGTTCTCGATCTTCTCGACTATGGACACCAGAGCTAATCAAAGTCACTATACGTTGTGAGGACGTTTCCACCTTCCTCTGGTAACAAGATTCCTTGCCCCGGGGTTGTTTTTAGATATCTTAAGATCCTCATAGCTGCTTCCGTGTGACTTTGGCGAGGATCGAAACAAATTGGCTCAAGACATTTACGGAGTAAACGATGTCCGGTCGTGTGGATTGTAAATAAAGTAACCTCCCGACGAGTCGTCTGTATTGACTTGCATCTACTTTTGCCCCTTCTTCATCTTTCCCTAATTTTTGATTTTGTTCCATTGGAAAAGTGCTAGATCGAGAACCTAAAACACCACAGTCCTTTAAAATATCAAGAGTGTATTTACGTTGGCTGAGAACTAAACCTTCTTTTGTTCGGGCCACCTCGATTCCCAGGAAATATTTTAGATTCCCTAGGTCTTTAATGCTAAACTTCTTGTTGAGATAACTCTTTGTGTCATGAATATTTGTTGGGTTGTCACCAACAATAATCACATTGTCAATGTATATTAAGGCGGCAACAAAAGAGTTTTGATCCTTGCATATGAAAAGAGAATGATCTCCTTTTGATTGCTGGAAATTAAGCGCCATGAGTGCGGAAGTAAACCTTTGGTACCAATTTCGTGAGGCTTGTTTTAACCCGTATAACGACTTTCTTAACCGGCAAACTTTGTTGTCTTGTCCCTTATCAAACCCTTGTGGAATCTTCTTCTTCACGAAGATCTCCATGCAAAAAAGCATTGTTTACGTCTAATTGATGGATGAGCCAATTCTTCTTTACGGCGACCGCAAGAAGAGCACAAACTGTCATGAGTTTAGCCACCGGGGCAAACGTGTCATGAAAATCGACTCCTTCTAATTGCGTAAACCCCTTTGCCACAAGCCTTGCCTTGTATCATTTAGTTTCACCATTGGGCTTGTATTTTATTTTATAGACCCATTTCAAATCTATGGCTCGTTTGCCTTTCGGTAATTCTTCAAGAGTCCATGTGCAATTTTCCTCCAACGCTTGTATTTCTTTTTGCATGTCTTTCCTCCAATGTTCATTCTGCACGGCTTGTTTAAAAAATTTCGGCTCATCTTTTGAACTGATGACCGCCAAAAAGGCTTTATGAGTTTAACTAAAATTTTCATAAGAAATATAGTGAGCTAGGGGATGTACCATAGTCGACGAGGGAGCTTGATCGAATGTAGGTAAAGCTTGATCAACGGATGGTGGAAGGTTAACGATGAAGTCTTTAAGTCGCTTCAGTCGACTTCTATTTCTTTGTTGCCTGATGGGCTCAACACTTTCTTGTATAACCTCATCATTAGATTGATGGTTTTGAGGAATAGAAGCCTCTACTTCAATGCTTGGCCTACAACCATGAGAATTATTTTCACTAACAGATGTTGTATGGTCTTCTAAACTGGGTGTGGCATCAACTGTGGTAGGGGTCCCAGAATCACCATGTAAATTCATTTGGACTTCAGTAGTGAATCTGGACCCCTACCACAGTTGATGCCACACCCAATTTAGAAGACCATACAACATCTGTTAGTTAAAATAATTCTCATGGTTGTGGGCCAAGCATTGAAGCAGAGGCTTATATGCCTCAAAACCATCAATCTAATGATGAGGTTATACAAGAAGTGTTAAGCCCATCAAGCAACAAAGAAATAGAAGTTGACCGAAGCGACTTGAAGACTTCATCGTTGACCTTCCACCATCCGTCGATCAAGATTTACCTACATCTGATCAAGCTCCCTCGTCCGCAAGTCCTGCATGAAGCAAAATTCAGGGTAAAAGGTTATAGAACTTTGGAGGTCACTGGATAAACGACTAACGGACACGAGGTTGCATTTAAATTTTTGAACATATAAAACCCCTTTTATGGCGGTGCCATTTGGCAGTTGACAATTCCCCCTACCCTCTACGGGTATGGTATCACCATTTGGTATCATTACCAGATATTCGTGTTTGGATATCGTCTTACCTTCCAGCCATTCTGCTTGATGGGTTATGTGTTCGGTGCAACCCGAATCAATAATCCAAAAATTACCTTGGTTTGCCTTACCCGCGACTCGTCCTTGGATGTGTCTCCCTTTCTTTCAAGATGGTTTAGAAGTGCATAATATTATTGTGTATTTAAAGATGGAATAAGACTTGCATCTAGGTCAGACATAGCTGGCGGCTAATGATAGTGATTAGGGTTTGTGGCTGTTTTGTGGAAAGATACAGACACCTGCTCTAATACCATTTAAAACTTGATATCACTCTTTCTTTTTTATTCAAATTATGCAAAGTTTACAGCCATATTTAAAGGTGAATGAATACATCAATTTAGCCATAAAATAAGCCCACAAACAAGGAAAAGAATAATTAAAATAATTGGAAACTTGGTCGGTGAATGAGGCATGGGGCTGTAGAGTAAGCAATAATTTACACGTATAGACCAACACACAAATACAAACTTGACCCGACGACTCGTCGGTTATTACAACTGCTGATTTAACAGTAATACCGGTTCATACCGACGTACTGGTTTGATTCCAAAATAAATTTTTTTGTTGAATGAGGATGGTGATGATAGTAAGTTTCATCTTTTAAGCGATCAAAAAATTGAGTCATTCAACGCTAAAATGTCATAAACCTATAGACTTTAATTAGAAAAAAAAACTTTGCTATAAACTTGAAATTTGATTATGAATCTTTTACTTTAGATCATTTTTAGAGTTGAAATTGTATTTTATGAAATTATAGTGTTAACTAGAGAACCCGTATAAACTGGCCGGTACAACCAGTGGAACCTCTTCAAAGCCCAATTTGACACGTTTAAAAAACCATATTTTAAAACGTTGCTTTCATTAATGTTTTGTCAACCTTATACTAATCGGACTGTTTAAAAGTTGGCAAGCTGATAAAGTCAAATAGAGTGATAAAATCTAACCCTTGATGAGTGTTTTTTTGACCGTAACTAGTGGCGTCATACCTATCGGACCGGTTTGATATAAAAAAAGTGATGTGATATATAATTTAATCAGACATAAAGAAGCAACTCTAGATTGAGTTTCCTAAAATAGTATTAAATTTTTTAATCCAACAAGGGAACACGTATTGCTTTTTTTTTAATTGATTAAATAATAAATTTAATTTGGTGTGAATGAATTGACTTTGGGCAACAATTTGATTTGCAGGTAAGACTTGGTTTTTATAGTTGGTTTGGTTTCTCTCATCGTCATTATCATCATAAAGCATTCTTGATTTGTTATCTTTTTTCCTTATTTTTTTACTAGAAAAATATAACCAGTTGCATCGGCTCTTACGGAGAAACTTTGGTGCTTTTCTAATATATAATCCAAAAATCAAGTTCAAGATTTAGGTCTTTACCATTTCCTTATATATTTGGAAAAGAAAAGCTAATCGTAGTTGGTGAAGAGTATGTAAACCCTACAAGAATCAACGATGCAATTAGAACGGTCTTTCAGTTTTGGACTTTTTGGTGAACATGCACAAATTTTATAGCTACACCTAGTATAGCTATGACAAGTTGAAATTCTATTTGTTTTATGTTCTTAACAGCTTTTAAAATTCTAGAGAACATCTCAAAGAAAATCTTTCATATTTAGATTTCAAACCCGCCTGTTCATGATATCTTTTCAAATTTATAAATGAAAAATCAGTATCCCAAGAAGCATTTCTTTCGGTGTTGCTGGTTTCTAATGATTTTCTTTTCGTTTTCGGCCAAAGAATTGCGTTGTTTATGTTTATTTTTGTTATATTTTTTATGTATACTTTTCATATTTTATTCAAGGATTTTGATTAAACTCAGATGTTACAACGTTTTCAGAAGCTCATAATTTGTTTTGAACTTTCAGACGCAATAGACTTTCGTTTGACATTGTTGGAAAATTTTGTGTAAATAAAATATATATATTTTAATTGTGAATTCTTTTATATTATATGATTAGTTGAAACACCATTAATTTAGTCAAGACCATTCGGCATGTCATTAAGTTTTGGTCAAAACTTAAATGTCTTGGTTAAAGTTGATTGGAGTGTTTCAATATTTTCATTAATGATGGTTGAATGTTTCAACTTTCTACTATTATAAATACCATGGGAGCTCCTTGGTTGTAGACAAACAAAAAAGACACTAAATAACACATTCTCTCTTGTGTTTTTTCCAACCTTCTCTCTAAAGAATTCCAACATTCTTGATCATCTTCATCATTTTCTTTAAGGTAATATTCGGGTGCTAGAGCCCTCCCTGGCAGTACATATTGCTTAGATCGTTGTACCCTGGGAAACAAAACGGGGAGAGACCTGGAATTTGTTTTAAGGGGCTCGTGTAAAACACGATCCTCGGCCACAAAGACCACGACACCATTCTTCTTCTACATCTGTCTTGCATTATTTTAATTCAATTGTATTGTAATTTTGATTTTTCCGGTGTAATTCGTATTGTAATTTACTTGCTTTCCTAGATAGGTTTGATTCCTTGTATTGTAATCATTTTATTAAAAGTGTTTTATTTTTATACACGAACGGATTCTACAATCTTAAAACAAATTTTTAAAAAATCACCGTTCGTGTATTCAAAACATTCTCGTGTGACTCAAACTAGTTTTGTTTCACGTGGTTGTGTTTTTAAAAAAACATTTTTTTTTTTCGTTTCTATTCAAATGAGCGACTTTGTAGAAACGGAAACCGGTTACAATTCGGATTTTTTAACGCTAAACTCTTAGAAACCCCATTGTTTGGTCCCTTCAAAGTTGGACTTAGAACACCTTCGGTGGGTTAATTCGAGTGTTCGGATTAAAAACTTTTGCGTAACTTTAATTTAGTGGGATCAACCACTATTAGTATTTCTGAAAAACTAACTTAGCATGGTTTATTTTTTAGCAAAAATGACATCATCGTAATCGAGTAACGTTATTTTAAGAATCTGAGGATCTTGAATTCTTAGAACAATCTATTATTTTCAAGTAATAACAATTTGAGGATCTTGGATTATCGTAATGGTTAAAAGTATATGTCTATTTGAAAAACTTTCGTTATAATTTTTCAAATAAATCATGTATGCATAAAAATGAGTCGGATTAACTATTGGAGAACAATATAGAATCCGAAAATAAATGTTTTGATTAAACACATTCGAGTTTATGGGTTTTGGTTATGTTTCGTTAAGTCGAATCATATATAAAAATATATAAATGTTTCAAAATGCATTTTGAATCACTTGAGTTTTTTTTAACGAGTATGTTAGAAAAAAGTATTTTTTGAAAACCCCATATAATAAAACATTTGTCAACGTTTTATCTTTCTAACGAGCGTGTTGAAATTATTGTTTGCTACATAATATTGGTTTCAAATGTTTTGGAATATGTATTTTCTAATACGTCTTAGAAAAGATATTTTCTAAACCATAAAACGTTTGCGTACGTTTAGTTTTAACAAACATTTAGAAAATATCATTAAAGGCTTATACACTTTTACTCTCTAATGAGCATGATAAAATTGTGTATTTTCTTAACCCACGTTAGTTAAAATGTTTTGTAAACATTTGACATTCTAACATGCGCGTTGGAAACAGGTTATGCTATAAAATAAATGAACGTTTTGTGTAAACGTCAACGGTTTTAACATGAGTGTTAAATACGTATTATTTTATAAATCGAAGCCTTAAAATATTTGTCTAAATATTTAACTTTTCTAACGAGCGTGTTAGAAACGGTTTATTATAAATTAAAGTTTTAAAACGTTGATATCTACACGTTAATTTTCTAATGAGCATATTAGAATGGTTAATTTATATTAACCAATGTTTAGAAACGTTTTATCTAAGCGTTTAATTTTCTAACGAGCGGGTTAGAAGTGGTTTATTTTATAAATCGAACGCCTAGAAATGGTTTTGTCTAAATATATTATATTTTCTAACGAGTGTGTTGGGAAAGATTATATTTGTATAAGACATCTTATTTTCTAATGAGCGTGATAGAAACATTTTATTTTATAAACCAAAGGCCTTGAAAATCGTTTTGTCTAAGCATTTATATTCTCTAACGAGCGTGTTAGAAACAATTATATTTGTATAAGAAATCGGTTAATATTCTAACGAGCATGTTAGAAGGGTTTGATTTTGTAAAACCAAAATTATAAAAACGTTTTGTATAAATGTTTATTTTATTTTTAATGAGCATGTTAGAAACGATTTAAAGGCTTCAATACGTTTTGTTTAAAGCGTTTAATTTTCTAACGAGCGTGTTAGACGCGGTTTATTGTATAAACCAAAGGGTCTTAAAAATGGTCTTGTTAAATCGGTTAATATTTTAACGAGCAGGTTAGAAGTTGCATAAATATTATAACGAGCGCGTTACATAATAATTTTTATTAACCCAAAGGTGTTAGAACGGTTTTAAACAACTTGATGTTTTTGTGAACAAATTAAATTGTTCAAATGTAACTACGTGCGCATAGTTAATAGTTGTTCAATGTGGGAGTACCAATGAGGGAGAACCTCAAATGAGTGATGTTGTGATTGCATAGAGCTCTTGTGCGGGGAGCCTAATTGCATCACTTGAAGACATCATGGGAACGATTTCGGAGATATACGAAATCATGTGGACATTTGGTGTACGTGGATAGTTCTTATTGTTTGAAGCATATATTTTGTTATGAAAAATGATTCAAAATTAAGAACTATCTTCTTGCTAAGAGAAGCATGATACTTATTGATGGTCGTTGGACATCAATAGGAAAATGTAGAACTGGGTTATCTACATTAAGTATCCTAATTTTGAGAGTTAATTTATATGGTCCCAAACGTCTCAAAAGGGTATAATATTTTCTAGTAAGCTTACTAGAGATGGATACTCGTTGAACTACAACAGTTTATTGACTTACTTTTAAATATTGTTTGGGTTCAATATCTTCGGATAACCCATACATAGAAATTAATCAAATGTTTATAGTATAACGCTGGGAAGACAGAATACAATTCGACTCCCCGCATCAGCTTTGACACATGTTTTTGTAAAATCATAAAAAGTATACAAAACGCGTCTAAAAATTACAAATCATAACTTTTTGGAAACTACACTCAAAGTAGAAATCATGGAAACAAGAATTGATAAAAAAACAGTTATCATCGAGGTACTGACCAAACTATAAACAAGAACGAATCTGTCAGCAAACTATTGTCATCAAAACTCAAACCCTAACATGTTTATGATATCTCTAGGGTTCTAATTCATCATTTAACATTATAATAATCAATATTGCATAACTTTGGATATTTAGGGTTTATCAAGAACTCATCAAACATGAAATTTATACATAAACTTACTAATTAACGTTTGGAATGTTGAAAATCACTCAAAGACACCACCAGTTGCAAGAATCAAGCTTGAATCGAAGAGCTTGTGTGTGTGGGGTGTGTGGCATATGCCCATGGAGGGATAGAGGCTGAAGGTCGACAGGTTATGGGTGGGGATTAGGGTTGGTTATTTTATTAATATTATAATTAATCATAATTACAAGAATGACCCTTTTGAATGTGTTTCGACTTAAAACGAACTTTTTAACATCAAACCGGATTATAACGAATCGTTATGACTAAAACGTTAACCCGAGTTTATAAAAATTAACTCTCATTGTTATTTTGTAAATAATATTTTATAAAAGCCAAAAATGTATAAGTTACGACCAAGCGTTCACAATTTCCATAAAACAAGCTATGAACTAAACACATAATCATTTAGCTAGCACGAAATTTCACATAGATAATATTGTAAATATATGCTTGAGATATTACTTTCACATTTCACTAAAGATTGGGATCGGACTCGTGTGGTTCGGCAATTCCTGAATTACCGCTATGTGGATGTTTGTGCAATAACTAGCACACTTAAATAACCCTAATTAAGTGATATGCATAAACGAATGTTTGAGATAATCGAATTTATGTTAACGATGTTAACTTGAAATTGCCGGTGTCACAATAGTGGATGGGTATAAACCCAAAAATTTTAAATTTTATACTGGAATTGTTATAAAAATTAAAAAGTTAAATAAATACAATCCCTTTGATATCTCATTTTGATACATTTATCAGGTTTTAAGCAATAAATGCGCGCTTATGTTTTAGATTGTATGAAAACATAAAACCACATGTGCTGGTGGTGGTGGAGATGGAGGTGGAGGTGGTGATGGAGGTGATGAAGATGAAGGGACGTAAAATGAATGTTTTAAAACTACAAGGATGCTAAAAGAATGAGATAAAAGGGCATAATAGTCATTTTTATCCTTCCATGGACGGTCAACTGACTGAGGGAGTCATTTTAGCTCGCCCAAGAAGTTTAGAGATACAATACGTGCAATTTGGGAGTTGGTGTTGCAGCATGCGCCCGTCCTATTAGTTCAAGGAAGCAAATCATAATTCTCTCATTATATAAATATTTCCTATTATATTTATATATTAAATTGTAACTTTTTTATGCTTAACAAATTGTACTATGTGCTTAGTCAATGTCTCATTGACTTCTCTCTTTGAGTAGTTATCTACAGCTACTTGAAACTAAACAACTTGTACAATGGTCTAACAACTATGATCCAATCAAAATACAACATCTAATCAACTTAGATTAAATTACATACGTACAAAGTCCAGCGCAACGTTTGAGTTCTAGAAACTTTAAACTTTCTTGAAAAAAATGGTGCTTTAAGATTTTGGCTTCTATTGTTCATTATCTCTGGCACATTTTATATTTACTTAAGTTAATATTTATGTGTTATTAATCTATAAACTACCATTTAAACGTTTTCCACGTTGAGTAGCGAAATCATTTGGAGCATTACTTGGACACCGTAGAGTTTATTGAGTGTTGCAGATCTGCTCAAAGCAAATTGGTGATAAGTTTGTGTTTTCGTAACATAAAAGTATATCTTTTTCGCAACTCTACATCACAATACTAGTTATTTAAATTAATTTCGAGCCAGTTTTAATTGAATATTACTTCTGATTGGTTCATTTGATTCGTTAATATTTAGATATTAATAGTTGTAGAAGATATTAAACTAAAATGACGTATTTAAAGTTAATTATACTCGATTGATTGTATTTAACTTATTAACTAGTTTTATGCATGTGAATTTGAAAGTAAGTAATAAAATGTCTCGTGGACTTTGAAACGGAGAAAACAGGTTGTGGAGAAACATCATTTTAGCACTTCACCGTTTGATTAGATCGTGGTCGGACTTCCTGGAAAATTTTTCTCTGTCGGGATCTTGGAAACATATTGTGAATATATCATCGGGTATGGAAGAACTACGGGTGGATCTACCAAGGGCAATATAGGAAAGAAGTGAAATATGGCAATGATACATTTTTTTCTTGCTTGAGCAATGGACTGGTGAAGATAAATTTTAGGTCCGGTTCCCACAAACTGAGACACGTAAAGGGTGGTTGGTGTCTGTTGCTATTACGAGTATAGCTAACAATAGAAATATGGCAATCCAATAATATGCCATTAACAGAGCTTCCTAACCAATTAAGAATTAAAGAAAATACGATCGGTTAGTCTCACCGTAGGAGGGGGTCTCCTACGAACAACCTCTGGCTTTAGAATCAGTGATATGATACGATAATGAGATTGTAGGAGTAAGTATGAAGAGAGAGTACAGAGAAATAGGGTGAATGAGAATGAATGATGCCTTTTGCTGAAGTGTTCGTTTTATTGGCAATCTGAAGCTTCTCTTTGGGAAACTTAAGCTTCTTGAGGGGAAATGGCCAACTCCTCTTTTAGCTTGTGCAGACAAGTAATACCATTTTTGTGTAACTTGCATTATGCTTTTGTCTGCCATGTCGACATACTCGCTTTATGGTAGGTTTCAACTTTATCATCAGATGTGATTTCTCCGAGGTTTGCTATAGCGAGGAGCTTCTCAAGTCAACTTAGGAATCTTTTTGAAGAAGCTACGAGCTTCCTGATCTATTAGTTTGTGCTTGCTGCTTCTTAATTCCTAAGCTTCTCTTACTTATGAGTGGGTAGGGGTACCCACGTCTTCAGTGTCGGACCGGTTAATAATGTATTTAAGTAAAATTTGTGGTCAATGGAGCTGGTCGCGTACACCACACTCGATGAATGAGATAAATGAATTAAGAGATCTATTGATGGCTATGGCTTGCCAACATGTACGGTTAAACCAAAGGGGTTGATATGGTGATTTAAAATGTGGATGAGGAGAAAGCTTGAGGAGGGTCATAATTAAGAAGTAGGTTATCATTTTGGATGGAATACTTACGTGTCAAAAAAGGTGGGAATTCTCGCTTGGCGAGCCCAAATGGAGAAAATTTTATCACTTGTTTCACTATTGAGGTGAAAAGTTATGGTGGGTTGGACACTTAATTGATCTGTGACGAAGGATAGTGGTCGGGTGGTGCTGAATTACGGGCCTTTATGTTCTTAGTTTGTGATCAACTGTCATTGACGGCCCAACCCTTTCGGAGGCCTAAAAAATAAACAAATAAACCTCGAGGCGTCTTTCAAATTTTATTGTTACAAAACGCTACTAATTTTCGGGTTTAAGATCGACAATAATAAGTTGTTAGAACAAATGTAGTATTACATGATTAGTTAAGCATCTTCTTGTTATGTATTCATAGCTACCAAACTTCCAATAATTACCTCTCATAATAGTTAGTTAGTGAAGTCATATATGAAAAAAAAAGAAGAAAAGAAAACCTAAGTCAAGTGCTTTATTAACAAATCAACCTAAATCAAAGGTGTTTTTTTGAGTGAACACCGATAACCGATTGTAAAATTGTAAGATAAATTAGAGAAGGTGTTTTGATTTATTTCATTAAGCTGATCGTATATTAGTCTTACTAACGGTTTACTTAATGAGAGTTAGAAAGAGATGAAATTATAAATTTATACTATTTGTCGTGTTCCATATATAAAATTTATATTTTTTTCTTATCTAAAGCACTTATATATATACGGGAGGGATATTTTGAAAACCATGTTGAGTTTTAAGAACTTAAGAACTTAATTCTTTGCCACACATTTAATTAAATGGATTGGAATATGTAGTTGAGATTAAATCTGGCAAAAAAGTCAAAGTAGGAGAGAGAATAAATAGGTAAGTGGTTACACTAACTTTCACGTCCGTTACACATGTGTAAAAAGTCGACTCGGTGCGTAAAAAATTCTGTAATTTTTTTACGTGTATGTAACTTGTATATATTACGCATGTGTAAAAAAATTCGAAAAAAAAATCGTTACACTGAGTTCTTTCGAGTTCTTAAAACTCAAAAGGGTTCTTAATTGAAATCTCCCCTATATATATATATATATAGGGTTAGGTTAAATTAAAAACCACTTGAGTTATGAAAACTTTAGAAATTCATTCTCAACAATATGTTTTTAATTAAAGTTTGAATCATGTGGTTCACAATTAAAGATAATAAAAAAGGTAAATGTAAATATAAATATAACTTTTTTCTTCTCCTGAAAACTTATATAAAAGTTAGTAAAAAAATGTTAACAAATAGCAAAACAATTTTTTTTTATTTTTCGATGTTTTGTATTAAATGTAACAACATATATTACATGTGTGAAAGAAAAAAAAACGATGATACATAAGGTTTTTACAACTCAAATGAGTTTTCATTCTATACTTCTCCTATATGTATGTATATCAAGTGATTGTGATGTTTCGTATATGTAAATTTGTAAATTCTGAATTTTTGTAAAAAGAAAAACAAAGTGTGATTAATTTAGCAAAAATAGGCCTCATAAGATAATCAAACAGTGGGGAAGGAAACGAGAACCAAATAAACAAATATAGAACAGTTGAGTATCGATCACTCGGTAGGAAAAATCCATACGGAGTGGAAACATGAGTGTAAACCACTGGGACGACATACGAAATTGGTTTATAAAAGAATTTTTTTCTTATTAACATGTGCTTTTTTAAATATATAAGTATTAACAAATTTTTAGACGGATGTCCTATTTTGTTGGATGCCTAAAGCCCTAACTTTACCTAGATTATTTGTAGGGTCGGCCCTGTCTACCGATAGAGGTTAAGAAGGTATTCCATTTATCTACATTTTGGTATGTATAGAATGCACAAAACTTGATGACTTTTGAGGAGAAGCCAGCCCACTTGCATAGCATGGTCGGAGAATTAAAGCGTTGAGCTGTTTATGGGTTAGGAATAAGTCGAAACGAATGAGTGTATCATGAGAAAGTTAGTTTGACTTAATTTTGGAATAGGGTAAGAGATGTATAGTTTGTTGGTGTATCATGGGAAAGTTGGTTTGAGTACTAGTAAAAAAATTCCTTTATGAATGCTAGAGTCAAACCAAGCAGTTAACAACTCAAGCGGTGCTATAGTCAAACCAAACCCGTCAATAATCTTGTAAGTAGTTTCTCCCCTAACTATTTCCCTCGATTTTTCGATATTTTCTGATACTAACAGCCGCAAAACAAGGTCTTGGTCTTTATGTTTTATGAAGGTTCCAAGTCAAAGGTATCAACTGCACCTACTTTTGCTACTGTCCAAAAATGAAATAATTACCCACTTTGAACAAAATTAGTTTATCCCCCAAATGCGATGCATGAGGGGTCATGTGTACCAAAATGTAATTCTATTTTGCTTTCATTACATGTACCGCACGTTGACATAACGGAAATTCTATGTGTGAATAGCAGCTGTTATTTAAGATAGCTTAATCCTTGTTAATTCAGTTCATATTTATAACAAAAATTCCGTTCAGTCCATATTTTTTTTCTTTCTTTTTTCATATTAAGAAATGGCTTTGTTATATGAAACTGATGGATTTTGTAGTTTTGTACGTGATATGCGATACATAAAATTGCAACATGCCACACATAGATCCAACATGCCACAACGTATGTTACATGTATATACTTTTTTACCAAGTAATAATATTCATAATGTTGATTAGTTGTTCATGCTTAATTAAAGTGTATTTAAAGTTTAAACGGGTGAATGTTAGTTTGAACAGGTTATTATATTCATGTTTAATAATATAATAATTTGTTTTTAAATTTTGGTTACACATTACAAATTAATTTCAACTAATCTTTTAGTCTTTTACATCAATTTTTTTTTTATTTTTTGTCGTTGAATCTTACATGCATATATTTTATACTAGCTTGAGGCTGTGTACTACACGATTGATTGATCAAACTTAAATATTTAATAAATCATTAAAATACGAAGTATATATCACAAACCTTGCTTTGAATATCTTTAACATTTAGCATAACTTACAATGACAGTTATTTTGCACATTAACAGACATAACAAAATACTTGTAAAACATCAATCAAAACAAACCATGTACAAGAAATTTTGCCACATAAACTAAATTAAAGTAGCAATTGAAAGAGGTGTAAACACATTTGGCGCCATACGCTCAATCACTTGAAACTCGTTCTCTTTAAGATGCATGTACACAACCCAATCCCCATTTCCAGTTGCACTTGGCATGGGGGATATGTATCCGGTTCGACTACCCCAAGGGACATAATATGAGCCAAACTCAGGCTTGCCCCATCCAAAGTCCATATCGTTGATCGGTAAACCTTGTCCTCCCGAGACCACCACAGCCCTACCATCCGCCTTCTCGTGCCCAAAATATATCTTTGCAACGGCCTGCGTTGGTCTATGCAACTCGACCCAATCAATCAGACCCCTAAAATGTTCTTCGTTTGTGGTGTTGGCTACAAACCCATGAACCAAGTTTCCAATTTCATGAAGTGGCATTTTCTTGAGATCACTAATTGCTGCAACACCATATGGAATTGATAGTACATTTCCGTAGTGGTTTTCAAACAAAGATGAGTTTTTCTCGTTAATTTCGGTTAGAAAACGTCGTCCGTTAACTACAACGCCCATTCTAGATATGGTATTCTCAACATCATTACTTCCAGCTGCTAAAAGTTTCCATATATAGGCAGTGAATGCCAACAATTTGCTTCTTTTGTCTTCTTTTGTGCTTGCTTCAGATTGCATACGTTCGATTGATTCAGCGCGAACGTAGTACATGCGACTACCTAGTGGTTCCTCGAATGAGGATGGAGGAGGTAGTGATGTGATGGGGATGTATAGATTGTCAAGGGATGTTTCATAATGAGGAGGGTGTCTTGGGTTCAAAATTGACGGTCGAAATGATGGGACGCTGGAGATTTGTCCCAATCGTGCATGCTTAGCCCATGCAACTAAGAACTTATTCATTGAGTAACCATCGGATAATTGATGGTTAACCGTACCTGATATGATTATTGATCCGCATTTCAGCTCCGTTACCTGTTTCATTTAAACGTACATGAGTTAGAGATTGTTGGCTCATTTTTGTCTACCCAGTGGCCCAAGAAACATGTCCAGCCCGTGAGTTAATAGAGTTGGATCAAATGTGACCTATCCAACAAGTCGGTTGGAAAAACAATTATGATTAAACAAGTAGGTTTATCTCCTATTAGTTAGCTATCTGATTTGTGTTCAAATAGGTTTGGTTGGCTAGCCAGTTTGGTTAGTATATATATAGATGATTCAAGTCATGATTTCATCAAGAGAATTGTAATCAGTTTTGAGATATTACCTTATTAATAAACAAGAGTTATTCATTTTGTTCATGTTTGATTATTAATTGGAACTTAAGAGATATCATTGTTGTATTCATGCTATATCTTTATATGATTAAAACTTGGGATGTCTAAACCGAGTTAGAACATTAACTATTATTATTGTGGTTATGATGGTTGGTTTTCTCATCTGTTATTTGAACAAGTTAATTGTTGGTTTCCTCGTAACATCTCATTAAAAGAGGTGTATGCTTTCTAGATCAACTGTTTAATTAAAATTAAATTGGTGTATTCTCTTTGTATTTTATAACCTTTTAGTTGCTTTGATCCTCTAACCCATAGTTACATATTAGAAGTTTAATTTAAATAGAGTTACAAGATTTCGTAATCATTTTACCTGAATCGATAACAAACCGCGGTTTATCTTGGGCACCAACTTCCTCTTTACAGAAAGATCAGGATGATAAAAGTCCAAATCCTTCAACTCCACATCTGCATGTGCATGAACAAACTCAACCCCACTATTGTTACACAACACCTCTGGCTCTCCATGGCTATTCTGCACAATCTCACCCGCGAGCGGGTAAAATGTCGATAATACCCCTGCCAACGATTTCTTGAGGATGTCCACCACTACTTCTGGGGACATGTTCTTTTTCTTGTAACAAAAGTAAGTTCCGACTTCGATCGGCGGTAAAAGTAAGTCAAGGTTTGACAATGGGAGCCAGTGTTCGTTTGCGGGTTTTAGTGCCGCTGAAATGACCTCTCTACCCTTCACAGTCACCCGATAGTCGAGTTGGGCTGAGTCATCCTCAGGTAATGGTAGTTCAGACGTATGGATTGTAGAAACTCGAGAACTATAAGGATCAGAGTTGATAAGACTGTGAGTTGATCTAAAGAAACCGTGAGAACCAATAAGGTTTCTAGTGTATATGTTTCTGGATATATGACCAAAGGAAGAAAACATGGATGGTGGCTGAAGGTGGTGTGACTCAACAGGACTAGTTTGATGAGCACCTCTCTTTTGTGACATAAGAAGACCTTTAGATCTCCTTAGGTTAAGGAGATGATAGTATCTTCTCATGTTCATGATGGAGTGAATTAAGGTATGATGGTGTTGTACGAGGAATGCGTTGAGATTTCATGTAGATTTATAGGAAGATGCATTCCTAACCTCAGCTGACTCTTTAAAAGTTTGCATGTGACAAAGTCAAGCATAATGACACACCTCTAGCTAACACTTTCATTCAGTGTTTTAAAAACCAGTTTATACTGGCCAACGATACCGATTTAATTAGATGCTGGACAAATAGACAGTAAGTTTTAGACAGGTAAGTTGAACGGTTTAAATTGAATTGTTGAACTGCTGATTTAACAGTAATACCGGTTCATACCGACGTACTGGTTTGATTCCAAAATAAAATTTTTTGTTGAATGAGGATGGTGATGATAGTAAGTTTCATCTTTTAAGCGATCAAAAAATTGAGTCATTCAACGCTAAAATGTCATAAAGCTATAGACTTTAATTAGAAAAAAAAAACTTTGCTATAAACTTGAAATTTGATTATGGAATCTTTTACTTTAGATCATTTTTAGAGTTAAAATTGTATTTTATGAAATTATAGTGTTAACTAGAGAACCCGTATAAACTGGCCGGTACAACCAGTGGAACCTCTTCAAAGCCCAACTTGACACGTTTAAAAAACCAGATTTTAAAACGTTGCTTTCATTAATGTTTTGTCAACCTTATACTAATCGGACTGTTTAAAAGTTGGCAAGCTGATAAAGTCAAATAGAGTGATAAAATCTAACCCTTGATGAGTGTTTTTTTGACTGTAACTAGTGGCGTCATACCTATCGGACCGGTTTGATATAAACAAAGTGATGTGATATATAAATTAATCAGACATAAAGAAGCAACTCTAGATTGAGTTTCCTAAAATAGTATTAAATTTTTTAATCCAACAAGGGAACACGTATTGCTTTTTTTTTAATTGATTAAATAATAAATTTAATTTGGTGTGAATGAATTGACTTTGGGCAACAATTTGATTTGCAGGTAAGACTTGGTTTTTATAGTTGGTTTGGTTTCTCTCATCGTCATTATCATCATAAAGCATTCTTGATTTGTTATCTTTTTTCCTTATTTTTTTACTAGAAAAATATAACCAGTTGCATCGGCTCTTACGGAGAAACTTTGGTGCTTTTCTAATATATAATCCAAAAATCAAGTTCAAAATTTTGGTCTTTACCATTTCCTTATATATTTGAAAAAGAAAAGCTAATCGTAGTTGGTGAAGAGTATGTAAACCCTACAAGAATCAACGATGCAATTAGAACGGCCTTTCAGTTTTGGACTTTTTGGTGAACATGCACAAATTTTATAGCTACACCTAGTATAGCAATGACAAGTTGAAATTCTATTTGTTTTATGTTCTTAACAGCTTTTAAAATTCTAGAGAACATCTCAAAGAAAATCTTTCATATTTAGATTTCAAACCCGCCTGTTCATGATATCTTTTCAAATTTATAAATGAAAAATCAGTATCCCAAGAAGCATTTCTTTCGGTGTTGCTGGTTTCTAATGATTTTCTTTTCGTTTTCGGCCAAAGAATTGCGTTGTTTATTTTTTATTTTTGTTATATTTTTTATGTATACTTTTCATATTTTATTCAAGGATTTTGATTAAACTCAGATGTTACAACGTTTTCAGAAGCTCATAATTTGTTTTGAACTTTCAGACGCATTAGACTTTCGTTTGACATTGTTGGAAAATTTTGTGTAAATAAAATATATATTTTAATTGTGAATTCTTTTATATTATATGATTAGTTGAAACACCATTAATTTAGTCAAGACCATTCCGCATGTCATTAAGTTTTGGTCAAAACTTAAATGTCTTGGTTAATGTTGATTGGAGTGTTTCAATTTTTCATTAATGATGGTTGAATGTTTCAACTTTCTACTATTATAAATACCATGGGAGCTCCTTGGTTGTAGACAAACAAAAAAGACACTAAATAACACATTTTCTCTTGTGTTTTTTTCAACTTTCTCTCTAAAGAATGTCAACATTCTTGATCATCTTCATCATTTTCTTTAAGGTACTATTCGGGTGCTAGAGCCCTCCCTGGCAGTACATATTGCTTAGATCGTTGTACCCTGGGAAACAAAACGGGGAGAGACCTGGAATTTGTTTTAAGGGGCTTGTGTAAAACACGATCCTCGGCCACAAAGACCACGACACCATTCTTCTTCTACATCTGTCTTGCATTATTTTATTTCAATTGTATTGTAATTTTGATTTTTCCGGTGTAATTCGTATTGTAATTTACTTGCTTTCCTAGATAGGTTTGATTCCTTGTATTGTAATCATTTTATTAAAAGTGTTTTATTTTTATACACGAACGGATTCTACAATCTTAAAACAAATTTTTAAAAAATCACCGTTCGTGTATTCAAAACATTCTCGTGTGACTCAAACTAGTTTTGTTTCACGTGGTTGTGTTTTTAAAAAAACATTTTTTTTTCGTTTCTATTCAAATGAGCGACTTTGTAGAAACGGAAACCGGTTACAATTCGGATTTTTTAACGCTAAACTCTTAGAAACCCCATTGTTTGGTCCCTTCAAAGTTGGACTTAGAACACCTTCGGTGGGTTAATTCGAGTGTTCGGATTAAAAACTTTTGCGTAATTTAGTGGGATCAACCACTATTAGTACTTCTGAAAAACTAACTTAGCATAGTTTATTTTTTAACAAAAATGACATCATCGTAATCGAGTAACGTTATTTTAAGAATCTGAGGATCTTGAATTCTTAGAACAATCTATTATTTTCAAGTAATAACAATTTGAGGATCTTGGATTATCGTAATGGTTAAAAGTATATGTCTATTTGAAAAACTTTCGTTATAATTTTTCAAACAAATCATGTATGCATAAAAATGAGTCGGATTAACTATTGGAGAACAATACAGAATCCGAAAATAAATGTTTTGATTAAACACATTCGAGTTTATGGGTTTTGGTTATATATCGTTAAGTCGAATCATATATAAAATATATAAATGTTTCAAAATGCATTTTGAATCACTTGAGTTTTTTTTAATGAGTATGTTAGAAAAAAGTATTTTTTGAAAAACCCATATAATAAAACATTTGTCAACGTTTTATCTTTCTAACGAGCGTGTTAGAAATTATTGTTTGCTACATAATATTGGTTTCAAATGTTTTGGAATATGTATTTTCTAATACGTCTTAGAAAAGATATTTTCTAAACCATAAAACGTTTGCGTACGTTTAGTTTTAACAAACATTTAGAAAATATCATTATTGTTAAATAATAAAGGCTTATACACTTTTACTCTCTAATGAGCATGTTAAAATTGTGTATTTTCTTAACCCACATTAGTTAAAATGTTTTGTAAACATTTGACATTCTAACATGCGCGTTGGAAACAGGTTATCCTATAAAATAAATGAACGTTTTGTGTAAACGTCAACGGTTTTAACATGAGTGTTAAATACGTATTATTTTATAAATCGAAGCCTTAAAATATTTGTCTAAATATTTAACTTTTCTAACGAGCGTGTTAGAAACGGTTTATTATAAATTAAAAGTTTTAAAACGTTGATATCTACACGTTAATTTTCTAATGAGCATATTAGAATGGTTAATTTATATTAACCAATGTTTAGAAACGTTTTATCTAAGCGTTTAATTTTCTAACGAGCGGGTTAGAAGTGGTTTATTTTATAAATCGAACGCCTAGAAATGGTTTTGTCTAAATATATTATATTTTCTAACGAGCGTGTTGGGAAAGATTATATTTGTATAAGACATCTTATTTTCTAATGAGCGTGATAGAAACAGTTTATTTTATAAACCAAAGGCCTTGAAAATCGTTTTGTCTAAGCATTTATATTCTCTAACGAGCGTGTTAGAAACAATTATATTTGTATAAGAAATCGGTTAATATTCTATCGAGCATGTTAGAAGGGTTTGATTTTGTAAAACCAAAATTATAAAAACGTTTTGTATAAATGTTTATTTTATTTTTAATGAGCATGTTAGAAACGATTTAAAGGCTTCAATACGTTTTGTTTAAAGCGTTTAATTTTCTAACGAGCGTGTTAGACGCGGTTTATTGTATAAACCAAATGGTCTTAAAAAAGGTCTTGTTAAATCGGTTAATATTTTAATGAGCAGGTTAGAAGTTGCATAAATATTATAACGAGCGCGTTACATAATAATTTTTATTAACCCAAAGGCGTTAGAACGGTTTTAAACAACTTGATGTTTTTGTGAACAAATTAAATTGTTCAAATGTAACTACGTGCGCATAGTTAATAGTTGTTCAATGTGGGAGTACCAATGAGGGAGAACCTCAAATGAGTGATGTTGTGATTGCATAGAGCTCTTGTGCGGGGGAGCCTAATTGCATCACTTGAAGACATCATGGGAACGATTTCGGAGATATACGAAATCATGTGGACATTTGGTGTTCGTGGATAGTTCTTATTGTTTGAAGCATATATTTTGTTATGAAAAATGATTCAAAATTAAGAACTATCTTCTTGCTAAGAGAAGCATGAGACTTATTGTTGGTCGTTGGACATCAATAGGAAAATGTAGAACTGGGTTATCTACATTAAGTATCCTAATTTTGAGAGTTAATTTATATGGTCCCAAACGTCTCAAAAGGGTATAATATTTTCTAGTAAGCTTACTAGAGATGGATACTCGTTGAACTACAACAGTTTATTGACTTACTTTTAAATATTGTTTGGGTTCAATATCTTCGGATAACCCATACATAGAAATTAATCAAATGTTTATAGTATAACGAATAGTGAAAGAAGATATTTGCACAAAGACAATTTGTGAGTTGTCATCATGATTAAATGTGAAGGATGAGACATCACACACCATGTGATGAGTTTATTAACATGGATACAAGATATGTTGAGAGTATCAACATTGTGAAAATTCACATTTGCGAATTATAACATATGAAATAAATATATGTTATTATTGTAAATGACTTTAATAAACCGTGTGTGATTTATTATAGGAGACTTACAATAACGATGGATTTGTAGTTGCATATACCACCATCAATGTTGTTTGAACTATGTGGAGGATTTATCCTTCATTTTGGGAGAGTATCCCAATACATAGTTTCAACGAAACAAACAACGGAAATGTATAAATCACTTTAGGCACATGCAATTGTCTTGTTTGATAGTCAATATACTTGATTATATTTCAAACTTTAGTGATCTTATACGGGTAACATTCATTATGTTGAATGTGTTCACCAAACTAACTCGTTTTAAGACTCATGTTTGAAGTTCTTATGAGTAAATGGTAAAGCTTTTGGAGAACAAAAATATATATCTTAATTTGACTAATGAAGTTAAGTATGTTAGCGTAACGTACTTTAACTTTTGAGACTTTCCTAATACCAAAGTGTTGGGATGATGAATAAAGTCTCATTAATTTGTCTAAACCATGATATGAATGTTAGCAAGAGATAGTGCGGTAACTCTTGAGGCTGTGAAGAATCAGAATGATGCATCGATCTTCTGTTCACATGCTAAAGTATTATAGTCTAAAGCATGCTAGGCTAGTGCTTGTCAATTTATGTGCTCCGCGGAGATTAAATTAACTTAGAAAGCATTCATAATATGGGTACACACTAGAAGGAATTATTATATGGGCTAAACCATAAGTATAACTTCATTAAGTCAAAACGGGATAACTAGATCATGAGGAAAACTCATACGCTAGTAAACGTGGGAAGCTCACACTAAGGCATATTTTCCTAAACTGGATCAAAGTGCAAGCAATGTGGGGGATGAGCCATTTAAGAAACAACCCATTATGGTATGTTGAAATGGTCTTTGAGAATGCTTTCTCAATCCTCGCGTGAAATGGAGAACCTTTCATTACCCCTCTTAGTGATTGGATAAGTTTATCCGATAAGACTTAAATGTGGGGGTAACTTGCAATTTGATAAGAATGTGTAATGTTTGGCAGTAAGGATGTTGGTAATCCAATTAAAGATTGCAAACATATGACCAAGTGGAGTAGACAAGGTCATAACAAGTCTATCTAGAATATTAGACTTGGATGCCAATTGGTAACATTCAGAATCTTGGTAGATTTCTGATATAGTTTACCAAAGGCATGATGGAAACGTGTTTTGCCTTGAAGAGCGTTTCATGTAATTCTAAAGACTAAACGATGCAACCAAGTAGAGATTATGAGTTATAGTCTTAGGAATGGCAAATGGCAAGGAATGACTTGTGAGCAATAACACGTTAAAACAACTTATCTCAATTACAAATTATCGTTGTTGACTTTACAAAGTCAATGATAATGTCTATGGATCCAACAACCCGAGGGTTGATGAGAGAACAAGTTGTGGAATGAGACTAAATCCCATGAAAAAAGATATATGGAGGTAACCTAAACTAGGACTGGAGATCCCAAGATCTAGGTTCAATAGGACAACTAATTTATATATCTAAGGGTGGTCACTATGGGGGCAAGCTGATATATATGTTTATATAGAAGCTAGTATATTTTATAATATACAACCCCTAAACTATAAGGGTGTTTAAATATGTCCTAGTCTATTCCTACGATAAGTAGTGACAATTTTTTAGGCTAAGCATGATAAGGTTAATGATTTGTGGAAATCAAGAAAACCTATTGCTTTTAATGATTCGAGTGAGAATCACCTATGTGAGAGAGAACTAGGGTCGGTTCTAATGGATTTTGGGGCAAAAATCCTAGTGCTCTCACAAAACCAGGCTAGTGTTCCAGGACCATAATAGGACACGACAGTGAGGGGTTGGCCAGACCAGGGAGAGTGTTGTGTGAAGTGTATTGTCGTCTACATAAATGGGGGTATGTTCAAAGACATCGTGTCTACACACCGCTAGGAGACTAAGTATGCTTCACAAAGGAAGGTTCAAAGGATAACACCTACCTATCCTACAATGCTCAACCGTTGAATTGAATCTAAGAAACTTGCATGTATGGATTGATCTCAATGTGAAAATGAATAAGTTTTGTTTTCACATGTGAGGGATTGTTGGAAAATGTGTGGAAATGAATGAGTTTTATTTTCACATGTGAGGGACTGTTGGAAAATTTTGTATAAATAAAATATATATTTTAATTGTAAATTCTTTTATATTATATGATTAGTTGAAACACCATTGATTTAGTCAAGACTATTCAACATGTCATTAAGTTTTGGTCAAAACTTAAATGCCTTTGTTAATGTTGATTGGAGTGTTTCAATTTTTTCATTAATGATGGTTGAATGGTTTCAACTTTCTAATAGTATAAGTACCAAGGGGCTCCTTGGTTGTAGACACACAAAATACACACCAAATAACACATTCTCTCTTGTGTTTTCTCTAACTTTCTCTCTAAAGAATTCCAACATTCTTGATCATCTTTATCATTTTCTTTAAGGTACTATTCGGGTGCTAGAGCCCTCCGTGGCAGTACATATTGCTTAGGCCGTTTTACCCTGGAAAACAAAATGGGGAGAGACCCGGAATTTGTTTTAAGGGCCCCGTGTAAAACAAGATCCTCGGCCACAAAGACCACGACACCATTCTTCTTCTACATCTTTCTTGCATTATTTTATTTCAATTATATTGTAATTTTGATTTTTCCGGTGTAATTCGTATTGTAATTTACTTGTTTTCCTAGATAGGTTTGATTCCTTGTATTGCAATCATTTTATTAAAAGTGTTTTATTTTTTTATACGCAAACAGATTCCTACAGACATTTCTTAGTTTAAATAATTTGAGTTCTTGTTGAAGTTGACTAAGTGACTGTATTTGAAAACAAGTCCATACTTGCAAGTAACTAGTGATTTACCCGTCGCATGGTAAAACCGTAGCATTGAAACCCGAGTGTTGGTAAAAGCCGAGTGTTACAATGGTGGATCGATCCGAATTTAGACATTATATGTTAGGCTCGCTACACTATAGACACCGTTGGTCAACATTGAGCGTTAAAACCCAAAAAATAAACTGGTCAAGTTAACATATAAAAATATTGGCATATAAAAAAATCATATTCGACATTTATTTGGTCTGTAAACCCGGACGGTGACAAAACCCAGTCGTTGTCGGTTCCTGGCACTAAGGCGACAACTCGACATGAATTCGGTCGGTTTCCTTTACTTTTGTTACGGTACCGGAGCTAAACAAACAGAAGAAAACATATAAAAATTGAGGTGTACCAATGGGGTGCCATCGGTCGGTAAACACAGGCGTTGGTGAAACCCAGATGTTGTCGGTCCTAGATGTCGAGGCTATCAGTATACGTGAATTAAAACTCGGATTTCCGTCACACACGTTCGTTACTGTAGCAAAATTAAAACAATAAAATAACACACAAAATTGGTATTTGATCGGCTTCCATTATGTTTGCTATTGTACCGGAATAATAAAAAGAATGTCGTTCGATCGGCTTCCATTATGTTCGTCATTGTACCGGAAATAAAAAATAAAAAAATATATAACAAAAAAGGAAAAAAAAATAATAAGGTGCCCCAAGTAATACAATTGACACTTAACAACACGAAACTCTTTAATTGTTATATATAGTGATTAGACTTATAAGTAATTAGGACCCGCACGCACCTTATCATCAACAGGAGTTTTTTTCTCCTACGTACTTATGAGAGTTTCAGAGATTGAGTTGTAATGATTTGATACATGTTGAGATGTAGAGTTAATGGCCATTTTCGTCTCTGTGGTTTGCTACTTTCGCCACTTCAGTCCAAAATTTTTAATTTTGTCAATTTAGTCCTCATAGTTTTAAATTTTAGCCAATTAAGTCCCATCCGTCTAACGGCATCCAGCTATGCCGTTAGTTTAAGGGTATTTTTGTCTTTCTCCTTTTAATTTTGAGTTAATGGTCATTTTAGTCCTTGTGGTTTGATATCTTTGCCAATTCAGTCCAAAGTTTGAAAATTTGTCAATTTAATGTTCAGTTTAATTCAGTTTTTTTTATTTTTTATGTTTTTTGTTTATAACCCTAAAGAGCATAATTCAAGCCCAAAACCATCGAGCAACCTCAAATACTGGTATGCATTTACTCTGTTGACAACAGTAATCATACCCCCCCTTATATTTAGTTTCTAGACATTTCCTAAAATCTTCTCCATGGTGGAATTCAATGGTAAAGTGGTCAAGGTAATTCCCTGAAATCGAATTATACACAAAAAACTAAAAATTGTTTTGTTATTTAATGTATAATAGTTGATTACGACCCAGATTTTCGTTATGATATGTTAATCTCTAAACCCTAAATATTATGCATTCATCAAAGAAACGATTTTTAGTTTTTTCCGTACAATTCGGTTTCACGGAATTGCTTTGACCACTTTACCATTGAATTCCACCATGGGGGAGAGTTTAGGAACCGTCTAGAAACTAAATACGAGAGGAGGGGGTATGATTACTGCTGTCGACAGAGTAAATGCAGACTTGTTTTGGGCTTGGATAATGCTTTCTAGGGTTATAGAAAAAAACTGACAAAATTTCAAACTTTGGACTGAATTGGCAAAAGTATCAAACCACATGGACGAAAATGACCAATAACTCAAAATAAATAGGAGAAAGACAAAAATACCCTTAAACTAACGGCATAGCTGGATGCCGTTAAACGGATAGGATGTAATTGGCTAATATTTAAAACTATGAGGACTAAATTGACAAAAATACAAATTTTGGACTGAAGTGGCGAAAGTAGCAAACCACAGGGACGAAAATGGCCATTAACTCTTGAAATGTATGTCTCACATTTCCCAACCAAACACCCTCGAGCAATCTGATTCGGTAACAGACGAAACATTAACTATAGTGTGTGTAGCATCATTTTATATTAAAATTACATATTGGGTAACGTGTAAACTCATTCTCTACCCTTTGCAGTTATTAAGGCTGAGGGGTGTGGGGCTTCAGCGGGGGCGTGAGAGCCCCTCCGCTCGTGCCCCTAGGCGCGAGCACCACACCACCGAGGCGCGAGAGGGGCGCGAGCGCGGAAACCAAGGCGGGCGCAAGCTGGATCGCGGGAAGGCTGAGGCGTAAAGGTGGGTTGGGTCGCGTGAAAGAGCCGTTGGAGTGTTTAATTTAATAAAAATGAGCCGTTGGCTCTTTAATTTAATAAAAAAAAAATTATTCTTCCTATATATAAACCCAATATCACCTAAAACAATTACCAAACCCAAAATCACATAAAACAATTACCACAACTTCAAAAAAACCCAAAATCAACCCATCTTCCAAACTTTTTTTTAAAAACATGTCTGGAAATTGGTACCCAAACCTAGATTCAGGTTATAGTTACGACGATTTATGGTCGTCACCAGACCAATCGATGTTTTTTTCGGGGTCGCAAGAAACATCCGGCTTTCAACAATCCAACATACAACCGTCTCCTAACTTTGTTGTTCCGGAGACACAAGAATCACACGGTGATGCTACGGGAGCAAGAAGACGCGTCCACCGAAAAAAACAACTTGCAACGGACGGGCCGGGACCGGCTTCGACTCCGAGGACGAAATGGAAAACCACTCCGTGGTCATCGGATGAGAAGGAAGCCCTGTGTCGGGCTTGGATAGTCATTTCTGAGGATCGGCGTTGCGGTAATTGTTTTAACGTTTTTAAAAATGATTTTTAATAAAAAAGTTAAATAAAAAAGTTAAATGACTTACAAATTTATTTATGCATTTTGCAGCCGACTACCAAAAGAGCAAGGTCTTTTGGACAAAGGTTAGGGAGACGTTCTATTCGCTCGTTGGGAGTACAGAGCGGAACGCCGATATGATTTCGGGTCGGTGGTCCGAAATCAGAAAATTTGTCGGCTTGTTTACTAATCTTTTCAACAGGAACGCCGGTCGTATGAGACCAAGTGGCAGTGATGATTTGGCGGTTTACAATTTCACTGTCGAAGAGTGGAAGCAGGAGTGTCTGCGGAGGTATGGGACGGTGAAGACGTGGGACGATGTAAAGTTGTGGGAGAGGTTGAAAAGGTGTGCCAAGTGGGTTGAGCTGGTGGTGCCCGACCATGATGCGGAAGTAGGGCCGAAACGGACTAAAACTAGTTCGTCTGGAGCGTATAGCACTTCTGCCGCGTCGGATTGCCGCGTTGGATTCGACCTAAACATTGCGGGGGAGGAAACGTCTTCACTGCCGAGGAGGCGGCCATTGGGACGGGACGCCAAGGGGAAAAAACCGACTGAGGGGGGAGCCGTAAACATCGTCGATCTTGTTGAATCCCTCAATAAATTCAACAAAACCATGGAGGTGGTCTCTAATGACAAAAAGGAAAAAAGTCGAATGAGAGATTTGGACTTCCTTACAAGAGACTTCAGTAACCTAAATCCGGTCGATCAAATGCTGATGGAAAAGCAAAAGGAACGTATCCGAAAGAGGTTGATCGAAGAAGACCAAGCCGAAGAATAAGAATAATGTTTTTTAGTACTTTAATTTTTATTTTATTTTTAGATATTAATGTTTTTTTTTTTAATGTGTGTTTTTTTTAATAATTTATGAGTTTTTTTTAATAATACGTTTTTTGAATATATTTATAAAAAAATAAAAAAAAATTCCGCTGGAGCCCCTGCTCGCGCCCCTCCACACCAGGGCCAGGGGCTCCAGCGGGGGCTCCAACACCCATCTTATCCAGTTTCTCTCTCTGCCACACGTCACAATATTATTGGCTGGAGCCCCCACTCGCGCCCCCTTTGGAGCCCCCCACACCCCTCAGCCTAATACAAAGATAACCTATTTGAAGACCATTATGATTTAAGAGCACTCTAGAAAGTGACCACTAAAATAGTTTCACAAGCATTAGCTAAATTGAAGCTTGAGTCTAAATACAAGGATCTCGCTAACACATCGGCAGGAATGCCTGTCTCAAAGCTCTTTGCTATGTACATGGAGTTGGTAAAACTTCAGCTTCAACGTCCCTAAAATGTGACGATCAATCTCCAACCTGTCTTATGGCTAACCATATCTTCGCTTATAAAGCATGTGAAAACTGATTTTCAATTTGTACGGGTAAAAAACTCAGAAAATCTTCTCTTCTTGTGCAATTTATATTAGACAAAGGATCTTTTAGTTGATATCTTAGTTACAAAGTCGTTATATACGCATGTAGTTATTGTATATAGGTATCTATGCATAATGCTGTACTCTATACATATACATAATTAGTATCTCATTCTTAAAAAACATCAAACTGACTCTTCGAACCAGTTCGCAAAGAGAATGTTTGTTTTCTTTACATTCAAATAAGATCCATAATCTCAAACATTCGATAACAACTAATTATTAGTTTATACTTAGTTGTTAAACTACTTTAGTGATAATATAAACTAGAATAAAATTATAGTCGTGGCAATTGGGATTCGTTCCCTATCCCTTTCTATTTACCTGTTTTAAATAGTAAAATTCAAACTAAATAAACAATCCATAAATTTCCTTTCTACTATTATAATAAATAATGCATGTGAGACTAACCTATTTAATAGAAACATTTGTCTTATATGGAAGGCCTCAGGCTTCAAACCTGGGTAGATACATAGTTTAGTATTATTAGTGTAGAATAGAGTAGGCGTATCATTTGTCGTGAAAAAATTTGTACATAATATCTCTAGGGTGAAAGCGCTGTTGTAGTAAGATATTGTAAAATTACAAATAAAATTTAGTGCCAGCACTCCTTTCATACGACCTTAACTCATCTCTCTCTCTCTCCACACATAGGATCGGATGGATCAGGGTCTCCACACATAGATACAGAATATTAAATCTTTTAAAAGGACCCTATAAGAATAAAATGAAACCCATTTTATGAAGATTAAGTTTGGTGTGGTGAAAATCACTTGATTTCTATCTAGAAGGTCACAGGTTCTAAGACTCTCTCTCTCACACACTGACACGCTTCCTTTTTGTCGGACAGTATAATCCATAGTAGGGGTGGTGTGCACGTACACATAAGGTGTAGGTGTCGGCTAACATCTGTGAAAAAATAATTTTAAAGGTATGTATATGTTAAAATCCCGATCAACCCTATGAAATTTGGACACCGACCCCTATGAATTTTTTTTTGGATCCGTCACTGACTCTGCTACGTCCCTAAAAACAAATACCGATAATATAATACTAGTTCACGACACAATTAGCCGTTTCAAGTTGGCGTGCCTTATAAATTTGACTGATTATTTGATAATTTTATCCCAATTAAAGTTCAAAGGAATATTTTGTTCATATGTAAGTGGAAGGTGTTAGGTGAAGGTAAATGTCATAAACATAGACTTTGTTATTTCACACTATTGAGTAATTGTCAAAAAGAAATATTCTTTTTCAATCTTAAAGCCATAATATTCGTTAATAAAGTATTTGTAAATACATAGTCAACTTTTGGTCAACCATGGTTAAATTTATAAAAAAAGGACTTAGGTTGTTTTGTAGGTAAGACCGATACCTACTAAAACAGTTTTATATGTTGTTTTGTATAACATAAAAATGAATGTTTCTTTCACAAAATTAAATAAAATGCAAAGATATAGTTTGTGACCACTATTTGGCCTTCTTAGCATATGTCATCCATTTTGGAATCCGGATGCCCCTCCTCCTCCCTGATAATCAATACTTTTTTTTTCCCTTTTCTTAATGGCTTTATATATTACGAAACTAGAAAAAACTAGCTAATTACCAAAAACGAATGACTATTGTTAGAAATTATGGACTAGTTCAGTCAAATTAACGTGACCGGTCGATTTATGATCAGTGAGAGTTACACCTTGTTAACTAATTAAAACCCGCTTAAATGGTTTAACCGGTAATGACAAATAATTAAAGAGATTAACTATTTATACCAAATATAAATATTACCAATATCTGTAGTTTATTTAATTAAACTTGGATATAGGCTTTTAATTAGAGATGGACTTTAGGTTATATGATAAAAAAGGGATTATCTGTTAGTTATATGATAATCAGATAAAGTTGTTTGTGTAAAACAGATATGACAAGATTCAATAATTCAAGAGGTTCCTAAAGCCGTTTAACACACTCCCTGAATGGGACAATAAAGACCTAGCTCGTTTAACATTAATTAATTATGGGAAGGTTCACTTTGCTGATTGGGTAAACTTGTTAAAGATAAGTAGAGGGGAGTTAGAGCTAACGGGAGACCGTTGAAGCCTATGCCCCAGGATGTGTTGGGGAACTTGAAATGGTGGTACTCAGATTGTGAAATGATTAAAGGAGTATTGGAGGATTAAGATGAACAAGAGATTCCGTGGGTGTAGGATCCTATGCATTTAGTAAACTTATCCAAGTCTGATTTGCAGGTACTCCATGATAAGAAGAATTTTATATTCCTACTTCGAAGTCATCAGGGATTAAATATCTGAAAGTTTTCTCAGTTGGTGTGAGACATACAGTGCATGCTGGGAGTTTTTGATGACTAATGAAAGTTTTTGTGCAGACTGAAGACAAACAAAAAACAAATAAAGCTACCTCCGAGGGGGGAGTCTGTTGGTGCCAGTAGTTCATAAGTTTATGCTTGTAATCTTGTCTGTAATGAAGAATATATTTTGTGGTTGTTTCCATTTATGTTTCCATATGTTTAGGAAAGAGATGAAGTTAATTAGTATCTGGCAAAGTTATTAAGTTCGTTAGGTCTGTAACAGAAAAAGTTGACTGTTATATAAAGACAACTTCGACTAGGGTTTTGAGGTTGTTTGTTGTCGCCTCTACGTTGTTGTTGACAATGTATTAATAGTTACCGAGATATAACCAATAAAGAAGCGTTTGTGTTACACCATTTTTCTACTACTTGTAAACGAAGACTAAGGGATTTCGCACCCTTTGAGTTCGTGACCATCATGTTACCAATCCATTCAAGGGATTCCGAAGGCTCTACAGATGAACATGTACCCATTCTTTTATGCGCAACATTCGTGCACATTTACATTCATATTATTATTCTACACAAGTATTAGCAGGGCTTGCTCCCCATCTTCTTTTTGTTCTATCAACTAACATTCAAAGATATATTTAACGAATTATCTATTCTACTAGTATCCGTAGCTGGACCATACATTCATACAACGTATATCTATATATTCATTAACTACCATACCATAAAATCATTCCACATATACTCATATATTAATTGGCTACCATACTTAGTATCACTAATGGGACCACTTATTCATTGTATCCCTAACAGATCCATCTTACCATAGTATCCATAACTTGATCACATTATCCGTTGTATCCAAAACTAGACCATCTTACAATAGTATCCATAGCTGGGCCACATTATCCATTGTAACCATAACTGAACCATCTTACCATAGTATCCATAACTGGACTACATTATCCTTTGTATCAATAACTGGACCATCTTACCATAGTATCTATAACTGGATCACATTACCCTTTGTATCCATAACTGGACCATCTTACCATAGTATTCATAACTAGACCACCTTACCATAGTATCCATAACCGAACCATCTTACACATATTATTCTACCAGTCCATACATTGTATCTATAACTAGACCACATTACCATAACAACACGTGCTCAAAACACAGTATAGGCTTTTAGCCCTTTATTGTGTCCGTGCCCGTGCTTTCCTTTCAATAGCACACTATCATTTTCATAAATGGAACATCTGTCTATCGTATAAGCACTCACATACTATACATGAGTACTCATGATGTGGACATATATAAGGTACTACGACCCCCTGATGCCCACGTCATGATTTACTCACATTCTTCATACATCTTTAACATAAAGTAGTTAAGTAAATTTATCACTACTTTACGCATTTACTTTCTCATATAAAACATGTCGCATTCATCTTTTATCTTCTTTCTTGAGTATGCATGCAGCCCCAAAACGTTAAAGGTAAGAGGGGGCTCACCTGGATTATGTTTCTCTAAGAGTTAACTGTAACACTTCTCCTTAGTTGCCCATGGCTAACTGTATAATAATTTATAAGTATCAATTAACTACTACTAACCATATCATTCTTCTAGGTTAGTGAAGCCCCTAACGAACGCGGGTTCGGTGGTAGCGCCCCTGGTATGGGGTCTAGAGGCGGCAGCCCCTACTAGGGTCCAAAGGGCAGAGCCCCTGGCTAGGTCAGCTTAGAAAAATTTTATTTTAATTAATAATCCTTTACTAAAAACTTCATCGATAAGAAAATGACCTTTTCATGAATTTGAGTCAAGTTCAAATGAGTCGAATCGAGTCCTTTTTAATCGAGTCGATTTTCCCAATCGACTCGATTCGTTTCCACTCAAGTCGAATAACCATTTGACTCGATTTGTTTCCGTTCGAGTCGAATCCCGATTCAATTGAAACTCGTTTTTCATGCCTTTAAGCTATTTTCGTTTTCTTTCGTCTCTTAAAGGCCTGTTTTACTATTACAACTAGTCCTGGGTCATAACCACTTCACCTTCTCTGTTTAACAGGATCCGAGCGTCACTCATTCGTCCCGTTTCACACCCGTTAAGTTGTTTATAAAAAAGTTTATGTTTTTCTAACACTATAAGGCCCGATTTGCCTTTATATCAAATCTTAAGACAAACCGATGCCTAAAACCTAACCTTTATATCAAAAACACACCTTTTGTGTTCTGGTTTGGTTCCGATCTGTACCAACACGTGGATCTAGACGTGATTCTTGTTTGATGATGATGCTAAAACACGAAATCTATCCTTTTTCGGCTCAGATTTGGATCCGGACGGGAAGAAGGAGTGCATGTGTGTGTTTTTGAGTGTGTGGAGGCAAAGGATGGAATGATAGTCTAGGGTTTTAGGGAGGTTTAAGGGTGTTTAGATACCCCTAAGCCCATGGACCTCAAAGCCCATCACCATCCCATAATCCATCTTTTATTTCCCAAGCCCACACTCAACTTATTATTCTCCTACATAATTAAATACTAACAGACAGTTAAATATTCGTCTTATATTATTTTTCCATAAAAGTAGGATGTTGCACCCGTACACTAGTTGCGAATTGTCGACGTGCATTTTTGCACAGGAGGAAATCCCGGTTTACCTCTCGCGTCCTCCCGTTGTTGGAAAAATGCATAATCGCGTTCTAAATCACCAACTATTCATAAAAATAGTTGGCGACTCATCCGAAAACGGCGCTGAAGTTGTTCCAAATCAAAAATGGGGTCCTGCGAAAAATAATCTCTTATCAGCCGGTCATGAGCACCTACACGATCCCGCTGAAGATGAGTTCGTCTTGTTTGTGGTTGTGAGCTTTCGTAATACTCGACTAAGAGTTGGACAGCCTCTCGAATCACACTAAATATCGCTTCTTCCTCTGAATCAAATCCGAAATAATTTCCGGGATCGGGGTAATAGTCGGGTGTCGAAGATGAGTCGGAAGACATAATTTTGGAGAAAATTTTATAAGTTTAAAGAAGTGAATGAGATGTTTGTAGAAATTGAGTGAAAGTGGGATATATTTATATATATGTGTATATATATATAATATATATATATATAGGGTTAGTCTCCTCTAGGAACTCCAATTTAATTAGAAGTCAAAGAACTAATTGTATTCGTTGATTTACAACATCAAAGCTTGAAAATAGGTGTGGCAAAATTGAAAATATAATCAAATTGACAATTGTTTTTTTATTTGTCAGGGGTATAAGCGTCTTAATAAATTATGTAAAATGTGACAATATATAATTTCCCTTATATATCTGAATCCAATTAGGTTAAATCACAAAATTCGCAAACAAAAAAACAAAAGATAGAGATGACGACCTAAGTTTATCACCCCGATTCTTATGTAAATCAAAATTCAAATATTTAGCCCATTATCCCCACTTATACTGATTGATAATTCCATATATTCACCCATATTGAAATCGATTTCCACCAGCTGTTAACTCATAGAAGCTTGCTTGTCTGGCGCATTGAATTTAGAGTAATCGAGTCCAATTGCTGTATTATTTAGTCTGTGTTATATTTCAATCGAATTCAGTCGTTTTATTAGAATCATTCAATTGATTTATTTATGTTTTTTATTTCAATCGAATTCAATTGCTGTATTATTTAGCCGTCACCTGAGGTATTTTTAGATTTACAATAGTGTTATGAACTGCTTTCTGGTTATGAGTACGTATATGTGATTGTAATGAGTTATTAGAAAGTGTGGATGTTAAGGTGTATGAAAGTGAATATAATGGAACTGAGTTCTGGTTTGTGATTTTGAACCTGGGTTGACTTCTATAATTTACATCTGTGTCTGTTTTGTAAAGTATGTAAATTTACATCGGTGTCAATTATATAAAGTATGTAAATTAAAATATAAATTATAGATGTCAATGTTAATAGTATGGGATCGGGTTGTATTTTTTAAAAATATGGTTGATTCTATTATAATTTACACAGGTATAATTATGTAAATTATAGATGTCAATGTAAATCTTGTTGGTGCTGTAAGCCAGGATGCGGGGTTTATCAGCAGTTTGGCTATGAAAAGGGCATCTAGCGCTGTGGAACTGATGAGCTGTCTCCCAAGACTTCGGGATCCTTAATGCGAGCTTCTTTTGCTTCGCTCATGTATGGGAGTCGCCAAGCTTTTGTTCGGTTTGAGAACATGCCAACCTATGTATGTGGGGGAAGCTGTTTCTATATTTGACAATGGTCTTCGAAGGGCGATTGAGGACATCGTGGTTTGTGGAGGTCCGTTCTTTGGGGATCTCCAATGGAGGTTGGCATCACTTCCGATCCGTTATGGGGGGTTGGGTCTCTGTTCGGCCGAGGATGTATCTACATATGCTTTTGTGGCTTCGAGAGCACAGTCGTGGTGTTTGCAAGACCATATTCTTCGGGGTTGTGATATTTATGGGTTGGACTCTGATTATGGGTGTGCGATGGATCGTTTACGTACTTCACTTCCAGATTTTGATCTTAGCGGGTTCTCTAATAAGGACACTGCCCCCCCTAAAGCCCAACATGTTGTGGCGAGTGCCTTATTTAGTGGAATCATCAAGAGTTTAGAAGTGAAGTTTGATCTATCCCCTCGCCAAAAGGCGGTGTTTGAATGCCTTCGGGCTCCTCGGGCTCAGGATTTTCTAACGGCCATCACCATTGAAGGATTAGGCCAACGTATGTCGGGTTTGGAGTATCGGGCTATCCTTAAGTACCGGTTAATGATCCCTATGTTCCCGACGGATGAACCTTGCCCAATTTGTCGCAAGGTCTGTTTGGATTCTTTTGGTGACCATGCGGTGCATTGCAAAGAATTGCCTGGCTTTAAATACAGACATGATCTGGTTAGGGATGTTCTGTGTGATGTTCTTAACGGGCAGGGATTTCTGCTAAAAAGGAGGCCCCTGCTAACTTTCTCACGGATCCTATTGAAGGGGGGTCTACTTTACGACCAGCTGATATTCTTGTGTTCGGGTGGGCAGGGGGGAAACACGTCTGTGTGGATCTTACAGGAGTGTCTCCTCTTGTTGGGCTCAGGGACCGTGGGTTTGTTGTGGGTCAGGCTGCGTTGAAGGCTGAATCGGGCAAAGTTGTTAAACACGAGAAAGCTTGTTTAGATAATCAACATGTCTTTCTACCATTTGCCTTTGATACATTTGGTTATCTGGCTCCAGAGGCTGTGAAATTTTTGAGTAGGGTTCAGCGCGTCGTACACGGAACCTCTTCAGCTTCTAGGTCCCAAAGCTTCGTTTTTAGCAGGATTGGCTTTGCTGTTCAAAAGGAGGTTGCGGCGCAGCTTGTTGCCCGTTTGCCTGCCACTTTATTGTAATCGTTTTATAGTAAATTATATAAAACTTCGATTGTGATGAAATCTTGTTGTCTATGTTTTAAAATATGGTTGATTCTATTATAATTTACACGGGTGCAAGTATTGTAAATTATAAATGCCAATTTTAATATCATGGGATCTAGTTGACGAAGCAACAACTAATATTGTTTTATCATGTATGTAGGAAAGGCAATCGAGGTATGGGAAAAAATAAGTGACAATTGCTGTTGGTATTATATAATTTAAGGAAAATATGTAGACCACATTCTTAACTCACTTTTGGTATTGCAATTAGGTCACAAAAGTAATAAAAAACCTTTAAAAAGATCATCCATAGTAATTGAAGAAGATATGGAAAATGATGGTAATGATTTGTTATTGTATTATTATTAGTAACAAATGTTTTAATTATGTAAGTATAGATATGAATTCCAAGTTGTTGTGTTAATGTGTACAGACTTTGTCATCGATAATCGTGCATGGATAGATGTTATGCAAAATCAAAAGAGAGGTATGTTAATTTTTCATTACTATGTTAACTTTTAAAAAGTGTAAAGTTTTGGGTAATTGGTTGTAGGGAGTGAGTCAAAAAGGAGAAAAAGGTCTGCTAAACATTTGAATGGATAATGAAGGTCAGAAAGTTGTTACTTTGTTTGAATTTTTCATAGATCCAAAACAAGGGATATATATTTAAATATAAATGATTGGCTAATTAGATGTAGTGGCTGATTCAAAAAGGAGAAATATGACTGCTAAACATATAAGTGTTGTAAATGCTAAGGAAATGGAAGGTTACACATTATGTTAATATTTCATATATTAGAAAGTAAGAACTATGACGTTTAATGGGTATTTAAATAAGTGTTTCTATTTGGGATGTATTAGGTGGTACTGTTGCGGGTAGAGAGAACAAGGCAGTTAATAATATTAAGAAGGAAAAGAGTTTAAAAGATGGTGTTTCTACGGGGCGTCGAAAACTAAACTTTAACGGTATGTATGTTGAATCCTTACTCTTATTACATATGATTTTTTTTGTAAAACAAATTAGATATGTTTGATTTGATTAATAATGACATAATTTTACGTTTACAAAATGACACTTTGGGTTTTTCTTTTTTCAATTTTGTTCTTAATGTGTTGTTACTGTCACAGGTGAAAGTGGTATGAAGTTAAAGAACAAAATAAGAAGAGTGTTAGAGAAGGTAGTTATGTGAATATGTAATTACGCATTTAGTTATTATTTTGTGTGTAAATTAATTGGGAAATATTTACATAATTATATTTATGATGTGGTTTCTTATAGGAAGTAAAGCAAAACAAAATGTTGAGAGATCTGTAAAATGGCGTGGGATAAAGACACGCTCATCACCTCACCAGCTGCATAGATGTATAGCTGGACTTAAACAGAAACAAAAGTTAAAAATTACTAAAATGGGATTTGGAAATCTCTTATCATTTAAAGTGGACGGGATTCCTGCAAAACTAGGACATTTTGTGGTAGATAAGTTCGACCCATCAAGAATGGAAATAAGGATTGCACATGTTAAGATCAATGTTGATAATTATGCCATTCATAATCTTTTGGGCATACCGAATGCCGGTTTAGATATACCATTACTGAAAAAAGGAAAGGGCAAGTCGAGCATACGTAAAAAATGGGTAGGAAGATATGAGAAAGAAAATATTAGTACTAAGATGATAGTTGACAATATACTAGAATCTTGAGATGATGATAGCATATTGTTTGTGTTAGATTTCTTAGTTCTTTTTTGCAACTCAATGCTTCAAATTCATAAAAACGGATGGTGCAAGCTTCATATTTTGAAATTTATAGACGAAGAAACGGATGTTGCCGACCTTAACTGGTGCAAGTATGCATTATCGTTAATGAGGAAGTGTAAGAAAAATTGGGATAGAGCAAGTACGAAAACATTTCTTTGTGGTCCTTTAACCATTTTAACGGTATGAATTGCATTTTAAACTATTTATTGTTTGTTATGTAGGGTATCACATGTGAATTTGATGATATTATTTGTTGTGTTTATGTGTAGCTTCTATATGTCAACACTATGACATGCAAGTTAAATGATGAATGTCTTCAAGTTCAACCAATTGAGTATTGGACGTATGAGCAACTTAGCAAGAGAGAATTTGATGAGATGAAGGATGAAGAGTTTGGTCTAGGTGAAGTTCGTGAAATATCTGATGTTAGGCATTTAGTTGTTTATAAGTTCAAGGAAGATGTAAATCAAACGGATTATTTAAAGGTAACCTCGTAATTCTTATTTGAAATCACCACAATTGTTGGTAGGTAAAAGTGGCATATATGTTTAGTTTGTTTGTGTGGTAGTGTAAAGTTTGTTTATTTTTTTCGTGTTTGAGAATATCATTGCAATCTGAGGTATTTTTAAATTTACAATAGTGTTATGTAATTGCTTTCCGGTTATGGTAATGTAAAGTTATTAGAAAGTGTGGATGTTAAGGAGTATGAGAATGAATATAATGGAATTGAGGTCTGGTTTGTGATTTTAAACCTGGTTTCACTTTTATAATTTACATCAGTGTATGTTCTGTGTAAAAGTGATTTATGTGAAAATGATGACCACTTTATTAAATGTAAAAATTGAATTATTTAATTTGCAGTTTGTTAGGTTTTGGTTTCTAGCATTAGGTTGAAGTTAATGTTACTGTAGGTTATAATAGTATTTTAAAAATAAACGTTCCACATTGCGATCTGATGTATTTTTAAATTTACACTAGTGTATTATTATGTAAATGTTTTCTAGTTATGTTAGTGTAGAGCTAATGAATATCTTGTTCAGATATGATGACTGAATTTTTAACAATTACAGGAGCATGTTGGGAAAATAAAAGAGCTTGTTGATTGTATGTTGAAGGATAAAAAATTATTTGAAAACTCAGTTATTGAGGCTAATAAGAATTACCCTGGAAATGCAGAGATAAGTGAGTTGATTGAAAAGTACAATGGTACTTTTATAAGGTTGGTAGGTGTTAAAGAGGATGGTATCAATGAAAAGGGTACAAAAACCCCAAATAAAGAAAAAATCGATGATAATGAAGGAGAAGATGACAAAGTAAAAGATGATAACATGCCATAGACCCAGTTTTTTGATAAGTATGCTGAAAAAATAGAGGCTAGTGTAAAAAAGTTGAATAAAGTTTGGTTAGTATAGATGCAAAAATGCCTAGTTTTAGTTTAGGTCTTACACAAGACTGTCCTTTGGTAGAGGCTGATAAAATAGGTTCTGTTTCAAAAACTCCGAAATTGGATACCGCACCATGTCGATTAAGTCCACTTAAAGTTGGTTTGTATAGGAGGAACCCAATAAGGTTGAGACATCTTCCAACTAAATTACAGTCCCCGATTCTTATTCGTCCTATCGACATGAATAAAGGAGTTTCATCAGACGAGGCACGGATATGGAATTACTTGTGAGATGGGAAGAGGATCGAACCGTAAGATTCTTATGAATAATTAACTTGTTGTCTTTGATTTAGTGACTTTTACATTAATCATGCTTTAAAACTACACAAATGTAAATTGAGTTATATCTTAATACTTTTGGTGCATATATTAGGAATTCTACTAATTATATAAATGTCGATGTGCAGGGCTGGTGATGACAGAGTTGCTCAAGAAATGATGGAAGTGGCAAGGGATTTTGGGTATGGTTGAGACTAATAAAGTATATATGTATGTGTCGACTACATGGCAACATCTATATTTTTTGTTTTGTAGTGATCAAATTTTTGAAACAAATTCTGGAATTGGCATGACAAGGTATCTAATGATGTCGTTGTTACCGGAAGTTGAGATTGAGAGCAGTGTTATAGATTGCTGGGCTGCAGTACTAAACTATGAAGAGAGGAACCGAGGCTCAGAATTGTTGCACCGGCTTTTTTGCCATTCATGTGTAACATTAAGATTCCATATTCATTAATAACTTAAATACATGGTGCGTTTCTTGGTTTTCATACATATATATATTTATGAAAGTACATGTTTTACTTTTTTGTTATCAAAATTGTCAGACAAAAGATATGCTTGATGGAAACCGATTTGCATCTGCTGTTAGGACTTCATTGTTTAAAACAAACATGTTGGCTGTTGTTGATCAAGATCATAGTCTATTGAATTTGAAGCCTATGACCTGGTTTTCTTTCCAATAATAGAAAACCACCACTGGTATTTAATGTGCTTTGATTTGAGGCATTTGGCAATCATAGTGATAGACAACATGCATGAATCAACAAGCCCAGTTGGATTAAAGGACAAAAAGGATTTTGATAGAAAAGATACCCCTTTGAAAGTGGTATGTTCAATTGAGGAAAGTTATTTTATTCCATGTGTGCAAAATTTAAAACTAAATGAATTTAATTGTTTGCAGAAACACATGTTTGTGGACTACTTGAAATCTTTTGGAAATGGAAAATGGTTTGCTTTGAATCAGGTAAGACCAGAAAAATTAAAAATTGGTTGGGAAACTAAGAAAAACTACTTGGATCGTGGTGTCTATGTCATGAGGCACATGGGAAAGTATCAGAGCAGTAAGGAGAAGAATTGAGATTGTGGATTCAAAGCTGAAAAGTCGGGATTGAAGTTACAAATAGCAGGGTTGAGGAAAAAATATACTGCAAGAATATTGCTTTCTGTTATCAACAAACATAAAGATGTTGTGTTAAGGGGGCGATTGAGCTGGATAACAAAGTCAAAGCAATAAAGACGACAAAGTTGCTTAAGAGCTGCTCACAGTTTAATTAGGTTGTTTTGCTCTGCTAAAAACAAGACTTACTTTTACATTATGTTTTTGTTTCTGTTGGTCTGAATGTTTTTGTTTGGCTTTTTTTTTTGTTTGTTCGAACGGAGTTTGAAGTTCATTACTATGAAACGATTCAGGTTTAATGTTTTGAAATACATTTTGTTTATATAATGTGGTATAGTTATTTAGTATAATGTAACACATATTTTTTTAAGAAACAAATCTGACATTTTTAGTATATTTTGGTTATCTAACCTTTTTTTTAAAGATTGTCCAACAATATTAAGAAACAAATCCGTTTGATATGGAATATGTATATGTTGGTTATCTAACCTTTTTCTTAAAGATTGTCCCACAATATTAAGAAACAAATCCGTTTGATATGGAATGTTATACCAAATGTTTCCATGTAGGGTGCTATTATTAAACTATATTTTTTTTTATAGAAAATGTTTTGGTTAAAAATTGACAAATACGATTTTACAACCAAATTAGTAAAATGGAACTAGGTGCTTGAACACAGAGATTTGTTGCGAGGAAAAAACTCGTTATGCTAAGGATAACAAGAAAAAAACCCCGGGTGGTGAAAACTATCACCACCGATTTATTAATAACAAAGTGGTTACAAGTGTGGAGCTAAAACTCGATTATGATTACAGAGAATGCGAATACTAGTAAGTCTCGTGTGCTAAAAAGTGTGTGTTGTTTGATCCGAGTAGTGCTCTATTTATACAAAAATAAAGCTAACAATATGGCCTATAATTTAGGAAACTTTTGGACTAAATCCAATTAGCCGTTAATTCTCTTAATCAGCACGTTTCCTTTCCTGCCATGATCTATCAACTGAAAGTGAGAGTCTTTGGGAGATCATAGCAACGGTCTTTGACCTGGTAAACAAGGAAAGTCTACGAACAAATTGTTAGTTATATAACGTATTTAGGATACCTGCTACCTTGGAGGATACCGCATCCTGGAGTTGTTCTGAACATAATGTTTGCTGAGGATACCGAAAATCCGAGCCCTAACAGAAAATAAGATTTAACTTTTACGAGGCAATTAGCTACTCTGCCCCCAGTGTGGTTTCCACAATCACCTTCGTGTATGTCTTTGAGAACTTCTTGTGCTTCATGATGTTCCAAGCATCTTAAGTATGGACCTGCAAGTGATTTTCTATACAAAGTATTATTTAGGATAATATACTGAGTTACCTTTATTCGGAAAGCTCTGAGATTTTCTCTTTCTGGGATCTCATTATCCTGAAGATACCGTATTATGGGATGGGTCCAGGATACTGGATTATTCTTAGGCTTTAAAGTCTCCAAGGCTTCGTGGTTCTCCTTTATTACAGGAGTCAAAATATGAACGATGGGTATTTTGATATCATCTGGTATATTGAGAGCTGATGCTAAATTTGCTAAGGCATCTGCTTCAGTGTTCTGTTCCCTTGGAACCTGTACTATATCAAATGTTTCGAAACACATAGCTAATTTTTTTAACTATTTCTAAATATTTTGCTAAGTTTTCTACATTTACTACATAAGAGCCATTAAAATGGTTAGCTAATAACAAAAAATCAACGTAAACTTGAAGATACCTGACCTTCATATCCTTAGCTAATTGCAAACCAACTATTAAGGCTTCGTATTCAGCCTCATTATTAGTAGTCTGAAATTCACATGATATAAATAAAGGTATAATGTCCCCCTGTGGCGATTTTAGCAGGATACCTAGCCATGTTCCTCTTATGTTGGAAGCAATATCGGTATGCAAAGTCTGACTATCCTTGATTTCTAGTTGTTGAACTTCCTTTTCTACTTCCTTAAGTATATCCTGGCTAAAATCAGCCACAAAGTCGGCAAGTGCCTGAGATTTGATGGCTGTCCTCGGTTCATACAAGATATCATATGCACTAAGTCTCACAGCCCACTTTGCCATCCTACCTGACATTTCTGGTTTTCTTAAAATAACTTTAATAGGATAGTTAGTTTTTACATGAATAACATGAGTTTCAAAATAATGTCTTAATTTAGTAGAAGCCATTATAAGTGCTAAAATCAACTTTTCAAGATAAGAATACCTGGATTCAGCGTCTAATAGACTTTTACTTACATAATATATCGGATGCTGTTGACCTTCATGATCTTTGACTAAGACAATACTTATTGCACTTCCGGAAACAGCTAAGTACAAGGATAATGGTTCACCATCAACTGGCTTCATCAGGAGTGGTGCTGAGGATAAGTATTCCTTCAAGGATACCAATGCCCTTTCTTGCTTTTCTCCCCATTTGAATTTTTGATTCTTCCTCAGTATATCATAGAAGTCTTTACACTTCTCTGAAGATCTTGAGATGAATCTGTTGAGAGGTGCTATTCTTCCGGTCATTCTTTGGATGTCTTTAACATTTCTTGGTGACTTGATGTCCAGGATGGCCTTGATCTGTTCAGGGCTAGCCTCTATTCCTCTCTTGGTGACCTTGTATCCAAGAAACTTTTCTGCTTTGACACCAAAATGACACTTGGCTGGGTTCAACTTCATGTTATACTAGTCCAGGATGTCAAATGTTGTCGCCAAGTCTTTGAGATGATCCTCAGCTTTTCTTGACTTTACCACCATGTCGTCTATGTAGACTTCCATCGTGTCCCCCAGTTGTTCTTTGAACATCATGTTGACTAGCCTCTTGTATGTTGCACCTACATTTTTTTAGTCCAAAAGGCATTGCAGTATAACAGTATATACCTGTGGGAGTCATGAAGGCTGTGTCTTCCTGATCTGAAGGCTCCATTTGAATTTGTTGAAATCCTGAGGATGCATCCATGAAGGTTAGCAGTTCATGGCCAGGAGTTGCATCAACCATTGAGTCAATGTGTGGGAGTTGAAATGGATCTTTTGGGTAGGCCTTATCCAGGTCTGTGAAGTCCACGCACACTCTCCACTTTCCATTCTTCTTCTAGACCACAACTAGATTGGCCAATCATCTAGGATAATGGACCTCTCTTATCATTTTGGTCTTGAGCAGCTTCTGCACTTCTTCTTGTATGATAACGTTTCTCTTAGGAGCAAACTTCCTTCGCTTTTGATGTACTGGCCTGAAAGATTTATCTATATCAAGTTTATGAGTAATTATGGATTTAGAGATACCTGTCATATCTTCATGTTTCCAGGCGAAGGTGGAGGCTCTCCTCTTTAGGAAGGATATCAATTCTTGTTCGATATCCTCAGGCATACCTGATCCTAATAATACTTTGTTCTCGGTATCCTAAGGATCCAGAGATACTTCCTTCACTTCTTGCTCTCTAGTCTGTAGGACCTTCCCTGGTTGTTTCTGTAATTTCTATGCCTAAGTGGGCTTTGTAGTCCACTTCATTGATGAAGCATAGCATTCCTTGGCATCTTGCTGATCGCTTTCAATCTTAATGACCCTCCATGGGCTTGGAAGTTTAACACATTGATAATAGGTTGAGGGTACTGCCTTCATGCTGTGGATCCAGGGTCTGCCTAATATCACATTACAACAAGACAACGAGTCAATAACACAAAATTTTTGTAAAGAGTTAGTTCCCTCAATATATATTGGAAGTTTGATTTCACCCAAAGTATTCTTGGTCTTGCCACTGAATCCTACAAGGACTGAGGATTTTGGGATAATCTCCGTTTCCGGGATATCCATTTTCCTCAAAGCATCTATCCGGATAATGTTTACAGAGCTTCCTCCGTCAACGAGTATCCTGCGCACAAAACAGTTAACTATACATAAAGTGATTACCAAACCATCATGGTATGGATCCACAAGATCACATCGATCCTCCTCATCGAAGGATATGATTCTTTAAGTTGTCAGAGTGGAAGTGCGGAGAGGTCTTTCTCCATTGTCCATCTTCGTTTCTTTGGAATGCTTCTTAGCTGCTGAATACGAGGTTCCACAGATGTCAGATCCTCCAGAGATGAAAGATACAATCTTAGCTGCGGGTGGTGGAGAAGGTGCCCTTTCAGGTATCTTGACAGGATCCTGACTCTTGTTCTTGTTTCTTCCCAACAGATCCTTCAGGTATCCTTTGCTGAGAAGGTATCCTATTTCCTTCCGAAGTGCTATGCAATCTTCAGTGCGATAGCCAAAGTCTTCATGGAATGCACATCATTTGGACTTGTCTTTGCTGGACCCGGGTTTTTCGTTTTTCTTAGGCCATCTAGCCTTGTCACCTAAATCCTGCATGGCACAAATCACACCACCAATATCAAGGTTAAAGCAATATTCGGATATTTTAGGATACTCTTCGTCATCTTCGTCTTCTTCCATAGCGTTTATCCTAGGATTATCCTGCTTGGAATATGGCTTCGGCCTAGAGAATTTTTGTGGAGAGTCTGATTTCCTGTTGGTAGACTCATACTTCGGGATAACCAAGCTTCCATGAGCCTTCTGTCATCCTCCAGCCAAATGTATCTTAATGCCTTGTTTCCGACTTCATCAAGATTCCTACATGGAGTCATGAAAAGGTCGTCATAGAAAGGAGAATCCTTCCTAAGTCCCATCTTGAAGGCTTCGACAGCAGCTGCCATGTCAAGGTTGTGGATTTCCAAAGCTTCCATGCTAAATCTAATTATGTAATCCCTTAAGGATTCATTGTTATGCTGAACAATTCTATATAAATCACCTGTCATTTTCTCAAAAGATCTAATACAAGAAAATTGATTATAGAACAAGTTAATCAAATGAGCAAAGGAAGTAATAGTATTGGAAGGAATACTTAATAACCATTTGAGGGCCAGCCCTGTTAGTGTTGAACTGAACCCCTTACATAGATAGGATTCTTTGATTTCAGTAGGGACAGGGTTGACCTCCATCCTCTCTCTGTATTGAGCTACGTGTTCCTCAGGATCCGTAGTGCCATCGTACAGTTTCATGTTGGGCGTCTGGAATTTCCTGGGGATCTCCACGTCGAATATAGGCCAAGTGAACCTGGATAATCTGTGACTGCCTACCAGAACTTCAGCTATGGAACGGATTATCCCCGAGATACTGGAAATCATATCCTTCATTTTTGCAATTCCCTGGCTATTTCGGGGGATACCCCCTTATCCTTCACAGATCCACGGTTAGTGTATAAATTAGAATTAAGTAAACCGTTACCGAGATCTTGGTTAGGTCTCTGGTATCCTGAGCCTTGACGGCTAGTTCCTCCATTGAGGGTATCCTCAGGATAAGGTGATGTCTGCATAGGGATGTCATCTCCAACATGCACTTCAGAGGACACCCTGGGAGATCCTAACGAGAATATGCCGGCTGGCATGGTTGAGCGAGGCTGTATGTTGATGGATTCTGGCCTCGTTGGTCTGGGTAACTCTGAGGATACCGGAGGATAAGTTCCCCAGTATCCTGACTGCTGCTGGGATGGAATCCTTGTTGATTGTGTCCCCAAGGATCCGGGATTCTGAAGGATAGATGATCCTGGAGAATTAAAATCAAGAACCCTTGTCATGATTGGAGTAGCCTCCTATCCTGGCTTCTTGTTGATCCCTTCAATCTCCTTAAATAGCCTTGAGTTGGTCTTTTCTTGCTTCTCCATGTGTGTTTTGACCTGTTTCATCGAAGCAAAAATGTCATTGTTAGAAATAACCGGGTCTACCCGTGTAGAGGATCCCGCGTATGGTGGAAGCTCTCCTCTGGACTGAATGTTCTTCTTCGGCACTGGTGGAGGTCCTGGGTTGACACCTGAAGCAACAGTGACCACTGGAGTAAAGACAGAACTAGCTTTTGGTTGTGAGGCCATAATGAAGGGATGAAGGTGATGGCTGATGAAATAATTGATTGGAAGGATTATAGCACCGTTAGCCCCACGGTGGGTGCCAAATTGTTTTGGTCAGAAATTGACGAACGCGATTTTACAACCAAATTAGTAACATGAGACTAGGTGCTTGTAAAAATGGCTTGAACACAGAGATTTGTTGCGAGGAAAAAACTCGTTATCCTTAGGATAACAAGAAAAAAACCCCGGGTGGTGAAAACTATCACCACCGATTTATTATTAACAAAGTGGTTACAAGTGTGGAGCTAAAACTCGATCGTGATTACAGAGAATGCGAGTACTAGTAAGTCTTGTGTGCTAAAAAGTGTGTGTTGTTTGATCCGAGTGGTGCTCTATTTATACAAAATTAAAGCTAACAATATGGCCTACAATTTAGGAAACTTTTGGACTAAATCCATTAGCCGTTAATCCTCTTAATCAGCACGTTTCCTTTCCTACCACGATCTATCAACTGAAAGTGCAAGTCTTCGGGAGATCATAGCAACGGTCGTTGACCTGGTAAACAAGGAAAGTCTACGAACAAATTGTTAGTTATATAACGTATTTATGATACCTGTTACCTTGGAGGATACCGCATCCTGGAGTTGTTCTGAACATAATGTTTGCTGAGAATACCGAAAATCCGAGCCCTAACAGAAAATAAGATTTAACTTTTATGAGGCAACTAGCTACTTTGTTTTAGTGCAAAATTGATAAATATCATGTACCTCGTTTATAAATGGCAGGACATCTAAAAATCATATTATTACATATATGTATAAAAGTGTCAACACAAATTTCATGGTTTGATATGAAACAAATCAAAACATAACCTGAATGAAAAATTGTCTGGACATCTAAAAAAGTATTACTTTGCTTTGCTTTTGGTGTAATGTCTGATGTTGTATATTGTAAATCTAGATAACTCAAAGGTACTAAACTTACTATTATGCAGATATGTCAAAATTGATAATTGCATATATGTAAAAGAATGTTTTACATGAATTCTTAAACTAAGATGTTGGAAAATATGATGAAATAGAAAATCCTGGTATCCTTAATAGAATCGAGGTCAAAATGTCAAAATCCAAAGTACACAAAATAAAGAAGTTTAAAGAAGAGTATTGAACAAAACATAATGTAAAAAAAGAGCATCACTCATAACCGCTATGTTCTTCAGAACTTGTTTCATTATCAGTTTCGTTTTGGTTTTCTGCTTTTTTCTTTTTCGGACAATTTCTTGTGTCATGATTGGCATATTTTCCACAATAACCACATAAACGTTTTTTCTTCTTAGCCTTCTACGCTGCCTTCTCACGTGCGCTGATCAGCCTGCGTCTCCCACTGCCTTCGTTCTTAATACCTGTAGGGGCGGTAACACAATCTTCTTCTGGTTGAGATTGTTGAAGCAAGTATTGAATCATGGCTTTCTTGTTTCTATGGTTTGGGTTGTGTGGAAATTCTTCAAAAATTTCATTCTTCAATTCCTTGATTTTTGTAGCAAAAACATTAAGTCTTTCGTCTTGATCCCTTAAATGGTCCAAACACTTCTGAACATCATCAATGACCTCAATCCAAATCCTTGATTTTTCGCTTTTTCCAACCCCAATCCTATTTTCAATGCTGTACACGATGTTCGGTAGCGCATAAGTATCCCAATGTTTAGATATGTAATGATCTGGAATTTTGTCAATATTCTCCATTCTGAAAACAGAAAACACATGACGACATAGATATCCAATACGTGTATACAACATGCAAGAGCAGCTAACAGTCGTATCAGTCAATTGATAGAAACCTACATTGTTATATCCAGATTAAAAACTTAACATCAAAAAAGTATATAAAAAAATTGATGATTTATATACACATAGCAACCCCACATAGAAATACCTTAAACCTACCAACGAGACCAGATCTTTTGTCCTTGTGATGAATCAAATAAACTTTGGAATCGCCTACAACTTCAGGAATACCTATCATACAGGATGTTGCACTTTTTATCATCTCTTTTTGAACCTCGAAAAAAATGTCTTGGGTGTATACATAACGATAGGAGTGTTGAGACGATAGAGAGGAGTTGTTGTGGTCGTTTTGTTCTGCAAAGTTCTTTGCTTCTCCCTTTGATTACCCATTGATAATTCAAAACACAACATGAATTGCACAAGTTTGTTGGAAGGGCTAGAATTAACTTTTAAACTAGCATTAGAGCTCTCGCATCTAGACGTGGTCTTCATCAAACAGCACATGGGTATATCCTTAAAATAACCAGGGACCCATTGTTCACGAATAGCATACATCTGTTTAAGCCAATCATGATCATTCAATTTAAATTCTGTCATTAGCAATCCCCACTTTCGCTCAAACGTAGGTGGGTCAATAAACACATTCCAAACTAACTTATGTATACTTCTACACAACTCTCCATTTCTTAACCGTTCCTTGGATACCTATAAACAGAATTATGGGACATACATTAGTACTAAAAGGTTAATTTAGTTTATGAACTATTATTTCTTCTCATATTCACAAACTAACAATGAAGAATGACACTTAAGTAAACAATGATTATCATATGCTAAAACGACAACTGTCGTTTAAATTAATTTAACATAAATTAAATTTTCTTTTAACTATAATTAGTATATACAAATACAGATGTGCCGTACCTTGCTACGGAGTTTATCCATAATGTGCCACATACAAAGTCGATGAACAGATTGAGTTAAAACGATAGATATTGCTTGCTTCATTGCTGGATCTTGATCACTTAAAACTAGTGTTGGTTGCTTATTACCATGTGCTTGAAGAAAAGACTCTTAACAACCACTTTTATGATTCAATAGTTTCATTTGTAACAAACCAGCACCATATGTTACGCACTTCTTGTGATGATTAACTCCAGTAAAAGGGACAAAAATCATGCCGTACTTGAAAAGCGATTTAAAAATTAGAAAAAGTAAATACATTAATGTAAAACGCCACATATAAAAAACTTACATATTCGTTTTGTATGTCGCGTCAAATGATAAAACATCACCGAATACGCTATAGTTGCATTTTGCAACGTCATCAGCCCAAAATAAAGATTGCAACTCGCCTTTAACAACAGTGTAAACAAAAGAGTAATTATGTAAGTTCCGCAAACGTTCGTTCATGCTATTTATCACCATTTGTGCATCTTTATCTCCTATGAAAGCTCTAACATTCCTGGAACTATTTGTGTACTCTATTTTTGTACCTCGAACCATGTGGTGACCGCCCTTTAATGCCGATTGAATTCTGTAGGCTCTTGTCGCACCAATATTTACCAAACTAACTCTATGTATCAATTCATGGTCACTAAAATCCAACTGACTACGACTCCTTGTTAAGTCCTTATTCTCATTAGCAACAAGACCATGATTATGACTTTCCACAAACTCATATAATTCAAAACTAGGGGTACCTTTTACAGCTCTTAGTCTTACACGTGCTTGGCAGTCGGTAACCTTGTAGTTAATGCTATGTGGAGACTATGAATGTGAATTTGTAATTAGTGTATCAATATCTTTGCCACGATAAGTACCTGCTCTATTACAAATGATATACCTATTAGTAATAGCACCCTTATTTCTCTTAATAGTAGATAATCGTGTATCAAATCCAGCCTTATCCGCATACAACTTATACATTAATTCTGCATCCTCCAATGTCAGATATATCGTACCCACAATAGGTTTATGTTCTTGTGCAACGTTGGGCAACCAATGTCTTGTTCCGTTAGGTGATGTGTACGTTTGACTGTATGCTGAATTTTCGTTATCATTTTCGTGCAAATCTACAATTAAGTAAAAATATTTAATAATTTACATATATGAAACTAAATCAAGAGATCAGAAAATTCTTTCTCAATAAAAACACAAATAGAATTTTATTGAATGGACAAACAAGAGTTTAACATCAAAAAGAAAAACCAAAGCTATAATAGGAAATAAACAAAAGACTAAAATTTATTTAAACGGACAATTCCTAGCATCATGATAACTAAAACGACCACATTTGCTAAAAAATCTTCTCATCAACTTCATACGAGTAACTGTATTAGTACCTCTTTGAACACCTTGTTCATCAACAGCAAATTCTTCACCAGCATCATTATCCAACACTTCTTCGTGAACAACTTCAATAGCTTCTTCAAGTTGGTATTTGTTTTGGTCAAAAATTAACAACAATGATTTCGTAACCAAATTAGTAATCGGGACTTGGTGCTTATATGAAATGAACGTAAAAGTGCTTGAACACAAGGATTTGTTGCGAGGAAAAAACCCGTTATCCTTAGGATAACAAGCAAAAAACCCCGGGCAGTGAAAACTATCACCACCGGTTTATTAATAACAAAGGTGATTACAATGGTGGAGCTCAAACTTGATCGTGATTACTGAGAATGCGAGTACTAGTAAGTCTAGTGTGTCTAGAGTGTGTGTTATGATCCGGTTTTGAGCTCTATTTCTACAAAAATAAAAAGCTAACAATATGGCCTATATTTAAGGAAACTGCGGAATTATTCCAATTAGTCGTTAGCCCTTCAATCAGCACGTTTCCTTTCTTGTCACGCTTTATTAACGGAAAGTGCGAGTCTTTGGGAGATCACGATAACAATCTTTGACCTGGTAAACATAGAAAGAAGCAAAAATCGTGTTACATATATAATGTAATTAGGATACCTATTACCTTTGACGATACCGCATCCTGAATTTGCTCTGAATAATGTTTCTTGAGGATACTGAAAATCCGTGCTCTAACAATTGTCCCCAAATTTAACAGCTGTAGATACGCATTACAGCTGTAAAATATTTTAATTTTAAATGTTGCGTGGTGGATCTTTAATGCACGTGTCAGCCGCTTCAATTACTCACCAAACCCTAGGTCGTCCTTATAATTAGCCGGATAAATAACATTTTTATCCACCTTCCTTTCTAGGTAACCTCTTTCTTCCTTCTGTATCTTAGTGAAATCATGAGTCCAAAGCTTTAATCCTCCGGTATTGAGAATTTTGTATCACAGAATCTCCTCGCAAGTCCTGCGAATGAGATGTGTATTTTTAGCAACACCGATATCGCAAATCTTTGGTCTCAGGGTTGCTTTCCTGCTGGAACTGTTTTCAGACCATTTGACGCCGCTCTTACTTCTGATTTTGTTTCAAAAACCTGGATCTACTTTCCGTTTTTGCCGTTCAAAATCGGTTTTTCCTACCCGTTTCCTGCTTTTACCACCGAGTTCTTTCTCAGAATTGGTTTTAGTTATGCCCAAACCATGCCTATGGTTTGGAGGACTTTGTTCGTCTTGGAGAAACTAATCGCCGACCATGCTCTCGATTTTACCCTCTCAGAGTTTGCTTCTGTATACGACCTTCGCAGCCACGGATCTTCAAGATATCTCCTTAAGATCAAATCTGGTCAATCTTCATTGGTCTCGAAAAACACCCATAACAATGATCAGTGGAAGAGACAATTTTTCTTTGTTAGGAGAGATTCTCTTCCACAGCTCAATACTCTTCCTTATCTCTGGGTTTCCAAAAGTAGGATACTGTATCTTGAACAAATATTGATATCTTTTGTGACTGATGCATTTTTCTTTGCAGCTTTGAAGTTCTTTAAGATCGCTCCTCCTACCAGAGAAACCGAGGGCAAGCTTGCATCCTTCTTTCTCATTGACGAGGAGGAAAGGACGTTTCATCTTCAGTCAAGCTTTCAAGAACCATCCCGATCCTCAAGTTCCGTTATGTCTGGTAAGAAACATTTGATATGTTATTGTAAATATTTTAAGGATTAGGGATACTAACCTGTGTATTTGTAGGCAAGTCTGCTTCTGCTTTTGCCCTTGAAGATATAGAAAGCATGGTATCCACTTGAAGCTCTATCAAGAAAGAACCTATATCCAGCTCTATCCCACGTCCTGAAGGCAACCGAGCGAAAGGCTCTAAGAAACAGAAGAGCCAGGAGACCAGCGAATCCGTTCTCATGCACGATGTTGATTTCCACGATGCCATGAATAAGACTCAGCAGGTATCTTCTTCATTTGTCATGATTTCTTATATCCTGAGAATAACTTATATTGGGGATTCTTTATCCTTGTAGGGCCTCGAATATCTTTCCTCCCGGTTTGCCGCCATGAGCCTTGAACTCCATGAAGCCCATACTCGTATCTCTGAACTGATGAAGATAGGGGTGACAAAGACCAGTCTTCTTGATAAGAAGACCAAAGAAGTAGATGACCTGAAGCTGGAGTTGTCATTGGTCAAGAAGGAGTTGGTTCATCAAGAGGCGAAATGTATGATAAAAGTTTATGATGCTATGGAGGGGGCGAAGAAGTCTGCTGCTATTTCCATATTCCAATCCCGGCTCAAGATGGCTAAAGAGGCGAAGGATGCTGGTCTGGACACTCCTTTCTTGGATGTAGCTGGTTGGGAGAAGATATTGGCTGAGCTTGGTGGGGATAAGGTGGAGGAAACAGGTTCTAGTGGTACGGAGAAGTCTGCAGAAGAGGCTGTGGAGGTGGCTATCAAGGGTGCAGTGAAGGCGGCTGGTGACGAGGTGCAATTGGGCGATGATAGCGGTAAAGAAAAGGCTTGAGCCCAATTTTTTAATTGTTTCTATTTGTCGGTCTAATGTTGGGTTGTAATGGTTATTTGAACAATTTTCTTTTTTCTGTCTTGAACAATAGTATGCTTAGGATATTTAGGATACATGGGTGGAGGGATCTTGACTTTCTAAGACGAAGCCCATGTTATCTTGACCTTTGAACATCTGGCAATATTTGGGTGGAGGGATCTTGGCTTTTCAAGACGAAACCCAGGTGTCGCCTTTCTAGTTTCCTGCACTTTATGATTAGTAATGATATAATCTTTTGGCTTTAAGTATTGTGTTCAATGACTTGTAAATTTTAGTTGGAATATTATATGTCTTTAATTTTTTGAAATAAGTTATTTTGGTGATGATGTATCTTGAAAACATGGTTCTCAAACCCTTAGAGGATTATCTATCTTTAAGACTTTTAATAAAATATTTTGAGAATAATATATCCTGATTGTAAAACGTTTTAAGATAATGTATCCTTACGCCTTGTGTGAGTTATCACAATCAAACCAAAAGATCATAGTTTGAAATAACAATTGTGTAATAAAACTAAGTGTAAAGAGTACCTTTGTGGAGATTTATCTATAACTTTGATAGGCTTACATGTGATGTCCCCAATCGTTGATCTTTTTAAGTATCAGGCTTCTGGGATTTTGTTAAGTTAAAAACAATTTAGTAACCTTCTTAGCAATCTATCGAAACAAAGTTATACAATTCTGGCGACAAGGCCCATTAACTGGCGATAAAGCCTTTTAACTGGCAACTAGGCCTTTACTTAAGAGACATGAAAATGTCTAAGCTTGAGATAAAACTGGGGAAGATCCCAAACGCATGGGCATGATTATGCCAAAACTTTGGATAACACGAAAGTGTTATAAACCTTAGATAACATGAAGATGTTATAAACCGTTTGTGTGAAACGTCTGCCACTTATCTTAAGGATTCGGTATATAGCCAACAACAGACGGATTGTCTGCTGGTCTGGTCAGCCTACCTCAAACTATACCTGAATCATCGTGCGCTCCAGGTGTCGTTAGAAAGGTGAAGACCTTTAAACCATTTGAGATATCCGGGATATATTATTCGTGCGCCCCTGGCGTTCGTTGGAAAGGTGAAGACCTTTAAACCTTGAGGGATATCAGGGATATCATATTCGTTTGGGAGTTGATCAGCCTCTGACTGTTGTCGAGATAACATATCCTTAGGATAACTGCAACTTGGTAAGGGGTGGGTGTTAGTCTGGCTAACACCCCTCCGATGCTTAAGTCAGTAAACTTGATTTAGAAATAATAGAGTTAAAAAATGTAAGAATAGATAAGGAAACATACCTTCCTCTTGAGGATACCAACATACCAGTTAAGTATACTAACAGAAATACGCCTTGAGGTGGATAGCGTTCCAGGCTCTTGGTATAGGAATACCTTCCATAGTGATTAACCTGTAGGCCCCTTTTCCGGCTTCGGCTTCAATCAAGTAAGGTCCTTCCCATTTAGGAGCTAGCTTTCCATCTGTCGGGTTGGTGGTATTCTGAAACGCTTTCCTTAGCACCATGTCTCCTACTTGGAATCTTCTAATTCTGATATTCTTGTTGTAGGACTTGGCTAATCTTTGTTTGTATGCCGCCATTCTGACCTTGGCTAGATCTCTGAGTTCGTCAATAGTATCCAAGTCTTCAGCAAGGCTTTGGTTGTTGGACTCAATATCTTGGATGCTGGTTCTTGCTGTGGGGATCACCATCTCTGTAGGGAAAACAACTTCTGCCCCAAATACCAAGGAGAAAGGCGTTTGTCCCGTTGCATTTTTCGAAGTGGTTCTATCGGCCCAAAGAACAAATGGTAGTTCTTCAGCCCATTTTCCCTTCTTAGATCACATTTTTTTCTTTAGATTGTTGATGATGATCTTGTTGCTGGATTCTGCTTGACCATTAGCTTGAGGATGCGCTGGAGTTGAGGTTACCATCTTGATTCCCCAACTTTCACAAAAGTTGGTTGTTCTACTACCGATGAACTGTGACCCATTGTCACAAACAATTTCTGCCGGGATACCAAACCTTGTCAGGATGTTGCGTTTGATGAATGAGATCACATCCTTTTCTTTCACTTGGACAAATGCTTCTGCTTCGATCCACTTGGAGAAGTAATCTGTCATGGCCAGCATAAAGACCTTTCCACCAGGAGCCTTGGGCAGCTTTCCCATTATATCCATTCCCCATTTTATAAATGGCCATGGGGATAAGACAGGGTATAATGGTTCAACTGGTTGGTGCAGTATGTTGCTATGTCTTTGGCAAGCATCACACTTCTTGAAGAAATCCATTGCATCTTTCTTCATTGTTGGCCAAAAGTATCTTGTCCTTAGTATCTTGGATGTTAAGGCTCTGCCCCCAGTGTGGTTTCCACAATCGCCTTCATGTATATCCTTGAGAACTTCTTGTGCTTCTTGATATTCCAAGCATCTCAAGTATGGACCTGCAAGTGATTTTCTATATAATACATTATTCAGGATAATATACTGGGTTACCTTCATTCGAAAGGCTCTGGGATTTTCTCCCTCTGGAATTTCATTATCCTGAAGATATCGTATTATGGGACGGGTCCAGGATACTAGACTGTCTTTAACTTCTGAAGTGTCCATAATTTCATAGTTCTCCTTTGTTGCTGGAGTCAAGATATGCACGATAGGTATCTTGACATCTCCTGGTATCTTGAGAGCTGATGCCAAGTTTGCTAAGGCATCTGCTTTAGTGTTCTCTTCTCTTGGTACCTGCACTATGTCAAATGTCTCGAAATACATAGCTAATTGCTTAACTATTTCTAAATATTTCGCTAAGTTCTTTGCAATCGCTGCATAAGAACCATTGAAATGGTTAGCTAATAACAAAGAATCAACATAAACTTGAAGATACCTGACCTTCATATCCTTAGCTAATTGCAAACCAGCTATTAAGGCCTCATATTCAGCCTCATTATTAGTAGCCCAAAATTCACAAGATATAGATAGAGGTATAATGTCCCCCTGTGGCGATTTTAGCAGGATACCTAAACCTGTTCCTCTTATGTTGGAGGCACCGTCAGTATGTAAGGTCCAACTTTCCTTGATTTCCAATTGTTGAACTTCTTTTTCAACTTCTTCGATTATATCCTGGCTAAAATCAGCCACAAAGTCGGCAAGTGCTTGAGACTTGATAGCCGTTCTCGGCTCATACAAGATATCATATTCGCTGAGTTTCACAGCCCACTTTGCCATCCTACCTGACATCTCTGGTTTTCTTAAAACAGCCTTGATAGGATAGTTAGTCACCATCAGTTGGCTTCATCAGGAGTGGTGCTGAAGATAAGTATTCCATCAGAGATACCAATGCCCTTTCTTGCTTCTCTCCCCATTCGAACTTTTGATTCTTCCTTAGGATATCATAGAAGTCTTTACACTTCTTTGAAGATCTTGAGATGAATCTGTTGAGAGCAGCTATTCTTCCGGTTAATCTTTGGACATCTTTGACATTTCTTGGTAATTTGATATCCAGTATAGCCTTGATCTGCTCTGGGCTTGCTTCTATCCCTTTTTTGGTGACCATGTATCCCAGGAATTTTCCTGCTTTGACCCCAAAGTGACACTTGGCTGGATTCAACTTCATGTTGTATTCATCCAGGATATCAAATGATGTTTCCAAGTCTCTCAGATGATCCTTGGCCTTCTTTGACTTTACCACCATTTCATCTATGTAGACTTCCATCATGTCCCCTAGTTGGTCTTTGAACATCATGCTGACGAGCCTCTGATATGTTGCACCTGCATTTTTAAGTCCAAAAGGCATTGCGGTATAACAGTATATACCTGTGGGAGTCATGAAGGCTGTGTCTTCTTGATCTGAAGGCTCCATTTGAATCTGTTGAAATCCTGAGGATGCGACCATGAAGGTTAGCTGTTCGTGGCTAGCAGTTGCATCCACCATTGAGTCAATGTGCGGGAGTGGGAATGGGTCTTTTGGACAGGCCTTATTCAGGTCTGTGAAGTCCACACACACTCTTCATTTTCCATTTTTCTTCTGGACTACAACTAGATTGGCCAACCATTTAGGAAATTGGACTTCTGTTATCATCTTGGTTTTGAGCAGCTTCTGCACCTCTTCTTGTATGATAGCGTTTCTCTCAGGAGCAAACTTTTGTGGCTTTTGATGTACTGGCCTGAAAGATTTGTCTATACCAAGTTTATGAGTGATAATAGATTTAGATATACCTGTCATATCTTCATGTTTCCAGGCAAAGGTAGAAGCTCTTTTCTTTAGAAAGGATATCAATTCCATCTCAATATCCTCAGGAATACTTGTTCCCAATAATACTTTGACTTCAATATCCTGGGATCCAAAGATACTTCCTTTACATCCTGCTCTCTTGCTTGCAGGACCTTCTCTGGTTGTTGCTGTAATTGCTATGCTTGAGTAGGCTTTGTAGTCCATTTCATTGATAAAGCATAACATTCCTTGGCATCTTGCTGATCACTTTCAATTTTGATGTCTCCCCAGGGACTTGGGAGTTTCACACACTGATGGTAGGTCGAGGGTAGTGCCTTCATGCTGTGGATCCAGGGCCTGCCTAAAATCACATTACAACAAGATAAAGAGTCAATAAAGCAAAACTTTTGTAGGGAGTTAGTTCCCTCAATATATATTGGAAGTTTGATTTCTCCAAAGGTGTTCTTGGTTTTGCCACTGAATCCAAAAATAACTAAGGATTTCGAGATAATCTCTGTTTCTGGGGTATCCATTTTCTTCAAGGCATCCATCTGGATAATGTTCACAGAGCTTCCTCCATCGACGAGTATCCTGTGCACAAAACAGTTAGCTATACATAAAGTAATTACCAAACCGTCATGGTTGGGATCCATAAGGTCACATCTATCTTCCTCATCGAAGGATATGATTCTTTGAGTCGTCAATGTGGAAGTACGGAGAGGTCTTTCTCCGTTGTCCATTTTTGTTTCTCTGGAACGTTTCTTAGCAGCTAAATACGAGGTTCTGCAGATGTCAGATCCTCCCAAGATTAAGGATATCACCTTAGCTCCAAGTGGTGGAGAAAGTGCCCTTTCAGGTATCTTGACAGGATCCTGGCTTTTGTTCTTGTTTTTTCCAAATAGTTCCTTCAGGTGTCCTTTGCTGAGAAGGTATCCTATTTCCTTCCGAAGTGCTATACAATCATCAGTGCGATGGCCAAAGTCTTCATGGTATGCACACCATTTTGACTTGTCTTTGTTTGATCCAGGCTTCTCATTCTTCTTAGGCCATCTGGCCTTGTCACCTAAATCCTGCATGGCACAAATTACACCACCAATATCAAGGTTAATGCAATATTCAGATATTTTAGGATATTCTTCGTCGTCTTCGTCTTCTTCCACAGCATTGATCTTGGGATTATCCTGCTTGGAATAAGGCTTCGGTCTGAAGAAATTTTGTGGAGAGTCGGACATCCTGTTGGTAGACTCGTATTTCAAGATAACCAAGTTTCCATGAGCCTTATTGTCATCCTCCAGCCGAATGTATCTTAGTGCCCTGTTTCTGACTTCGTCAAGATTCCTGCATGGAGTTATGACGAGGTCGTCATAGAAAGGAGAATCCTTTCTAAGCCCCATCTTGAAGGCTTCAACAGCAGCTGCCATGTCGAAGTTGGGGATTTCCAAAGCTTCCCTGCTAAATCTGATTATGTAATCCCTTAGGGATTCATTGTTATGCTGAACAATTCTATATAAATCACCTGTCACTTTCTCAAAAAATATACTACAAAATTGATTGTTAAATAAGTTAATCAAATGAGCAAAGGAAGTAATAGTATTGGAAGGAATACTTAATAACCATTTGAGGGCTGGCCTCGTTAGTGTTGAACCAAACCCTTTACATAGACAGGCTTCTTTGATTTTTGCGGGGATAGGGTTGACCTCCATCCTTTCCCTGTATTGAGCCACATGCTCCTCAGGATCCGTAGTGCCGTCATAAAGTTTCATGTTGGGCGTTTGGAATTTCCTGAGGATCTCCGCGTCGCATATGGGCCAAGTAAACCTGGAAAATTTGTGACTGCCCGCCGGGACTTCAGCTATGGGACGGATTATCCCGGGGATACTGGAGATCATGTCCTTCATTTTCTGTAATTCCCTGGCTATATTGGGGGATATCCCCTTGTCCTGCACAGACCCACGGTTAGTGTATAAATTAGAATTAAGTAAACTATTACTAGGATCTTGGTTAGGTCTCTGGTATCCTGAGCTTGGGTGGTTAATTCCTCCATTGATGGTATCCCAAGGATAAGGTGGTGCCTGCATAGGGATGTCATCTCCAATGTGAACTTTAGAGGCCATCAAGGGGGACAGTGATGAGAATATGCCGGCTGGCATAGTTGAGCGAGGCTGCATATTGATGGCTTCCGGCCTCGTTGGTTTGGGCAACTCCGAGGATACCGAAGGAAAAGTTCCCCAGTATCCTGATTGCTGCTGCGATGGAACCCTTGCCCCCAAGGATCCGGGATTTTGAAGGATAGATGATCCTTGAGAATCAAAATCAAGGACCCTGGGCATGATTGGAGTGGCCTCATGCGCTGGTTTCTTCTTGATTCCTTCAATCTCCTTGAATAGCCTTGAGTTGGTCTTCTCTTGCTGCTCCATGTGCGTTTTGACCTGTTTGGTCAAAGCAAAAATATCATTGTTAGAAATAACCGGGTCTATTCGTGTGGAGGACCCCGCGAATGGTGGAATTTCTCCTCTGGGCTGAGTATTTTTCTTTGGTAGTGGTGGAGGTCCAGGGTTGACAGTTGAAGCGGTAGTGACCACCGGAGCAAAGACTGAACTGGTTTTTGGTTGTGAGGCCATTGTAAAGAGAATGAAGGTGAATAAAATAAACGGATTTAATGAATTAAAGCACCGATAGCCCCACGATGGGCGCCAAATTATTTTGGTCAAAAATTAACAACAGTGATTTCGTAACCAAATTAGTAATCGGGACTTGGTGCTTATATGAAATGAACGTAAAAGTGCTTGAACACAAGGATTTGTTGCGAGGAAAAAACCAGTTATCCTTAGGATAACAAGCAAAAAACCCTGGGCGGTGAAAACTATCACCACCGGTTTATTAATAACAAAGGTGATTACAATGGTGGAGCTCAAACTTGATCGTGATTACTGAGAATGCGAGTACTAGTAAGTCTCGTGTGTCTAGAGTGTGTGTTATGATCCGGTTTTGAGCTCTATTTATACAAAAATAAAAAGCTAACAATATGGCATATATTTAAGGAAACTGCGGAATTATTCCAATTAGCCGTTAGCCCTTCAATCAGCACGTTTCCTTTCTTGTCACGCTTTATTAACGGAAAGTGCGAGTGTTTGGGAGATCATGATAACAATCTTTGACCTGGTAAACATAGAAAGAAGCAAAAATCGTGTTACATATATAATGTAATTAGGATACCTATTACCTTTGACGATACCGCATCCTGAATTTGCTCTGAATAATGTTTCTTGAGGATACTGAAAATCCGTGCCCTAACAGTATTGAATAGGAATAATATCCCTATTCGAATTTGAGTTCGGTAGATCCATAAAAATGAACAATCAATTATTATTCAGTTAATATATAACCCTGACATGAGGAAATCAAAAAGGAACCCTAACAGTATTCTTTACTGGATACATATGTATTGATCATATTAAATGGAATAAAGAAATCAAAGTTGTAAATGATTTTAATTTTAAGTAACAATTTTAATAATGCAAAAAACAGTTACTCCGATGCATTGTAGCCATAGAATGAATGGTTGTATTTAATGGTTTCAAAACTTTATAAGTGTTTTGGTCAAAAATTAATAACGGTGATTTTACAACCAAATTAGTAATCGGGACTTGGTGCTTGTACGAAATGAGTGTACAAGTGCTTGAACGCGAGGATTTGTTGTGAGTAAAAACCCTGTTATCCCTGGGATAACAAGAAAAAAACCTCGGGTGGTAAAAACTATCACCACCGATTTATTAATAATAAAGTGATTACAGGTGATGGAGCTTAATCTGATCGTGATTATAATGAGAGCGAGTACTAGTAAGTTCTCGAGTGCTAGAGTGTGTGTTATGATCCGTATAGAGCTCTATTTATACAAAAATAAAGCTAACAATATGCCCTATATTTAAGGAAAGTCTTAGACTAAATCAATTAGCCGTTAATCCCGTTAATCAACACGTTTCCTTTGCTGCCACGATCTAATAACGGCAGGTGTGAGTCTTCAGGAGATCACAACAATAATCTTTGACCTGGTAAACATAGAAAGTAGTAGACAATGTGTTAGTTATATAACATAATTAGGATACATGTTACCTTGGAGGATACCGCATCCTAGATTTGTTCTGAGTATAATGTTTGCTGGGGATACTAAAAATCCGTGCCCTAACAATTGTCCCCAAATTTAACAGCTGTAGATATGGGTTACAGCTGTGAAATTTTCAAATTTTGAATTTTGAATTCCTATTTGTGCAGTGGATCTTTGATACACGTGTCAGCCGTCATGATGATTCGCCAAACCCTAGTTTGTCCTTATAATTACCCGGATAAATAATATTTATCTCATCTTCTTCCTCTATCCAGGTAACTCCTTTCTTTTTCTTATCTTAATGAAACCATGAGTCCAAAACTTTCTCCTTCCGGTATCGAGGATTTCGTGTGTCAGAATCTCCTCGCAAGTCCTGCGATTGAGATATGTATTTTTGGAAACACCGATATCGTGAACCTTCGATCTCGGGGTTGCTTCCTAGTGGAACTATTTTCTTTCTAGAACCTGGATTTGCTTCCCATTTTTGCCGTTTACAATCGGTTTTTCTTACCCATTTCCTGCCTTCACCACTGAGTTCTTTTCCAAAACGGGTCTTAGTTATGCCCAAACCATGACGATGATTTGGAGGACTTTGTTTATCTTGGAGAGACTAATCGCCGACCATGCTCTCGATTTTACCCTCTCGGAGCTTGCTTCTGTATATGACCTTCGCAGCCACGAGTTTTTAAGATATCTTCTCAAAATCAAATCTGGTCAATCTCTATTGGTTTTGAAAAATACCCAGAATAATGATCAGTGGAAGAGACAATTTTTCTTTGTTAGGAGAGATTCTCTCCCACAGCACAATACTCTTCCTTATCTCTGGGTTTCCAAAAGTAGGATACTGTATCTTGAATATATACTGATATCTTTTGTGACTGATGTATTTTCTTTTTATTTTGTAGCTTTGAAGTTTTTTGAGATCGCTCCTCCCACCAGAGGGACCGAGGATAAGCTTGCCTCTTTCTTTCTTATTGACAAGGAAGAGAGAACATTTTATCTTCAGTCAAGCCTTCCGGAACCATCTCCGTCATCGAGTTCCGTTATGTCTGGTAAGAATTATTCTAGATGTTATTATAATTTTTGAGGATCAGTGATACTAACCCATATGTTTGTAGGCAAATCTGCATCTGTTTTTGCTCTTGAAGAAATTGACAGCATGGTATCCAACTGCAGCACCATCAAGAAGGAACATGTCCCCAGCTCCATCCCCCGACCTGAAAGCAATCGCGCTAAGGGCTTTAAGAAGAGGAAGGTTCAAGAGACCAGTGAATCCATTCCTGTGCACGACGTTGACTTCCATGATGTCGTGAATAAGGCTCAGCAGGTATTTCTTTAGTTTGTTATGACCCCCTGATTTTTGAGGATAAATTTGATTGCGGATTCTTTATCCTTGTAGGGTATTGAGTATCTTTCCTTCTGGTTTGCTACCATGAGCCTCGAACTCTATGAAGCCCACACTCGTATCTCCGAACTGATGAAGATAGGAGTCACCAAGACCAGTCTTCTTGATAAGAAGACCAAAGAGCTGGAAGACGCGAAACTGGAGTTGTCACTGGCCAAGAAGGAGTTGGTCCATCAAGAGGCTGAGTGCTTGGTGAGGGTTTACGAGGCTATGGAAGAGGCGAAAAAGTCTGCTGCTGTTTCCGTGTTTCAATCACGGCTCAGGATGGCTAAAGAGGCGAAGGATGCTGGTCTTGATATTCCTTTCTAGGATGTAGCTGGTTGGGAAAAGATATTGGCCGACTTGATGGGGAAACAGTGGAGGAGGCTGGTCCGAGCGGAGTGGAGAAGGTTATGGAAGAGGCAGTGGATGTGGCGACCAAAGGAGCGGCGAAGGCGGTTGGTGGCGAGGTGCAATTGGGCGATGATAGTGGTAAAGAAAAGGCTTGAGCCCAATTTTTTATGGTGTTTGTTTGTGGTTTGATGTTGGGTTGTAATGGCTGTTGAACAATTTACTTTTCTCTGTCTAGAACAATAGTATGCTTAGGATATTAGGATACATAGGTGGAGGGATCTTGACTTTCCAAGACGAAGCCCATGTTATCTTGACTTTTGAACATCTGGCAATATTCGGGTGGAGGGATCTTAAGACGAAACCCGGGTATTGCCTTTCTAATTTCCTGCACTCATGATTAGTATGTCTGTTATTTTTACATAATTTATCTAAATAAGTTTTAGCTGAAATATTACTTATCTTTCATTTTCTTAGACAAGTCATTTTGGTGAAATGTATCCTGAAAACATGGTTCTCAAATATTTTCAGGATCATATATCTTTAACATTTTAAGAATAATATATCTTGATTATAAAATGTTTTAATGATTATAAGTCTTTAGAAAACATAATCAAAAGGATTATTAGGAACTGAAAAAAAATATCTTATGGATACTATATCCTTATGCCTTGTGTGAGTTATCACAATCAAACCAAAAGATTATACCTTGAAAGTATAAATTGAGTGATAAAACTAAGTGTAAAGAATACCTTCGTGGAGATCATTTATAAATCTAATAGGCCTACATGTGATGTCCCCAACCGTTGATTTTTTCAAGTATCAAGCTTCTGGGATTTTTTTAAGTTAAAAACAACTTAGTAACCTTCTTAGATATGGCGATCTGTCAAAATAAAGTTAGACAATTATGGCGATAAAGCCCATTAACTGACGATAAAGCCTTTTCACTGACGATTAAGCCTTTACTTTAGAGACATGAAGATGTCTAAACTTGAGATAAAACTGGGGAATGTCCCGAACGTATAGGCATGATTATGCCAAGACTTTATATAACACGAAAGTGTAATAAACCTTGGATAACATGAAAATGTTATAAACCATATGTGTGACACGTCTACCACTTATCTTAAGGATCTGGTATATAGCCAACAACAGACGGATTGTCAGCTGGTCTGGTTAGCCTGCCTCGAACTATATTCGAATCATCGTGCGCTCCAGGCGTCGTTAGAAAGGTGAGGACCTTTAAACCTTTTGAGATATCTGGGATATCATATTCGTGCGCCCCTGGTGTTCGTTGGAAAGGTGAAGACCTCTAAACCTTGGGAGATATCAAGGATATTGTACTCGTGTGGGAGGTGAACAGCCTCTGACTGTTGTCAAGATAACATATCCTTTGGATAACTGCAAAACACTAAGCTCTTGATAAGGGGTGGTGTTAGCCTGGCTAACACTCCTCCGATGCTTAAGTCAGTAAACTTGATTTAGAGATAATAAAGTTCAAAAAATGTAAAAATAGATGAGGGAACATACCTTTATCCTGGGGATACGAACATACCAGTTAGGGATACTAAAAAAAATATGCCTTAAGGTGAATAGCATTCCAAGCTCTTGGTATAGAGATACCTTCCATAGGGATTAACCTGTAGGCCCCTTTTCTGGCTTTGGATTCAATCAAGTAAGGGCCTTCCCATTTAGGAGCTAGCTTTCCATCTGTCGGGTTAGTGGTATTCTGAAACGCTTTCCTTAGCACCATGTCTCCTACTTGGAATCTTCTAATTTTGATATTCTTGTTGTAGGACTTGGCTATTCTTTGTTGGTATGCCGCCATCCTGACCTTGGCTAGATCTCTGAGTTCATCAATGGTATCCAACTCTTCAATAAGATTTTGGTTGTTGTATTCAGTATCCTAGATGCTGGTTCTTGCTGTAGGAATCACCATTTCTGTAGGGATAGCGGCTTCGGCCCCAAACACCAAAGAGAAAGGTGTTTGTCCCGTTTCATTTTTTGAAGTGGTCCTATCAACCCAAAGAAAAAATGGTAGTTCTTCGGCCCATTTTCCTTTCTTGGATCCCAATTTCTTCTTCAGATTGTTGATGATGATCTTGTTACTAGATTCTGCTTGACCATTAGCTTGAGGATGTACTGGAGTTGAAGTCACCATCTTGATTCCCCAACTTTCACAAAAGTTGGTTGTTCTATTACCGATGAACTGTGATCCATTGTCACAAACAATCTCTGCCGGGATACCGAATCTTGTCAGGATATTGTGTTTGATTAACGAGATCACATCCTTTTCTTTAACTTGAGCAATTGCCTCTGGTTCGATCCACTTGGAGAAGTAATCTGACATGGCCAGCATAAAGACCTTTCCACCAGGAGCCTTGGGCAGCTTTCCCACAATATCCACACCCCATTTCATAAATGGCCACGGGGATATGATAGGATACAATGGTTCTGCTGGTTGATGTAATATGTTGCTATGTCTTTGGCAGGCATCACACTTCTTGGAGAAATCGATTGCATCTTTCTTTATCGTTACCCAGAAGTAACCTGTTCTAAGTATTTTGGATACTAAGGCCCTGCCCCCAGTGTGGTTTCCACAATCACCTTCATGTATATCCTTGAGAACTTCTTGTGCTTCTTGATATTCCAAGCATCTCAAGTATGGATCTGCAAGTGATTTTCTATATAACACATTATTCAGGATAATATACTGGGTTACCTTCATTCGAAAGGCTCCGGGATTTTCTCCATCTGAAGTCTCATTATCCTGAAGATATCATATTATGGGACGGGTCAAGGATACTGGATTGTCTTCAACTTCTGAAGTCTCCATGATTTCATAGTTCTCCTTTGTTGCTGGAGTCAAGATATGCACGATAGGTATCTTGACATCTCCTGGTATCTTAAGAGCCGATGCTAAATTTGCTAAGACATCCGCTTCAGTGTTCTCTTCCCTTGTTACTTGTATTATATCAAATGTTTTGAAACACATAGCTAATTCTATAACTATTTCTAAATATTTTGCTAGGTTTTTGCACTCACTGCATAAGAGCTATTAAAATGGTTAGCTAATAACAGGGAATCAACGTAGACTTGAAGATACCTGACCTTTATATCCTTGGCTAATTGTAAACCAGCTATTAAGGCTTCATATTCAACCTCATTATTAGTAGCCTGGAATTCACAAGATATTGATAGAGGTATAATGTCCCCCTGTGGCGATTTTAGCAGGATACCCAGACCTGTTCCTCTTATGTTGGAGGCACCTTCAGTATGTAAGATCCAACTTTCCTTGACCTCCAATTGTTGAACTTCTTTTTCTACTTCTTTAATTATATCCTGGCTAAAATCAGCCACAAAGTCGGCTAGTGCCTGGGATTTAATGGCTGTCCTTGGCTCATACAAGATATCATATGCACTAAATTTCACAGCCCACTTTCCATCCTACCTGACATTTCTGGTATTCTTAAAACAGCCTTAATAGGATAATTAGTCTTTACATGTATAGCATGAGTTTCAAAGTAATGTCTTAGTTTAGTGGAAGCCATTATAAGTGCTAAAATTAACTTTTCAAGAAAGGAATACCTGATTCAGCATCTAGTAGACTTTTACTTACATAATATATTGGATGTTATTGACCTTCATGATCTTTGACGAGGACAACACTGATTGCATTCCCAGAAACGGCTAAGTACAGGGATAATGGTTCACCATCAACTGGCTTCATTAGGAGTGGTGCTGAGGATAAGTATTCCTTCAGGGATACCAATGCCGTTTCTTGCTTCTCTCCCCATTCGAACTTTTGATTCTTCCTCAAGATATCATAAAAGTCTTTACACTTCTTTGAAGATCTTGAGATGAATATGTTAAGAGCAGCTATTCTTCCGGTCAATCTTCGGACATCTTTGACATTTCTAGGTGATTTAATATCCAAGATAGCCTTTATCTGCTCTGGACTTGCTTCTATCCCAAAGTGACACTTGGCTGGATTCAACTTCATGTTGTATTCATCCAGGATATCAAATGTTGTTGCCAAGTCTTTGAGATGATCCTCGGCCTTCTTTGACTTCACAACCATGTCATCTATGTAGACTTCCATGGCGTCCCCCAGTTGGTCTTTCAACATCATGTTGTCGAGCCTTTGGTATGTCGCACCTGCATTTTTAAGTCCAAAGGGCATTGCAGTATAACAGTATATACCTGGAGGAGTCATGAAGGATGTGTCTTCATGGTCTAAAGGTTCCATTTGTATTTGTTGAAATCCTGAGGATGCGTCCATGAAGGTTAGCAGTTCATGGCCAGCGGTCGCATCCACCATCGAGTCAATGTGTGGGAGCGGAAATGGATCTTTTGGGCAGGCTTTATTTAGGTCCGTGAAGTCCACGCACACTCTCCACCTTCCATTCTTCTTCTGGACCACGACTAGATTGGCCAACCATCTAGGATAATGGACCTCTCTTATCATTTTGTTCTTGAGCAGCTTCTGCATTTCTTCTAGTGTGATAACGTTTCTCTCAGCAGCAAACTTTCTTCGTTTTTGGTGTACCGGCCTAAAAATTTATATATACCAAGTTTGTGAGTAATTATGGACTTAGAGATACCTGTCATATCTTCATGTCTCCAGGCGAAGGTGAAGGCTCTCCTCTTTAGGAATGATATCAGTTCCTGTTCGATACCCTTAGGTATACCTGATCCTAATAGTACTTTGATCTCGGTATCCTGAGGATCCAGGAATATTTCCTTTACTTCTTGGTCTCTAGCCTATAGGACCTCCCCTGGTTGTGTCTGTAATTGCTATGCTTGAGTAGGCTTCGTAGTCCATTTCATTAATGAAGCATAACATTCCTTTGCATCCTGCTGATCGCTTTCGATTTTGATAACTCCCCAAGGACTTGGGAGTTTCACACATTGATGGTAAGTTGAGGGTACTGCATTCATGCTATGGACCCAGGGCCTGCCTAAAATCACATAACAGCAAGATAATGGGTCAATAACACAAAACTTTTGTAGGGAGTTAGTTTGATTTCTCCCAAAGTGTTCTTAGTCTTGCCACTGAATCCTACTAGGACTGAGGATTTCGGGATAATTTTCGGTTCCGGGATATCCATTTTCTCCAAGGCATCCATCTGGATAATGTTTGCTGAGCTTCCTCCGTTAACGAGTATCCTGCGTACAAAACAGTTAGCTATACATAAAGTAATTACCAATCCATCATGGTTGGGATCCACAAAGTCACATCTATCCTCCTCATCGAAGGATATGGTTCTTTGAGTTGTCAATGTGGAAGTATGGAGTGGTCTTTCTCCGTTGTCCATCTTCGTTTCTCTGGAACGTTTCTTAGCTGCTGAATACGAGGTTCCACATATGTCAGATCCTCCCGAGATGAAGGATACCACCTTAGCTCCGGGTGGTGGAGAAGGTGCCCTTTCAGGTATCTTGACAGGATCCTGGCTTTTGTTCTTGTTTTTTCCAAATAGTTCCTTCATGTGTCCTTTGCTGATAAGTTATCCTATTTTCTTCCGAAGTGCTATACAATCATCAGTGCGATGGCCAAAGTCTTCATGGTATGCACACCATTTTGACTTGTCTTTGTTTGATCCAGGCTTCTCATTCTTCTTAGGCCATCTGGCCTTGTCACCTAAATCCTGCATGGCACAAATTACACCACCAATATCAAGGTTAAAGCAATATTCAGATATTTTAGGATATTCTTCGTCGTCTTCGTCTTCTTCCACAGCATTGATCTTGGGATTATCCTGCTTGGAATAAGGCTTCGGTCTGAAGAACTTTTGTGGAGAGTCGGACTTCCTGTTGGTAGACTCGTCTTTCAGGATAACCAAGTTTCCATGAGCCTTCTTGTCATCCTCCAGCCGAATGAATCTTAGTGCCTTGTTTCTGACTTCGTCAAGATTCTTGCATGGAGTCATGACGAGTTCTTCATAGAAAGGAGAATCTTTCCTAAGTCCCATCTTGAAGGCTTCAACAGCAGCCGCCATGTCGAGGTTGGGGATTTCCAAAGCTTCCCTGCTAAATCTGATTATGTAATCCCTGTCATTTTCTCAAAAGATCTACTACAAGAAAATTGATTGTTAAATAAGTTAATTAAATGAGCAAAGGAAGTAATAGTATTGGAAGGAATACTTAATAACCATTTGAGGGTCGGCCCCGTTAGTGTTGAACCAAACCCTTTACATAGACAGGCCTCTTTAATTTCAGCGGGGATAGGGTTGACCTCCATCCTCTCTCTGTATTGAGCTATGTGTTCCTCAGGATCGGTAGTGCCATCGTATAGTTTCATGTTGGGCGTCTGGAATTTCCTGGGGATCTCCACGTCGCATATGGACCATGTGAACCTGGATAATTTGTGACTGCCTACCGGAACTTCGGCTATGGGACGGATTATCCCTAGGATACTGGAAATCATATCCTTCATTTTCTGCAATTCCCTGGCTATATCGGGGGATATCCCCTTATCCCGCATAAATCCACGGTTAGTGTACAAATTAGGATTAAGTAAACCGTTACCGAGATCTTGGTTAGGCCTATTATATCCTAAGCCTTGACGGCTAGTTCCTCCATTGATGGTATTCTCAGGATAAGGTGATGCCTGCATAGGGATATCATCACCAATGTGTACTTCAGAGGACATCACGGGAGACCCTGATGAGATATGTTGGCTGGCATGGTTGAACGAGGCTGCATGCTGATAGGTTCTGGCCTCGTTGATTTAGGTAACTCCGAGGATACTGAAGGAAAAGTTTCCCAGTATCCTAACTGCTGCTGAGATGGAATCCTTGTTGATTGTGTCCCCAAGGATCCGGGATTCTGAAGGATAGATGATCCTGGAGAATCAAAGTCAAGGACCCTGGGCATGCTTGGAGTGGCCTCCTGCCTTGTTTTCTTTTTGATCCCCTCAATTTCCTTTAATAGCCTTGTGTTGGTCTTCTCTTGCTGCTCCATGTGAGTTGTGACCTGTTTCATCAAAGCAAAAATATCATTTTTAGAAATAACCAGGTCTACCCGTGTAAAGGATCTCGCGTATGGTGGAAGTTCTCCTCTGGGTTGGACGTTCTTCTTTGGCATTGGTGGAGGTCCTGGGTTGACATTCGAGGCAGAGGTGACCACCGGAGCAAAGACAGAGCTGGTTTTTGGTTGTGAGGCCATAATGAAGGGATGAAAAATGATTGAGAGTGGAACAAACGGTTTTGAAGGTTTAAATCACCGATTGCCACACGGTGGGCGCCAAATTGTTTTGGTCAAAAATTAACAACGGTGATTTTACAACCAAATTAGTAATCGGGACTTGGTGCTTGTATGAAATGAGTGTACAAGTGCTTGAACACGAGAATTTGTTGCGAGGAAAAACCTTGTTATCCTTGGGATAACAAGGATAACAAGAAAAACCCCCGGGTGGTGAAAACTATCACCACCGATTTATTAATAATAAAGTGATTAGACAATGTGTTAGTTATATAACATAATTAGGATACATGTTACCTTGGAGGATACCGCATCCTAGATTTGCTCTGTGTATAATGTTTGCTGAGGATACTGAAAATCCGTGCCCTAACAATAAGTATAATAAAGGTATAAACCCAATTAGAACAATTCTTTGAATTGGCGATTCAATAATTGATGCATACCTGATAATAAGGAAGTTGATTTTGTTGATTGATGATCGATCTCTGATGAAGGATTGATTTATCTGGTCTTGTGTTTACTATATAACTTCCCTGCTATAATGGAGAGTGAAAATAGGAACTGTTATTGAACATAATCGATATACTACGTGAATATTGTTAGTTGTTTAAAAGACTATCCTACCCCCCATTTAAAAATAATTAAATAGATAAATAAAAAAATCTGATTGGTCAATAGGAGTTCCTAAAGTTCCTGGAAAAATCATGAGTTCCTAAATGATACTAACCCTATATATATATATATATATATATATATATATATATATATATATATATATAAGGAGTGGATCAAGATAAAACTCATTTTTAGAGAGAAAACTTAAAAACTCCTAACGAATTACTTTTAATTAAAATAAAAAAATATTTTCAATATTCTGTTTTTGACATTATTCTTATAATTTATTACCCTTCCCTCGAAAAATATAAAAAAAATAAAAAAACCCCGCTGTAATGCACATACGTATTACTGTGCGATACCGTTGTATTACACATGTGTATTACTATGCATTTTTGAGTTTAATAGTCTTTAATTGCATATATTCAATATTTGTGTATTGTATATGTGTAGTAGTGTTGTATTATATGAAAAAATAATAATAATAAAATAAAAGTCAATGTGGTGCACATGTGTGTTAATGTTGTATTACACACACGTACTAATGTGTGTATTAGTCTTATATTGCGTATATACAATAGTGTGTATCAAATATGTGCAATACTGTTGTATTCTATGCAATACAAACACTTTTGCATATATGCAATACACACTATTACACATGCGCACTACACCGACGAGGTTACCGACAAGTTTTTTTTTTTTTGGAACCAATAACAACATATAAGGATAATGGAAAAAAAAAGAAACTTCAAAACAATTTTTTTGAAAAAGTTTAAATTAGTTTTTTAGGATTTTTTAAGTTTTCTCTTTAAGAGGAGTTTTCACTAGATCCCACCCATATATATATATATATATATATATATATATATATATATATATATATATATATATATATATATATATATATATATATTTGGAATTTGTTTTATTTCAAACGGTAATATTACCGTTGAAAAAGAGGAGGGCCCACAAACTAAACCACTATGGTGTCGGTCTTTGTGAACCCCCCCCCCCCCCGACTGGCGCTCTTTGATATATATATATATATATATATATATTTGGAATTTGTTTTATTTCAAACGGTAATATTACCGTTGAAAAAGAGGAGGGCCCACAAACTAAACCACTATGGTGTCGGTCTTTGTGAACCCCCCCCCCCCCCCGACTGGCGCTCTTTGAGCACCCCTAGGTGGTGTGGATGCCCGAAGGCGCCCCTTGGCCGCCCACCAACCCGCCCATAGCAAAGGTAATAGACAATAATATATCATTCCCATAGATTGATATATTAATATCCCATGATTTACTCAATGTCAATATTCTGTATTTAATATTGTATTAATTATGTATCATTTCCTTTTTCTTATACTTGTAACAATGGTATTATATAATAGATACAATCTCTCCCAATTGGGTAGAGAAACTTACCCTCTCACATGGTATCACGCCTTCTACGATCCTAACCCTACCATCCCTCCCTGCTCCTCTCAAGTTCTCTCCATCTTTCTCATGGCTTCTTCTTCTTCCACCGATGGAACCCTTCCCATAGCCACCGTACTTCATATGATTCCCCTCAAACTCTCATCCATCAACGCTATTGACACAATCAAATGCTTCACCTCTTCTCCTACCAAAAGCTAACCGGCCATATTGACGGCACCATCAATCCTCCTCCTGCTAGTATTCCGTCCGATGGCAAAGAAGCTGCTAACCTGAAATATGCAGAATGGTTAAAGGCCGATCAATGAGCAGTTCTCATCCTTAACGCCTCTCTTATGGAAGAAGCTGTGGCTGAAGTGATTGGTCTCAAGACTGCCCGGGAAATTTAGTTAGCCCTCGAAGCTGCCTATAGCAACTCTTCTATTGAAAGAATGTATTTGCTACGTGATAGTCTCCGCAGACTCACCAAGGGCTCGGAATCTGTTACCGAATACAGCCGTAAGTTCAAGGCCATCTATGACCAATTGGCCGCCATTGGTGAACCAGTAAATAAATCCGATAAGATACACTATTTTTTGTGCAGTCTTGGAGCCTCGTTTGAGAATTTCTCTACTGCTGTTCATACTAACCCTGCTGCACTTACCTTCAGAGAGTTGGTTACTAAGGCTGAAAGCCAATAACAGTTTCTGCAAACCATTCACCCACCCACACCGCCCTCGGTTGCTTTCGTGACAAATCAGCACCGTGCCTCCAGTAATCGTGGTTCGGGTCCGGGTTTGTATCCGAACAAAGGCAAGTCTCCTGTTCACTCTCCTGGTGCTCGTAGTGCCGGTCCACAAGCCTTCTCTCGTGGCCCTCGTCGACCACCTAAATGCCATTTATGTCGAAACGAGGGTCATTATGCAGACAAATGTCCCTGTCTATCTAACTATGCTTCGGCTCCTAATATTGATGAAACTGTTGCTCAAGCTTTTCAGGCACAATTCCATGTCACCACGGGTGCTCCGGATTAGCTAGCCGACTCCGGAGCCACCACTCATATGGAAAATTCTATGGCCCGGCCCCCCTTCATTCCACCGCTCCATATAAGGGTAACTCTAAAGTTGCTTTTGGTAATGGCAATTTTTTACCAATTTCTCATACCAGTCATTTTTCTATAAATAAACATTTGTTGTTAAAAGATGTCTTAGTTGTTCCTAATTTAACCAAGAATCTTCTATCCATCAGTCAATTAACCACCGATTATCCCGTTGATGTCTTATTTTCCCACCCTCTTTTTGCTATTCAGGAACGGAAAACAAGCCAACCTCTAGCTCAATGTCGGTGTGAAAATGGTCTTTACGTGCTCCGGGATGGGAATCTTGCTTTTGTTGCTTCTTTGTTTTCCAATAAAGCCTCATTTGAACTATGGCATTATCGTTTGGGTCATGTTGCCTTTGACACTATATCGGTTTTAAAAAGACTTGGTTATTTGTCATTTACTTCCATTTTGCCTAAGCCTACTATTTCTTCTCCTTGTCAACTTGCAAAGGCTCATAAATTGCCTTTTGATTTGAATGAAAAACGGGCATCGGATCCCTTGGATATCATTCATTGTGATTTGTGGGGCCCTTCACCCATTATTAATGTTGATGGTTATAAGTATTATGTTGTGTTTGTTGATGATCATTCACAGTTTTCTTGGCTTTATCCGCTTAAAACAAAAGACGGGTTTTACATGGTTTTATCAACTTTTTTGAATTTTGTGCAAACGCAATTTTCAAGAAAAGTAAAGGTGTTTCAAAGTGATGGTGGTACGGAATTCGTCAATCATCATGTTCGAAAAATTTTTGATGATAATAGTACCTTTCATCGATTGTCTTGTCTCTACACCTCTCCTCAAAACGGGCGAGCCGAAAGGAAACATCGGCACATAGTTGAAACGGGCTTAGCCATGCTATTCCATGCTCGTGTTCCGGCTACTTATTGGTTTGAGGCTTTTAGCACCGCTACCTATATTATTAACCGTTTGCCATCCACCTTATTAGAAAATAAATCACCCTTTGAAATTTTATTTTCTAAATCACCCATACACACAAATTTTCGCGTCTTTGGATGTCGTGTATATCCGTATCTTCGCGGCTATACTCCACATAAATTAGCTCCCCATAGCATTCTTTGTATTTTCATGGGTTATTCAACTCAATACAAAGGATATAAATGTTTAGACCCTCAAACATCTCGCATGTATGTTACCCGTCATGCCCGTTTTGACGAAACCATATTTCCATATAAAGCCAACTCTTCCTCCTCCAACTTGACTAAATTGCTACTTTCCACCTATCAAGAAAATATTTCCAATTATATCCCTTCACCCATCCCTACTCCCACTCACACAACACATTCAACACCCACTGTTTCCAGTCCTTGTACTTTATCCAAAGATTAGTTACCCATGCATGATGTATCTCTCCATGCACCATCCCAAACATCTTCGTTGGTTGAACCACTAACCATCCCCACTACCGCACCCTCACCCCAGCCAGCTACCACATCAGCCTCACCCCAACCAGATATAAATTTGTCCCCATCTCAACCCACTGCCACACAATTGTTGCCTACCTTAGACCCTTGTTCACCCAATCGGCCACTCCTATCAACCCACCCATCTCATCCTCAGCTCATCCTATGATTACCCGATCCAAGGTTGTCACCTACAAGCCCAATCCCAAGCACCGTGTCATACTTGCCCATATCATACATCACAGCCGTCATGCCGCCTTACTTACTACCTCTAATCCTAAAAGCTTTCAAACCGCTACTAAAAGTCCACATTGGATGCATGCTATGCATGAGGAAATAGATTCTCTTCATCACAATAATACTTGGACCTTAGTACCTCGACCTCCAACAGCCAATGTCGTCAGTGCCAAGTGGGTTTTTCGCACCAAATACCACTCGGATGGGTCGCTTGATCGTTATAAAGCCTGCCTAGTTGCTCAAGGCTTTACTCAAATCCCAGGTCTTGATTTTAACTACACTTTCAGCCCGGTCGTGAAAGCATCAACCGTTCGAATCGTCTTATCTTTGGCAGTTATAAACGGTTGGTCTTGACACCAACTAGATGTAAACAATGCTTTTTTAAACGGATCTCTCACAGAAACCGTCTATATGGAACAACTACCGGGCTTTGTTGATCGATTCTGGTTATCCCAATCACGTGTGCAAACTAAATAAGGCGCTTTTATGGTTTAAAACAAGCACGTTCCAACGGTTGAGCTCGGTCCTCGTCTCTTACGGTTTTACATGTATCCAAGCCGACACATCGTTGTTCGTTTTTCATCAAGGAGACTACCTCATGTATCTTCTTGTTTATGTGGACGATTTGATCCTTACCGGTAATAAACCTGTTATGATCACCAATTTCATTAATCGTTTGCATAATGAATTTGCTATAAAAGATGTGGGGGTCCTTAAGCTATTTTTTTGGGTTTAGAGGTTGTTCATACGAAAGATGGGTTGTTTCTTAGCCAAGAAAAATATGCACGTGACATACTAAATCATGCCATCCTTCTTGATACCAAACCTTTACCCACACCCCTAGCCACCGCTGATTCATTCACATCCGTTGGTTCTACTTACTCTGACCCTACTTTCTATCGCTCGATTGTTGGTGCCTTACAAAACTTAACCATTACCAGGACCGACCTTGCATATGCGGTCAATCAGGCATGTCAGTTTCTACATGCTCCTACTGATCATCATTTTCAACTTGTTAAACGTATATTACGCTATGTAAAGGGGACAATCTTGCATGGTCTTGTTTTTAGCCGACCTAAGAACACCACCATTCTGGGCTATTCAGATGCCGATTGGGCTCGGTGTATTGAAACACGATGGTCAACTTATGGTTATTCAATTTTTTAGGAGGCAATCTTGTCTTTTGGAGTGCAAAGAAACAACCCACTGTCTCTAGATCAAGCTACGAATCCGAAGATAGAGCTATGGCCAAACTGTTGCTGAAATTATTTGGATAACTCACCTGTTACGTGACCTTCACGCACTTCCACCGGATAGACCTATGTTATTGTGTGATAACCGTAGTGCCCTATTCATGAGTCAAAATCCCGTCTCTCATAAAAGGGCCAAGCACATTGACCTAGATTATCACTTTGTCCGTGAGCTCGTTTTGTCTAGAAAGCTCCATACTCGATTTGTTCCTACCAAGCTTCAACTGGCCGACATTTTCACCAAAAGCTTACCGTGGCCTCAATTTGAATGCTTTCGGAAGTTACTACGTGTTTGCTCGTCGTCTCGTCGTCGTTTCGCTTGAAGGGGGATAATAGACAATAATATATCATTCCCATAGATTGATATACTCATATCCCATGATTTACTCAATGTCAATATTCTGTATTTAATATTGTATCAATTATGTATCATTTTCTTTTTCTTGTACTTGTAACAATGGTATTATATAATAGATACAATCTCTCCCAATTGGGTAGAAAAACTTTCCCTCTCGCAGAAGGGTCTTGTAAAATCGTATCACCCTTAATTACTATAATCAAACCCTTAATTACTATAATCAAAGTCTCTCTGTTAACACTTTCTAGAAGAAGTGGTGGAAGGGGGTAGTGGTGGAAGGGGAGTTAAGGTTCTCTTACTAGACGAGGTAGGTAAATTTAAAAGTAAGATTGAGGCCCAATTAAACTTTTATTAATGTGGTTTACATATACTACGAATACGATAAAGGGTCTAACGCACATGCAGGTCCTTAATACTAGTTTTCCTTAATTTCCATCTCACCGAACTTTTTAAGCTACTTGAGATTATACCTGCTAGCCTACTCGTCAAGCTACTCCAACAAAGAATATCGGTAAGAGATTCCGTTTATGGAGTGAATGTCCCTACTTTTTCCTTCAAACACAAGATTATCATGATATCAAAGAGCATTTGGCCTAATAATATCGTGTTGTGTAATAAGGTGTCGCTCCCTTGAAGGTCCGAGTATTGAGAGTGGATTAGATTAGTGTTAAAAAGGAAAACAAGATTATTGGAAACGTTAACCAAAATGACGGTGATTTGTGTTGAAAATGTTGTATATGTGTCCGGTGTTGGGTTTCGTAGGCCTTTTGTTGAGGCTCCGATTTATTATTTGAAGTCCAAAGGGCAAACGGGGTGTAGGGTGGCTAGACCGAAGCCCAGCCCAGTTTTAGATTTCTTGTTCAATAATTTACAAACCCTAGTTCATTCTCTATATAAGCAACGCTATGTACTTGTAACTATTTTGTCACTCAGTAAAGAAATACCTAGTTGCCACCCATGGACGTAGGTCAGTTTAGACCGAACCACTTTAAATCCTCGTGTTCGTTATTGCTTTCGCGTGTGTGGTTCAGTTCGTGTGTGCGTTTAATCCTAACAAGTGGTATCTAGAGCTTAGGTTTGGATCGCACGAAGAACACGTTTGAACCAGTTCCGCTCGTCGCCGCCGCACCAGAAGTCAGAGCTAGGGTTCCGTCAGTTTCTGTTCGTCGCCGTCACAGTCGGTTAGGGATTGTTCCCCGCCACTGACGTTCATTTTGTGGAGGTTTTGTTCCGAAAGTTGAGCACCGCATCACCGCCGTTGACTCCGCCACTAAAAGCCGTTTCAGATCAGATCAAAGGGGTAACTTCTTAAGAAGTCATAATAAATTGAGACAGCTAGGGTACGTGTCTATTCGACTTTCCGGCAATCGTTTTCCCGGAGATCAGAAGGTTAGACACCGTTTGGCAGAACGACTTCCTATTTTTTGGGAGGTCAATACGCTGTACCCTAGGAGATAAGGCAGGAGTTCTTTACTGTTAGGCCTAGGAGATCTTTTCTTTTAGGTTGGGCCGTGAATTATATTGGTAGAGTCCAAGACCAAGTTTGTGGCTAAAGAAAAAGTAAAAAAAAACATATATATTGTTTTTTGGCAGTTTAGCCTAGAAACTTTTATTATTAATTTTCTTTTTTTGGATTGGGATTCTAGTTTGCAAGAATGAGTTAAACAGTTAATTAAGATCCTATTTTGAATAACCGTTGTTTATCAGAAGAAACGATAAAGAAATCGGGAACCAGTGCTAACCGCATTTGTCATGTTTTATTGTTTCAGTTTAAAGTTTCAGTTTCTGATTTTTAGTTCGATATTCCGCTGCGTTAAATAAATTGATTGTTTAACAGAGTTCAGTAGAACAGTCGTTAAGTTCAGGCTCGTGCCATTGATGTGTCTGTCTCTGTTTTTATCCAGTTTCGTTTTAGTCATTGTAATGGCAAAAGACGAAAAGGTTTCAATACAGAAATTTGATGGACAGAAGTTTGGTTGGTGGAAGATGCAGATTGAAGCGCTACTTTGTTAGAAAGACTTAGATGTAGTGCTTGAGGATGAAAAACCAAAAAAGATGTCAGAAGTAGATTGGAAGAAGTTAGACAAGAAGGCTAGGGCATTTATTACTTTGTCGTTGTCGGAAGATGTGGCGTTTAACATCATGAAAGAAACCACAGCATGTGGTATGATGGAGGCACTATCCAACATGTATGAGAAGCCTTCGGCAGCGAATAAGGTCTATCTTATCCGAGAGCTAGTGACAACAAGAATGAAAGAGGGTGGGGTCAGTTACAACGCATATTAATAATCTTAATTCGATCCTGTCCCGCTTAGTGTCAGTTGACATTAAGTTTGATGATGAAGTTCAAGGCCTGTTGTTATTATCCTCTTTGCCCGACAGTTGGTCGCAAATAGTGACTGCGGTTTGTAATTCGTCTACAACAATTACATTTGATGGGATTCGGGACCTGATTCTGGGAAGAAGATTCAAGACGTAGAAGTTCAGGTGAATCATCAGGCAATATGTTAGTCACAAAAGGTAGAGGTAGGGGGAAAACAGCGAGGCAGTGGGAAGTAGGAAGAGGAGTCAGTCTAAGACTCGTAAAGATATTGAAAGCTAGGGTTGTAAAGAGAAAGGACACTTCAAGAATCAGTGTCCAAATGGTAAGAAAGAGGTGAACGTTACAGAAGACAACACAGATGACGGGGGTCAATAGTGATGAGGCTTTGGTTTGCAGTGTTGAGAGTAATGTTGATGCTTGGGTGATGGATTCTGGTGCATCGTTTCATGCCACTCACTGTAGTGAAACGATGAAGAATCTAAAGTTTGGGGATTTTGGAAAGGTTCGACTTGCAAACGATGATATTTTAGAGGTTGGGGTATGGGGAGATATTGATTTGATAACTTTAGCCGGGTACTTCTTGGACTTTGAAAGACATGAGGGTTATTCCAAGTTTGAAGAAACGCTTGATTTCAGTTGGGCAGTTGGATGACCAGGGGCACGATGTTAAGTTCGGGATATGGGCAGTGGAAGGTAGTCAAAGGAAATCTCGTGGTTGCTCGTGGCAAGAAAATGGGTTCATTGTATATGGTCGGCATGTCACCGAAAGGAGTGGATCCAGTTTTGGTGAAAGACAAAATCCAGTTCACAGAACCTCGTGGGCAGAAGAAAGTTCGTTTTGCAAGTAACAAACCCAGAGCCAAAGTGAAGATTCAGATGAACGAGCTAGGAAAGTTAAATCAGTTGGGGGACATCGTGACAGTGAGAGCACAGGTCGTGTTTTCAGTTACAGTTCCAGGTCAACAGCGGATAAAGAAAACTAGTATTCTAGCAGTAAAAGTCTCTCCAGTGAATTATTTGCTGAATATGGAGAGTGTTTGTTCTCAGGTTATCTCAGGATCCGGTAGTTCGTTACAGTGGGAGCCGGTAGGGACAGAGAACGGGTCAGGGGCAATTTTAGCCGTGACAGACGTATTGGAGCTCCGGGGAGCTTCAACAAGCCTTCAGGTTCATTGATGAGAAGGCGGTGGCAACTAGAGAAGTTTAATGTTCAGATTACAGAAGTACAATCAGGAGTGCAGACGAGAGTATTCAAGGCCTCCGAGTGGGAGATTGTTGGGTTTCGTAGGCCTTTTGTTGAGGCCCGATTTATTATTTGAAGTCCAAAGGGCAGACGAGTGTAGGGTGGCCAGGCCGAAGCCCAGCCCAGTTTTAGATTTCTTGTTCAATAATTTACAAACCCTGGTTCATTCTCTATATAAACAACGCTATATACTTGTAACTATTTTGTCACTCAATAAAGAAATACCTAGTTGCCACCCGTGGACGTAGGTCAGTTTAGACCGAACCACGTTAAATCATCGTGTTCGTTATTGCTTTCGCGTGTGTGTTCAGTTCGTGTGTGCGTTTAATCCTAACATCCGGATCTTCTGGTTGTAACATCATATCGATATATATAATAATTATTGGATGTTTGGTTTTATTAGATCAAATTGTTTTTGTTATTAAATGTTGGTATACATGTTCTATATCTTAAATCTTAATCCTTTGAATATATCTTAATCCGTTGAATATCCACCAGGTTAACCAAAAGTTGTGAAATTAAGGAGAACAATTGTGATTTGAATTGGGCTGCGAAGCTTATCTTAATGATAACATATCATTTGACGTTTAAAAAACATAACTATAGTTCATGTGATAAAAACGCATATAAAAGGACAGATAAGCGAAATGTATGTTTTTCAGTTGCATTTTTTTTTTTAGAATGACGTTTGAAACTATCTCCAATACCCGAGTGAGTTTTCCTGACATGATGTTAATTGTTCATACTTAAGACATGATGTCAGCTGTTCATATTTTAAAAGAAAAAAAATGTTTGTTCAAGATCTATCGAACAAACTACAAAGAAGATGTCCCTCCATTTGTAGAAAGAGTTGTTGGTATGAACACATTTTAAAATAAACTTAAAATGGCAATGATATCAACAATACTTTTGAGTTAACCAATCAAAGTTGCCGATGTATACGAATTTAGCCGACTTTCATCCGTTTACGGTTTACCGTAAAATAGTCAAAAAGAAAGATTTTGTTGAATAATATGAGAAATATGAAATATCTTCGCCCTTCGAACTAAGGAAATTCGAATACATTGTCAACGAAGGGTTTTGATTCCCCGTTAATTAATTTTATAAGCGAAAATATGTTTATTGTTTATGATGATTGATTTAGGAAAGACAGGTAACTACAAAATTAATTTAATTCTTTTCTATTGAAAATGATTATCGCCATCGGTTATATCCTTGGAGATTTTGTCGGTA